>NC_084953.1:15096058-15454808 GCF_949316205.1 Platichthys flesus | reverse complement strand
AGAAAGCTGTCACTCTTATCAAACATGGCTGCCCAGACATATATATAATATATGTTTGAGACAAGCAGGGAGAGACTTGAATTACTGCATGATTAGCCTAATACTCTACATACAGGAAAAAGCAGCAGTTTAAATTTGACAGTAAGTAAAAATCCATTTCTGTGGACAAGAATTACTAATGGAAAGGAGTAAAATGGGGTTTTAGATATGTACAGTAGGAGGACTGGTTGTATTTAAGCTCCCCGCAAAGTCTCCCACTGGCAGCATTATCCGGCCTGTGCACCTGTCACACAACACAACATGACGAAAGATGTACCTTCATCAGAGGGCGCCGAGCAAATATTAGACAATCTAAAAAAAAAAAATGTAGACGGGACGGCTCCACCTGCTGGCATTTATTCACAGGAATCAAGGAAAATTACCCTCATTTTGACTCCATTGCAGATTTCTGAATAATTTTTAAGACTTTTAGGACGTGTGCTGAGACTCGTGCGCACGCAGAGTCTGACAGGTGGCTCCGCAGGCCTCAGATGAGGCCCCTGGGGCGCTGCGGAGGGTAACCAGGTGTCCACTGAGGCGCCCACTCTGTAGAACAACCTTCATCAAGGCAACGCCCTCAGCAGATCAATCTTCCTGTGACACTTCATTTAGACTGCATTAATGTGGAATTAGGAGCCATTACGGCTATTGGCAGGACCTGACAGTCCCGCAGCACAGTGATCCTCGCTTCCCAGAGGACACCGCTGCTGAATCCAGCAGATAAGGCTCTTTTTTTTTCAGCCCTGCTACAAAGCTGAAGCCGTCATTAGATTTTTTTCCCCCCTTTCATTCAAACCCCGTCATCAGTATTGCTAATCAACTAAAGGAATGTGTAAGGGTTTTTTCCTCTCTGCTTTTGTACTCCAGCTCTTCCTGATTCAAAGGGACGAGTCAGAGGCTTTTGAAGGGTAGATTTCAACTGCATTACCTTACAGGTCAGAATTTGCAATACTTATAAATCTGCCTTTCAAATGGCTACTTAATCATCTCTATCTGTGAACGATGCACGTGTGGTTCTGACCTAATCCAAACCACCGTAAGATGTAATAGAGGACAGTTTTCAATTTCTATGGCTCTTTACATTTAGCTTGTTTTGTGTTTGTGTGATTGCATGAAACTTCTTCTATAAGCTGCTTTCACACATGCACTGAACTCAAGACATTTCCTCAACTATTCCAGAGGGGCTGTATGTGAGAATGTCCGAGTCATTAGCAACAAACATTTTCTGGAGCACCACCAGCCCCCAAATGTTTGGAAAACGACAGAGTGAGGCCAGACTACAGGAAATGAATTCAAGGATGAAAAACAGATGCCATACACATAGAAGACATCAACTGGGAAACGAGAGATTCAAGAGCCTCTGGTGATAAGGGCTGACTTCAGTGTCAATGAACGAAAAACATGTGATTCCTACAGGCTCTACCCATATGCCACCCCTCACCTGAATGTTCTGGAAATGTTCCTGTGGTTGTTACTGCGTCTAACCTCCGCAATCTCCTGTTGCGTTCTGTTGCGAGAGGCAAACTCCGGAACTTGTGAGGTATTTTCGACACAATCTCTCTTCCTCACACACTCAAAAGCACATAATCATGGCCTTTCACACCGATTTTTATCAGACATCCTCTCAAATGGCATTTTGTGATTGTATAATTCAAACAAACAAAAGTACAACCCTCTTGTTGAGGTTGATTCCATCCAGGTCCTCCATTTGTCTGGGGATTCTTGCTGCTTGCACCTAAAGCCGGGAATCTGATTTAAGGTTTGGCATTTGAGCTGATAACTACGGTCAAGGTGGAGCCAGTCAGGAGGTGGGAGTCAGGTCAGCCTCCCCGCGTTCCACAGCCCACCTCTTGTGTGTCACCCCACCCGCACCCCCACCCTCCTCTGTCTCAGTGGAGTTCATGGCGAGGCCCCCCTCACGTATCCCTCACTGACCAGGCGGCTGAGAGGCACACAGATACCCCCTTAAGGAGCTTTGCTCTCTGGAGGAAACTTAATCTCCTTTTTTAACGCCATCCCAAGGCTGCTCGCAGGCCCTGAATAGAGCGGGGGAGGAGCCGGCTGCAGAGTATCTCCGAGCCCACATGGCAGCCCAGCCCAAATCTGAATATCTGAGCCGCGGCGGAGCTGAGGAGCTCCAGCGCCTGCACAGGAATTAGCCCTCCGACGGGCCACGCTAAATCCTCCCCCCTCCCTCCTCCTCCTCCCCTCCGCCCCACATGCTCCTTCCCCTGCAGTGCCTCCCCCAATTCACCCACCGCCAACACGTGCATGATGATGCTGTGATAGACAGACACACAAAAACATGACCCTCTCTCATTATGCATATTTGTTTATTAAAGAGGCAGACAAGCTTATCTTCGCATAAAGAGGGAAACCAGGGCAAAATAACCAGAGCTGTCTCAAGGTAACAAAACTAGTGCATCTTAAACTGAACAAACATGATATGTCTTGGTTCGAGTTGATTGCTATACAAGTGTATCATACTGTGAATTTGCAGAGGACTGTTTTGAAGTATTTCTTGTCGGGGAGCAGAGACTTACTGGAATTTTGTTGGCACCACCAATCAGCCAAGAACTAGTCCGGCACAATTAACCTGATGCAAAACACAACAAATTAATTTTATTCTTTATATATAACAAGCTTATCAGTTAGCTGCAGTAGTGCTGGTATGTAGATTTTGTGGCCTTCGAACAGACCCTAGCTAAACGTGACCACACGCCTTGAGTCCTAATGTTACGCTAAGCTAATTCTCACCTTGCCTACACAAGTGTTGTGGCTCCGTATCCATTTGAATCCTCCTCCATACTAATCACATGAACACTCACGTACACCTTGCATGCGTGTACCAGTTTCCGTAGGAATAATTTGGTTGTTAGTTGCAGAAATAGCTCGGCTACAAATGAGAAGCAGCAATTGGAAAAAGTTGCTAAACAGCTGTAAGCAAAGACAACAGTTACAATGCGTGTAATTGATTCTCCGTGTTGAGTTCTACACTGGTAGGTGGTGGTTGTTTTCTTTCAGAATGGGTCATGTTATGGATTCTGATGAATTAGCAAAGGCTTCATGTGACCGTAAAGAAAAAAACAGCAAGCAGTTATATTTCCCTCCTCGTTTCAAACATCTCAGTTTCTGCCGTTCAGACTAAAACGCAGGCCCAGTTTTGGGGCAAGCACTTTAGCAGCCCGAAGTAGTTTTTGCATATCGCAGACTTTTATGAAAAATATCAAAGTATGGATGTAGACTCTGTGTAGCTACTTTAACTTCAACGGGCTCAGGTCGGGTTTCGGACACGAAACACAGAATTCCTGCCAGGTTCTGATTGGGCTCAGACAGTTTTCTATCAGGCTTGGACGGGTTCAGACAGAAGAATGCAACCGAGCTGTAGTGTACAAACGTGAGACTGGCCTCAATTTCATCATTGAGACGATGAAAATGAGAAACTGAGAAACTGAGATCAAGTAAGTGTATTTTCCAAAATGTCAAACTTTTCCATTAATGTCATTAAACTTAAGAATCTCTTTAAAATTCTGTCCGTCAACATAACCAGTTCTTGTTAGCTACTGACCTGTCTGACCTTTCTAAATGGCTGTAAGCCTCAACTGAGGAAAAAACGCTTGCAGATAAAGCCGGTTGTCTGTCAGTATTTTATCGCCTTGTCAGGTGAAGCTGTAAGGACACACATGACGACTCCCTGCTCTATAAACCCCAAACCCTGTCTCGCTGTCTCCCTCCCTCTGTCAGCCTCGCTCTCCCTCTTGACCAGAGGGCAGGGGTAAATATTAACCCTGACAGACTTGTGTGAAAATCTCTGAGCCATTTTATTTGGAGGGAGGTGTGACAGATTACCGAAGAAGGGCGGATTCCTCCGTGGCAAGAGGTAGCGGCTCTCTTTGCCCAAACACTTTGGGACCCGTGCTCTGACATGCTCCTTTAGCACCCTGTCAGCAGACTATTCCCAAAGCAAACACCGCCAGGGCTTTCTCTCCACGAGGCGGGCCCTCATAAAGTCCCTGAAAAGGACTTAGAGTGCTGAGGAGCAACAAGAAAACAAGATGTGGGGAAACCAAACAGACCTTACAAAGCCCCCGGACATGGTGTCTTTAGTCAACTTAACAGGGGTAAAGGAAAGGCACGTTTCAGCTCCATTTTATCTCCGCAGGTCCAAACACAGACCGCTGCTCTATTTCATGCTGCACAGTGTCACAGTGATACCAGCAGAGGCGAGAGGGGAACCGTGATGAGGACAGACTGTTAAACCAGTTTTCTGTCTGATCTGCAATATTTATTTTAATGTGTTTATTCTCCCGGACTCCTTCTCTGTTCTTGGTGGGAAAAAGATATGCATTTAGTTATAATACGTTTAGTCGTGTGTGCACTTTTTCATATATCTAACCCCTTATTTTAGATAAGTGGAATATTGAAATTAAGAAGGATTTGAGGTTTCTCTGGTCATTTGGCACATTTAATCTCAAATATAGATATAGAGTCTGTTGCCGCAATCAGTTATCCATCATTGGTGACATGATGGTAATATTCAGCCTGGCTGAGCACCAACCTGCAAAAAGCCCGGCGATCCAGAATCAGACATGGCAGAGTCATTTCTGATCATGGTGTGAGACTTTGTCACAGCCACGATAATGCAGTCCACACACTGGCTTAAGAAAGACAGAAGGTATATGAGGAATTTAAAACCTGACCAGTTGTTGGACGGTCAAGACAATACAGTCAGGCTTCTTTTAACATGAGAAGTGACTCTGAAGGTATTTTCAAATCTAGATATTTTTAGCTACGCAAAAGAGTCTATGTCTTTATCAGCATTTATTTGTTTGTCTGACTGTTAGCAGGATTATGTGAAAACTACTCAACACACTTTTGTGAAACTCAGTGAAGGGTGGAGTATATGGGCCAAAGAAGAATCCATTAACTTGAGCTTGAGCAGGTAAAATTGTTTTCAATTACATTAACATTGTTTTGGGGTAGTTTGCTTCTTTGAATGTGCAATAATTTTGGGGCCCTTGAGTGGCTGAGTCCAACATTGAATATTCTTTACATGTTGAGTTCTACTGAGGGAAATAATAGTCCCATTAGCTAAAAAATGATGATTCTACTTGCTAACTTTGTTTATCCTCCGATTGTTGTTTATAATGTAATATATAGTGTGGTTTTCTGGACTTTTATCCTGAAAACCGCAAAGAAAACTGAGGCTTCAACATAACAAAAGTCAACCAAATAAATAAAGTTACAAGTATTAAACCAAAATCGAGTGCTCTTCGAATTTTAGGAAGTGAAAGAAGCTTGTGAGAGTGTCTCCCCGTCATTTTCCCTCTGTTAGTCCTGTGTAAGCCTCGGCACAGGGGGAGACAAACCAATATTACCTCTGGAGCAAGAACTGGGTCAAATGGTTGAACCAGGGTTTGATTTACAGGTGGGGGTTCTGAGAATAACAAAGGTTCACCAGGTTGTACAGGGACTGTGGTGACGAGGGGCATGAGGGATGAGGGCAGATGGGGGGGGGAATAGAGTTCTTAATTCAAATGGACCCTAATGAGCGGATTCTTTCGGGGGTAAGAGGGATCAGTAATTCTCATTTCTTCAATTGAAAAAAATAAAGCCAAATGGATCATCCATTTATTCATCGTGTGAGGACTCGTCTTAATTGGAATTCAATTTACCCGTGTGTGTGTGTGTGTGTGTGTGTGTATGTGTGTACGTACGTACGAGTACATAGGGCATGTTGGACCCCTCTTTTTTAAATTTGCTGTGCTCGATGGGCTCTGAAATACATTTCTCCTGAGCCCCTCGCAGACTTAGATACACTTGTCACATAATCAAATGTGAAATACAAAGTACTGTATGGAGAAAGTGCCAGGACTTTATTTCAGGGGAAATAATTTACTTTTTTTTCCCTCCCTTCGCTCCAGCCAGTTGCTTTCATGTCATTTAGATGAGTGGTTAATAAGGCAGAGCGTTAAGAGGATTATGATCTGCTTGGGCCATAGCATAGTGGTGGTGGTGGTGGTGGATAATGGGGGTGGGGGGGTCAGCACATCTAAGGCAGTGAGATGTGGTGGGGGGGGCACATGCTCGGCTGGTACAATACTGGGCAGGAGGAGAGCATCCTCCTCACTGTCAAGATTCATTTAGTCAGAACTAAGCACCCCAATAGGCCTGAGCTCTCCAAATAGGCCATATCTTTTTCCTGTTCTTTTGGGGCTGGGGGGGGAGGGGGGCATTTAAAGACTTGCATGGATCTCGCTCGCTCCATTAATGAAGACCCCTCAGAGTGGTCCAATGGGAGGAGCTGCAGGTATTGGTAAGCCAATGAGGAGGTTGAGAGCCTGATCCTCTGAGACGCGTTTTTTGGGGGGCTCAGTTTAGAAGATTGGAGCAGATGAGGAATCAGGGGGAAGCATTTCAGCTCTGGCCTGTGAATATTTTAGGATCCATGTGTGGAGGGAATCCAGAGATAGAGACTGAGAAAAAAAAAGATTTTTGGCGGAGAGGAGAGGAAAGTGTTGAGGTGAAGTCTCTAACAGGTAGAGCGGACATCACCTCGGAATCCTGGACAGGGTTTGACTCAATATCTCAGAGGAGGTAAATTTAACAAGAGCCTGCACCTCTTTACCATAGAGTCTATCTGACACACACACACACACACACACACACACACACACACACACACACACACACACACACACACACACACACACACAGAATCCCAGCACTGCTGGTCCGCCGCCATTGGCTGGAGTCCTCCGATGCCTTCTCCAAGAGAGGCACTTTGCGAGAGCCCATTTTAAGAAATCTCCGTGGATCAGCCCCAGCTATAGCTCTTCTCTCGCTCCACTGGGAAGACACAGCAGTCCCCCCCTCCCCTCCCGCCACCGACACCACCAGCGTTCCCAAACCCCCTCCGCCGCCCTCTCCCCCAACACAACCTCCCACCCCACCCTTCGACTCACAGCGCCCGGCACCAGGCTTCTTAAATGCATCTTTAATTCAGCAACTTTGAAGTGGCACTCCGGCACATGCACTCAATCAATTATAAATGAAATAATCTCCTTATAATATTAGAGATTTTTAAAGTCTAAGAAATACTGGGAGATTAGGGAGCCCAAATCAGTTTTAGCGGTATCTAAAGTGACAGCAGGAGAATCATTGGAGGGAGCGGGTAGAAACTTAAAATGATTATGTAGATCTGTGTCACTGCCGAATGTTTCTGCAAATCCCTGCTGGATCTACCGCAACGGAGGAAACAGATTATTCCTGGCCTTATTTAAAGGGTTGGAGTTCTTAAGTGGCTTTTTAAAAGGGAACATTTATATATATTTACACATATATTTACAGCTGCTCTCTCTCTCTCTCTCTCTCTCTCTCTCTCTCTCTCTCTCTCTCTCTCTCTCTCTCTCTCTCTCCCTCTTCACAGCTTCAGCTCCAGCTCCTTCACTGCCATGGTTTACCTCTGGGTCAGCCTGCGTTGTCACATGTACACAGGCTTTCCTATCGCACAAAGGTAAAGCTGAAGTTTTAATTTATGGAAATGCTTATAACCAAATCATAAAAGCTAAGGATAAATGTAGATATAAACAGACTTTACGTGCATTTTTGCTTAATGATCTTGTATACAGGAAAACCTTTCATAGGATACCTCAAGAAAATTGAGCCTTCATTCTAATAGACTCAAGTTTAAACTTGTCGTGGTACACTGTAAAAAATATGGCACCAAAAGTTGCAGAATACTTTAATACGTCAGATTAAATAATACAAAAATAAGATATTGGACAGGTTTTTTTTTAATACAAACATTTAAGACTTACACAATTGAATGACCCTGTATATCTTATATTTTCCAATTATCTTAATTTACAGATTACAGCTTTATTTGATGGTTGATGTTTTCATTAGAAGTAATTTACTTTTCATAATTTTTTATGGAATTTACACTTAATTTAGTAAACAACAAAAAACTAAAACAATACAGTAAATTTCTGTGAAATAACTTTAATCACAGTGTGTTGAATAAAGAGTGGAAAAGATCAAGTATAGGTCGCATTTCAATTTTTTTTTAGTTTGATAAACATTTATGTTTTTTATTCACCTTTTATGCTTTCATTTTGAATGAAATAGCACAAATCTGGTATAAAAAAAAGTTAGTATTTGGAGCATGTTGGCAGATAAACTGTGCCACACATGCACACAAGCTTGGTTCTAAAAGCCTTGTGTCTATGTAGTACAGCAACTGTTGTTCTTATCCACTGCTTCCATTACTGACATTGGTAGGAATTATGATCCAGTGCACATTTCTATCAGGCTGGGGTTCATTCATCTTTGATTACACCTTTCAGATGATATAAATTAGGCCTATCCCACATTGTTAGCTTGATGGATTACAGGGGCCGATATGAAACACACTGATCAATACCATGGATTCGTTCCTGTGTTTCAAGGCATTGCGTCTCTCTGAGAGCAGAGTTCTCAAGTCTGCCTCTGCAAGCCTGCTCAGCGCTAAAAGGGGAATATATATACACATGAAAACATTATAGCTGCACTCATCTATTTAACGCAACTACAAATTTAAGTCAAGTTTGTTGTTATTCTGCCCTGCAACTTTGTGTATGCAAGAATTGATCCTTTCCAATCTCCTCCTCAATCTTCCCAGTGGATCACTTACACTATCAAACCAGAGAGATTCTGTTCATGGTCGTTGACAACTTAGCTGAGGGCAGGAGAAAGCAGAAATCAATGTCGGACTCATTGCTCAGAGGTCAGAGAGGTCCTGGACTCTGCTCCTGCAGAGAATTAAAACTGTGTCAGAATAAGAGCAGGAAGAATCACTTCCATGTCCCAGTTTGTGTTTCTACACACAAAGTAAATTTGACCTCTACGCTGAAAAAAAGAAAACTTTTGGACCAACATAAAAAGATTACTTGGTAACACCGACATTAACTATGTTTGTTCAGATCAAAGTTAACAATGTGATATTTGAACACAATTGATAACAAGTTCATTTGTATGTGAGAATTAAAGTAATCGTTTTAAGTTGGTCCAACAATGCTCTTTTTCATGTGTATGTAAAATCCAGTTATGAGTAGGGAACACACAAACACACACCAGCAGCAGTGGGCAACCATGCATGTTGCAATGCATAGGGAGCAGTTTGGGGGGGTTAGGTGCCTTGCTCAAGGGCACTTCACTTCTGAATAGTGAGGTAGGGGAAGGTGCTGTCCGTGCACTCCCTCCTGTCCAGTCCAGGAATTTTAACTCTGAGGGTTTCAGTGTCAAGAGAAAAAAATAGCTCATTACAATTTATTTGTTCACAACCTATTGAAAATCAAGCCCTTATCATACATGGAGCATGAAAAGAAAGACACTAATTTAATAGTATGTGCATCATTCTGCCTATTGAACATAATGTCTCAGTTCATTCTTATTCTCACATGTTTTATGGAAAGCTTGAGGCTCTTCACTGAAAACATCTTGTGCAGTGTGCAAGATGTGGAAAGATGAGTAAACACATGCAAGTGTAGACAGCGCATGCCGTGTGTGGCCTCTTTATCCAGACCTGCTGACAATTTGACAGGAGGTGTGTTTGTCTGTCCTCCCATTTGCAGGAAAAAACACTAACTGAGAGAACTGAGATATTTGACAAAGAGGTAAAAAAGACGTTTCAGGAAATGAACTATTTGGAGACCATCAAGAAACTCACTGAAGCATTTGTCAAGCTTAAAGTTAAATTGCACCATACGAACAAGGTGCAGGTCAATTGACTGAGCTTTTAAAAATCAATCTAGCCAATTACTGTCTGTCTCGCATCCGAGTGAGTCACGCTCGGCTCGGCACACAATCAAAAAGGGGGCAGATGCTGAGGGAAGCTGAAGAGGGAGAGGACTGACAACTTCATGTTTAGGTAATTATCACCACTTCTGGCATGAGCCGAGGGGCCTCTTAACTGCCTCATTGTTGTTGTTAAACAGTTTGCTCTGTTGATTGATGATGAAAAGCGAACATGCACCCACACCCCTCCTGGGACCCAGTGACATAATGTGTGTGTGTGCATCCCCCGTGACCCTGCCAGCTGGGCAGGCTAAACACAACACACACAGATGAGATTGCACGGGCTAGACCACAGGGGGACTGGCTATCAATACATTATTCATATCCATCTGATGGGACACACACACACGTATATATTCAAATGCAGCCACTTCATCATATCACTGGCAGGGCTGTGAACTCACACATCCCAGTAGATGCTCCGGTCCTCTCCTGCACTGTCATCAGATTCCCAGACTCTCCCCTGTGTGTGTGTTACCTCCTCATTCATATTCATGTGGAGTCAGATCTCTGCCAAAGAGCTCCTCTGCAGAGTGTGTGTGTGTGTGTGTGTGTGTGTGTGTGTGTGTGTGTGTGTGTGTGTGTGTGTGTGTGTGTGTGTGAGACACGACACTGAGGCAATGAAAACACACCAAACACACACATACACTTAGAAAACATCAAAGTCAAGGCATGACACGTACGGTACTTTATGTATTTTAAGGTAATATGACAAAAGTGTGTGATTAAGTGGACATACTGTATATTAAAGAAATAAAATGGCACTCGGTAGAGCACACACCTCTTACACATTATTACACCAAAATGTGTTCTGTTTATTTTCCCTTTGTGCGTCATTTTTAACATCTCAATGTCCTGCCAAAGAACCGATAAAATCCGGTAAGAGTCATTTGACGCCAGAGTGATTGTGTCCATTCCCATTGCAGACAAAAGCCAACATCTGGATGGAGTTTCCTAAATATGCCTGATTATTTTCATCAATATCCCTGAATTATTTTCTTTCTCACTATATCAACGAAAGGGATTCGTGATTCAGATCTTCTCCAAATTTGAATGGGTTCTTCCCTGACCTATATCATCCTTCTGCATAGTTTTGTGGAAATCTCACCAGCTCACTACCAAAAAAACTAACAAACGCAGATGAAAACATAACCTCCAAGACATTTTCACCATTTCATGTTCTACAGAATCCTGGTTCCATTAAAGTTTTCGCCTTTCATTTAGTTTCTCCACGTTCCAGCTCAGTGGGCCACTAATCAGCACTCATTAGGAGCTGATAAATACACACAGATATCCATCAGCTCTCTTTAACAGGAGCTCGCTGCCTCCCCCCTGCCCCTGCTGTGTGATGGAGGGATTATCTATCGAGGGGACAGCAGCCCTCACTCCTCCAGCCCGCTGCCATCTGACGGGCAGGGCGGCCCCGGCTCCTTCCGAGGCCAGTTGGGCCCAGCAAGACTCCTTTTTGTCCTCAAGGCCTCTCCGCCAACGCTCCCTCATCCCCAGTCTCTGACAGTTGAGGAGTTGCTCATTTGTGGGTATTAAGAGTGACATCAGACTGTTTGTTTAGTCAAACGGCTCATTCTATCGTTCTCTTAGCATTCTAAGAGCTCTTCATTTGTCCCTGATCGTTGGAACCTGTTTGAGCAGGTACAGTACCCGGGTGAAGTGCCCGACTGCAGCGTCCCCAGCAGAGAGCTGGCTGCCCTCAGGCCGTCTCACAGAGTCATTTCTTAAGCACTTATTTCCACACTGGCATGTGTTCTCTGCAGAGGCCTCCACCACACTGTAATTAGAGCCAAATGGCTGCGAGCGGACCTGCTGAACTGCAGCTATGACCCAGTAAAATATGATCTCAACTGCACAGCCTATTGTTACCACACAATAATTAAGGGTTGTGTAATTTGTCTCAACATGTTACCTCTCTCGGTTACACACAATGCTTCACAGATTCTACAAAAATGTGTTTGATGGAGTCTTCAAACTAAGATACTGGATGTTGGGGCAAATAATTGCTGCAACCAGTAGCAATATTACTTATGCATTATATTAACACAGTGAGGTGTTTAAACAAGTAAAGCCACTTTAAACTCTAAAGAAATGATAATGTGACATTTTATGTGATAATTATTGATATCAACTGATACAATTTGATCTTGATATAATCTTTGCCCTACTAGATATTCAGCATATGAATGAGATACAAAGAACTTACCATCAAAGTACTTTATATAGAGTTTCAGGAAAATATAGGAGCTTCCTTCAAGATAACACTAATAACAAGGAATCTTTGATTTATTGAAACCTTTATTTAATTGATTCATTTGAATTATTTAGGATTTGGGGAAATAATTCACTGATGAAGAACGGAAACAGGAAACGGTGTCATACTGGTTGACAACAACAGGATAATTTGCGTAACATTCAGGCGAAGGGGGGGGGGGGGGGGGCATCTGGGAAGACCAAGCAGGAAACGACATATCAATTCTGCTGTGGAAATCATAATGTTTTTGTTTAAGCGTCGGCTCTCAAGGTGACATCCTCTTCTCTGTGTTTTACGTCTATGGCCTCTTTTCATCAATGTGATATTTGAATTCTTCCACTTTCACATCTGTCAGGTGTTAGAAGCGTCATCAACACGTCCACTCACTCGCTGTACATTCTCTGGATGTAAACAAGGGCTCAATCGGACTTTTTACAAACATATTAGTCGCGGGGCTGGCAGGAACTGTCTCGGAAAACGTCTGCAGCAACTGACTGCATTCTGGAAAATGTCCGGACTCCACTGCATGTCTCGAGAGCAGCTTGTGTAAACTCGACCCATGCAACTGTTAGCTTAGCTTATAGGATGAAGACTGACACCAGGGTAAAGCGGTTCATGAAGGTAACACAAAGTCAAAAAATTAGGTTTAATGTGTTTTTACACAAAACTATTGTCAGTAAAAGTGTCTCTCACACACAAGCCACACAGTTTTAGACCCTTAGCTCTTCTTGCGGAACAGTTTGTGGCTCGTTTGTAAGTGGTCATGTCGGGCTGGTGTCCCTGCTGTCTGCCTGCGGGTTAATGCTGGATGTGGCTCTGCCCCCGACAGCCAGCCAAAGCCTTTTTAAGAAGGCTTTCTGCAGAACAAGGCATAAACCCAGATTATGAAACAACAATAAATCAATCCCTTATGCTCATTTCATAAAACACATGAGTAATAAGCTTATGGGGGAATAGCTTGGTATAACAAGCCCAGTGTGCTGTGCTCGCATTGAGAGACATGAGGGCAGATAATTGGAAGTTAAACTGTCAGTAGTCAAGATTCAGTGGTGTATTCTGCTCGTGTGCATGTGTATGTGTGCACACACTTGCACACCCAGTTGTGTTTGACCTCCCTGTGTCTCAGTTAGCAGATATCAGCCTGAGAAAGCAGCACTTCTGAAGGTGTTTGAAACAGAGCCTCTGCTCGGCGGCCATTATTCTGATTAAAAAAGAAAAAGAGTGCAAATCGACAGTGACTTAAGCTCAACAGATGAGCCCCAATTCTCTAAATGTTTGAATCCAGATGACCCGCAGATGCTTTAAAGCAGATTTCACAACAATAGACAGATGTTGAGGATGTTGAGAAGTAGCTATAGAGCAGGGGTGGGGGCAGTTATCCCACCGGCTGAGGTTCTTTCCTGTCCCTTTAATCGAGAGAAAAGACTTGGAGCTGTTTCTAAGTGCTCCTTAATCAGATAAAACAGGCAGGGAAAATCAACTTCTCCATGTAAGTGTGTGCTGCTTTGTGAGGCTGATATGGACCAGAGGGGATTACTCCTGGATGGGAGGCTGGCTTTGGAAGGACTATGAAGATGGGAATATATAGACTTTGCTACTTTAGAGGATCATGACAGTCGAATAGTGGATGGGAGTCACTCGTGTGCTGCATGCAACGATTATCAAAGGGGCGTAGAGCAGAATTTAGGATTAATACTATATTTCTTAGCCTTAGTTTTAGTAAAACCTCTCATGGTGGTTTATGCTCCACTTACAATAGGCAGACAAGTGAATGTAGCATCTAAAATAACAGAGTACTATATGACGTATTTGTTCAAATGTACATATGCTTTCTGCTTTGAATCCAAGTTTCCATTCAGTGGCACTGAAAGGTTATGTAATCTTTAGAGATATGTTGAAATCGTTCCTTGCCCACAAGCTCAACAAGATACGGAACTGAAAATGAGTGGAATGTCGCTGTAAAAGAAACATCACAAAACTAAAGATAAATAGTCAGTTCACTTTGTTTCCCGACCTCATGGAAAATCGCTTTGTGGATTTCTTTTGTTCTGGCTGTTCTCAGTGCAGAGATCAGAGCAGTGTGAAGACTTTGTGATTTGACAGATGTGTTTGTCCTAAATGTTCCTTCTTTGAACCGATTTGCTGAGTCAAAACACCGTCATGGTTGCAAATTACTGGCATAAAAATGTAATTTCACTGAGATGCTTTCCTAAAAACTAACATCCTAATATCCCTGTGCTACGGTCCATAGGACATACGATTCGAACTGTGTAAAATGTCAGTGGTTCTGCTGCTGGTCTCATTCTGTGAGATCGAGTCTCAGAGCCCATTGGCCATTGTCTGATGATGAATTAGCCTGTGGGGGCAGCAGCCAATATTTTGGCACTTCAGTTGTTGGCAGCAGATGTCTCAGCCAACTTCCACTCGCTGTCCGCTCTTTACAGGCCAACAAGTACACTCGGGTCACAAATAACATACAATATATAACAAAACTTTTTGTGGGTTGTTTAGATCCAGACAATATTTTGACTAATCTCTATTAACAGATATCAACAGATGAATGTAGATGAATTAAAAAGGTGATAGCCGATGCATTTCTTTCTGAGTTCCGCTTCTTTGACTCTTCATGTGATTGGTCAAACAAAAATTCGAAACCAGAAGGCGTCCAGCTCTCAAATCCCTTCCCTCACCTACACATTCTTCATATTCACACACACAATCTATCTATAGTATATATATACTATATATATTCAAGATTAAATGCACCTTTCTTGGACTACAGCATTTTACTTATAAGACATTTTATGCAGGGACCCAGATTTCTCTGCTGATTGAAGCGTCAATAAAGCAGAAAGCAAGGTGACTTGCACAGTTGTAGACCTGTGATCTGACCACAGCTCCTTCAATAAAGTTATCTTTAACATTGTTCTCGTTGCTTTCTCACTGCACATCCCAAAGCACATGAGGTACTGCAAGCTGCAGGCTCAGTCAGTGTGAGAGAATCCACTTGTTTCTCATTGCATTTATCACTTAGAGGCACAAGCCTTTGAGTTCAAATGAATTTTACATCCACTGAGTCTCGTATTTTGTGTTTTGTATTGTGAATAATAAACATTCAAGATTAAAATGAAGTGAATTAACGGAGCAAAGATAAGCAGAGAGTGACTCCACATTATGATACAGTCCCTGTCCCGGCTCTTTCCCTGGGTGATAGTTAATTACCACAGATAAATCCATTGGCAATTTGGTGGGCCTGTTCCAGTGTGCCACCCCCTAAAAACCTCCCCCTCCCAAAACCACCCCCAGCCACCCAAACGCAGCCACTTACCTCCTCTCTTCCTCCTCATTCTAAGCTCATGTAATGAATCGCTAATCACTCTGTCCCTGACGAGCATCCCCAGCCTATTATCTTTTAATTACCCCAATCAGGGAGGCATAGGCACATGCCAGCAGGGGGCGTACTGTCAAACAAATACAAAGAATATTTTGCAAAGTAAGACTTCTGAGTTTGGGCTCCATGATTTATTTTAAATTAACAAAATGCCTGAACTTTATTGTGTGCAGATGAGGACCGTGTGTTTACTGCCAGGTCGTGATTTATGTTTGTCACCACGTTCCTATTGGTACACCTGAGAGGGCGAGCAGGACGCAGAGCGCCCCCCGGCTGCGGTGGTTTATGTACGCAGAGGCGGAGCGAACTGCAGCTTGTTCTCAATCTCCGCTCGGCTCTTTGACTGCCGGGCTGCAAATGGTTCTCTTGTGGAGCGTTTGGGCCGCCGCAGAAAATGGAGCCTCTAACTCACACAGCCATTTGCAGATGCGACACTTGGGATTCGAAGCGAGTTGCCACAGATCAAAAGGTATAAATTGGAATTGGCAGCAGACATGGAATGGGGTCAGGGGACTTGTACCCGACACAGTTACACACATGCGGACAGAGAACATGTGAGTTTTAGGGTCCTCTAGTTTTTCAGGGCAGGGGTCTTTTCAGACTGAGGTGCCGCAGATGAACTGTAGTTCACAGAGTCTCAGAAACAGACTTGGAATAAAAAGGCACATTTTCAGCTGTCAGTCGCTCTCATTTGAAGAAATCCCACACGCGAAATTAAGTAAATCCTGGCTGACTTGCATTTATTGAAAGTGAATGTAGTTTGGAGACAGGTCGGGGTCTCGCAGTGTGCGTGATGGAGCGGAGTTTTCGAAGCGGTGTGTGACGCGGGAAAGACAAATTCCCATACTCCTATATTTCACTCTGAGAAAGGAGCAGAGAATAGGTTCAAGATCACACGGTTGTCGCTTGTTTACATCAACCAAGTAAACCAAGGACCATTTTTTACAGCGTCAGGTGCCCCCTGCCAAATCCTCTTAATAGTTCAGGTTTTTGAATTTAATCTCACTAATTTCTACATATCCCTCTGAGGATCTTAAAGCTTAACTTCAGAAAAGGAAAAAAGACCCTGTACGGCCCTTTTTGGAATCTCAGTGTCCGTTTTTTGTCAACCCTTTAGTGAAAGCCTGTCAAAAGTGGTTAGCTTCTCCAGTGAAACTACTTCTTTGCATCTTAGCTCCCGGTCCTGCCCTGTGTCTGCACAATTTCTCTCTATCCTCTTGTTTCTCTCCTTTTGTTTAGATAAAGCGAGGGATTAGGAAAGATTTGCCCCCATAAAGTAGTGGTTTGATGGGCTTTTATCCCACCATGTTGCTAAAGCTGTGTAGCCCCTGGATTAGGCCTTGACAATAGGAACCCTTGTGCTGGGCCGCAGCCTGAGGGCCACAACCAAAGACGGGCTCTGAGAAAGAGGGAGGAAACAAACCTGCCAACCTCGATACGTCAAGTCTGCCAGAGAAACCGTTCAGAGGAGCGGCCCTGGCTGCAGCGTGGTATGCTGTGTCTGGGGGATCATTCAAGGAAAAACAATAGTGAGAGTGAACAAGGTGTTCTCGGCCTCTAAAACACCGAATTATTGTGTCTGTGTTCCAAAGATTATATTCTTTTGAAACCAATATCTATCAAAATGCTAAATGTGAATTTAGAACTGTACCAATTTTACATATAACATTCGGTTTACAGGTGTTGGGCTGTATGACTTTATACAACATATAGTGTGAAGTCTGAAAAATTCCCTGAAGAGAATGAAACCAATGGAGTTGAGATGTGAGCACGCCTGACTCAGTAGCCCCCCCCCCCCAGTGTCTGTGCTTAAAGGTTCAGTGTGTAAGCTTTGGGTGTAAAAGATCCATTGGCAGAAGTTGAAAATAAAATAATCCTAGTGATGTTTTCACTCGTGTGTTTTATCTAAATTGTATGAATTGTTGTTTTCTTAAACCCTAGAATGGGCGCTTTATATTTCGATACTTAATATTTACACCTGGAGCGGGAAGCCGCCATGTTTTTACAGTGACTCAGACTGGACTAACTAAACACCTTTTGAGTTTTTATGACAACTGAAGGCTACAACATGTTCTTTCTCATGGGTATTCAGCTGCAACATGAAACTTCACCACTAGATATCACTAAATACAACTCACTGAACCTTTAAAGGTAGCAACATGAGGCTAGGCTACAAGCATAGCACAAGCAAATTGAAGACTGAAATGTTGGTGCATTGTGGGTAATTTAGGCAGCTGATTTTGACAAAGACAACGAAAGCGTAGAATAAAATCTGAAATGTTTCAGTGGTTTTGATCATTTTAAAAAGATCCATTGTGAGTCGGACATGGTGAGTGACGGAAGTCCAATGCTGCCGTGTAGAACAGCACTAGCAAATATTTTGGAGCTCCCAGTCGAATCAATGACACTTGTGGCAAACTCGCAGCGAGTTATCACTTAATTGTACAGTTCCCGCAGTGACACAGGGTTTTTCTTGTCAATCTCAGCACTTATCGGCTTTGTCTCTTACTGCAGGCAACAGTCTTTAGGGGGAAACCTCAGATAACCCAACAGGATGCAACCTGCTCAAAGTGGAACAGCAGACAAAGTTAGCAGCTACATATGGCTGATGAACATGGCAGAACTCTTTAATGTAGCTTAAGAGCAGATATTTCCTCAAGGAGTTGGTGACCAAACCAGAGATAAAAGGAAAACGATTATTGAACTTTCAGTCATCAAGTTGCCCAGAAACCTTATTTCGAATGAATGATGCTCTTGCTCTGTGTCTGCTGGATGTGTCATGAAGCAACAGCCTGCAAACAAGTTCAGCTTAATGACTTAATGAATGTAACAAAGTCAATTTAATATTGAGTTTTTTATGCTTCCAAGTTGACAACAAACAATCAATAACTTTTAAACTAATGTTTCATCTTATCTTTAACATATTTTATTTACTCTGTTGTCAACATGATTTTACCGTATAACAATTAGAATCTGCTCATAACTTTTAGATCAGCACTGGTGTTTTGAATACGAATTTGTATAATCACTGCAGTAACTAGACTGTGGTCATTTAGAGTGATGGATTAATACTTTAGTTGTTTCATTCATAAAACAGGTCAATCATATGGATGCGATGGGGCAAGAACACAATCAACATAAAAGGAGACTGTGTGACCGTATCCACTCAGTGATATCTAAATACAAAATTAAACTGCTGAGTCAGAGATTTGTCTGTGTTAATCATATATCCAGTGTTAGAAGTGGCTGTCCAACTGATACACTGCCAGAGGATTGCTAATGGCATGTTGCTTTGTTACTCCAGTCACCAAAGTCCCACGGAAGCAGTCATTTCTCAACCATACATCAAAATGATTAATTTCACCCAAATGAGCACAAGCTAACCTTGACTAAGAGCATGTGCAGGCCACAGCAGCTGGATTGAAACCTAATATATTCATGAAGTTAAAGAAAAGCTAATGATAAAACTTAATGGGCTCTGAAGGCTGAAGGCATCAACTTTCTCCTCGAGTTGATGTAAAATGCCACTTGGAAAATATAGGGAGCCTTTTGAGGGGTAAAATTACAAACTCTCATGCGTTATAAACCTGATTAAAAACTGAACATGATTTATAAATCGCTGCGGCTTCCTCGGCTGAGCTTCGATTCAGGCTGCCAAAGTCCTGATGCAGGGATAAAGTTTTGATATTCAGAGAGCGAGCGGGAGGATGATTGAAAGCAAAGGCGATAACTCAGATCGGAGGAGAGGCTTTAACATGATGGAGCTTGAATGCAGCCGGAATGCTGAGAACAATGAGGGCACCGATGAAATCCACGGAAATCTCGAGATGAATTTGGGGTTTAGAAAGTTAGCCTGGAGCGAGCGGTGCTGAGATCCTGGAGATGATCAGGATGAGACGCAGAGTGTGAGGATTGTGTATTAACAGATGGGTAAACTTTATAGAGCCATGGATTCAGGATCATCAACATGAGGAGGCCTCAAAACCACCAATACAGTTCTGGGAAGGAATGCATTCAGAGTTAGTGTTTGTGTCTTTTAAAGTCAATAGAACGACAGGAATTAATCAACTAACGCGTTACCAGAATTTTTTATTTGATAAACTATTAATGGTGCAAGTCATTTTCTAAACACAATATCTGCTGGTTGATCTTTCTACAAATCCTGTTTCGTAGCATTAGAAATGTATTATCTGAGTGTGGGTTGCACATAAGAAGGAAATTTGATGCCCTGCTATCCGCCTCCAGAAAGTTGTGATGGACTTATTTTGTTACCACTTTCTGACCCAACAACTAATCATGATCAGTTACAGCTCCAGTCTATGATTTGAGATTAAATTCCTGCAACATGTGCAATCTACTTAGATTTCTATACATTATTATCACTCTAAAAATAAAAAATTACACTCCGCCTAAATTATAAGGCTTCGTGGAGCTGAATTTGAAAAAAAAAAATCACCTGAAAACTACTAGAAATTGCTTTACAATATATTTTAAAAAATGACAATACCTTATATATCTATAAAAAAGTGCTATGATTTAGAAATTAAGTGTGGAGTTTGTGAGGATGTAAAAGTGATGTGCAAATGATCAATCGGGCATCACATCTCCAAGTAAGTAAATCCACTACAAAACTATATTTTTATTTCTTTTTGAATTTTTTATTTTAAAATGTCTTGCAGGAGTTTATACACGATATATTCCGCAGATTTAGACGCCGCACGTGTAGATTGAGTTTACTAGTGTCCACTCTATCCCTGCATGCTCTGCTGCTGCTGCTGCTCATCTGGCCTAATATCTCTCTAATAGTCGGCCCTCTTGACACTTGCTGTAAAGCCCTCAGCCAGGCTGGACATTAGCTGGCGCTAAGTTCCGTAAAAAAGCTGATTTGAGGAAGAGCAGCTGAGAGGGATTCCTTCTCGCTTTAATTGCTTTAGAAACGGTCTGCACAAAGAGACACTGGCCAGATTTATCTGCAGTTTAAGTTCTTATTTCCATCGGTTCACAAGTTAATCCGATTTTTTTTCATTCCTCTATAGGCCCAACTGCTCTTTAGCCACTGACCAGATTAGTTATTATTTGTATTATCGTTATTATAACATTATAAACGATGCATCTACATTTTTGAGAAACACTTGTTGCTTGAAAACAAAACTCATTCAATCATGTCTTTTTTTTGAGGTTTTTCCAAGTGCAGAAATATCCTTTGAGTTAATTTAAATCTGAACAATATCAACACTTGACCTTTATAGAAATTGAAACGTAAAGTTAAACATGTTGATGTTAAGCGTCGCCTCCTTTTTTTCCCACTGGCTGCTGTTTTCAGGAATCTGGGAGTTTCCGCGCACGAATGTGGCCAAAGATCAAATTGAGTTTAGGATTTAACCCCCACCACCGCCCCCACCCAGCCCACCTTCCCCTTTCTCTCGGAGAAAACTCAACAAAATATGCAAGCCGAACATTAAAAGGCTACTTTCCCCGGTGCCCTTAATTCCAGCCTAAACGGGTTTTCTCCGGGAGAAGAAATCTTTTCTAAAAAACCGCGGAGAAGAAGAGAGGGGGCATTATTGTTTTAATCCTCTTACCAGCAGTCATTTTAAGACATTTTTTGGAGGGTTGAACTGGCGTCTTGTCTCCCCAATCCTAACCTAAATCCCTGGGGGCCGGGGAGCTGCTGCTGGAGACTGCAGCTGGAGGCTGCGCGCCACCATGCAGCATCTCTGCAGAGACCGAAGGAGCAAATCAAATTAAAGCTCCGAATTAACCTGGAGAGTCACCGTGCCGCAGAAAGTATACAGGACCATTACCGAGCACACGCATATCATTTCATGAAGACCTCTGTTTTAATAAACCTTTCGGGGCTGAATTCAAGCGTTTAGAGACATTTGCAAATACTTTTTCCACTGCATGGTACATATTTCCTTTAAATATATTGTAAAGTCTGAATTCTTCACATTTTAAAAGTTGTTTAGTCTTAAAAAAATAAAAGATAGCCTGTCTATATTTGATAAAATGTCGTTTTATCAATAGTATTAATAAGGATAAAGCAATTTAACACGAAAGGATGTTAAAAGGAGTAAAAAGGATTTTGAACTTCAGCAGGTTGAGAAAATATAAAAGTAAATGCGTGATATTTAAAAATACAAGGTATCATGTTTAAAAAGCTTTAACAGTTTTGACATACCAATCGAATGTTATCTTTGTGTTGAATTTCTCTTTCAACAAAACTTAAATATAACTATCTTATTAATATGAATAATGTCAACTCCAAAAATAGCAACGACGTACTTAATGTTAATGGACTTTTAGGATAATATAATAATAAAAATACAATGCATAAAATTAAGAATACAAACAGATCGTCGATCTGCGGCTCGGATGCAAAACTCATCTGTGAGGTGTAATGTGAGGGAGGGGGGTGAGGAGGTGTGAGGAAGCGACGTGATTGGCAGAGAGCAGCAGCGTGCGCAGCGCCCCACTGACCCCGCCCGGGGGTCGCTTTAAAGGCCGATACATGGCAGCTCAGCATCCTCCCACATCCACGGAGAGGAGAGAGCGCAGAGAGCCGCAGCAGCAGCAGCGGGACGCACCGGGACTCAGGCAGGATATTGAGAGAAGAGAGAACAGCGGAAAAACACGGATCCAGCGAGGACATGAACAACCCGAGGATTTTAGAGGAGAAGATCTGAGAGGAAAATAACTCGGCTGCTTGGATCGTAGACATATTTCTCACCAGAGAGAAAGAGAGAGGAGAGGTAAGAAGTTTTTCCGGGTTGAAGTTTCTCCGGCGCACGAGCTTTAGTTCATAGAGTGTGATTAGTTTTCTTTAAAAAGAATCAAACCGACAAAGAAAAGAGAGGGTTCCATTAACATATTCAACTGTTTACCTGTGTTTGTTTCACTTTGTCTTATTTTTAGAACCACATGTCTGAACTTCACGCCAAAAGTGCCCAAAAATAAGGAAAATATAATAATAAGAGGAATATGTATCAAATATGAAAAGGATATATATAATTTATCAAACATGCATTGTGCAATATTAACGTCAATTCATCCATACATTGTTAACTATCTCCCATACCCTCTATGTTTAAGCTATGTTTATATACTATTAAAATAGGCTATTTATTATTTTCTTCAATATCTTATATTTCCTAGATATTTATTCGTGTTTGTGTGGTTATTTACATTCATTATGGATTCATGGTGTCAAGTCTTCAATATATGTTTAGGCTAAAGCTATATATGCATGTGAATATAGGGCTAAGAATTAACGTTAATGATGCAAATTTATATTTTAAATTGAGCCCCAATCAGCTGATAATGGTTTTCTTTGTGGCAGATGCATTTTGTTTGTGTTTCCTTTGACACTACACGTAGTTGAATTGACTCCACTTAACAGAGTCATTATTTTCCCATCCTCGGGTGAGTTGTGTTGCTGCTGCCGCCAGTGCTGCGGGCCCGAGGGCAGAATTCACTAAACCTGTGTAGCTCATAAATCCACAGCAATTAGCATAATTAGGCTTAAATCAGAGCCCGAGGCTGCAGAGTGACATTGTCCTGGAAGAGGGGCATTATGGGGAAGATTTAAAAACGCGTACAGATTACACCAATCCAGCCAGAGATTGATTTAGTAAAAATAATGCAATGAAAAAGACGCAAGATGAAAGAAAATTGTTATTGCATTAGTCACACGTTTTGAACAGGCACGCACACACACGCACTCACACGGGCCACCTTTCACGTGTCAGGCCTGGTGATAAATTAATAGTCTGGTATAGTAGGAACCTATTTGCACCCCACATTAGACTGGAGCCCGACGGGGGATCTGTGTGCACATTTCACCGAGGAGCTGTCACACATCTCCTTCAGCCTGCAGGCGCCTGAACTGACCTGGGACCCGACACAAATTGAAACAAACTGCTACCCCAGTGCAGGCAAACTCTCTAGGAGCAAAGTAAATATTCTCCTCTGTCAGCGCAGCCTGTAGATGTTTCACACAGGGTCTGAAATTAAAAAAACACTTCAGAATGAACTTTTAATTGGAAAATAACGAAAGGAGAAAGAAAAACCCACAATAAATTGTATTGTCATTTGTTTGTCAACCTGATCCCAAAGATTTAAATTATAATTTGATCCTTTACATCATCACTGCTGACCACTGTGAATAAATTATTACATGACTATTATAATTAAACCGCTTAATGTTTCCTGATACAGTGACACATGTTAAATTAAATAATAACATAGTGCAGTGTTGTAAAATAAAAAGTAGAATAAAAATGTTGCACTAAAATTACAGTCTTTTTTTAATTTATACTAGAGACTTCTGCAATATTTACTTGAATTATTAATTTTCTTAATATGACGCTGTATTTGTCTTGAACTGGAAAATTGCACTAATCAGTTTTCTCTGCTCACTTTAAAATATTCTGTCAAAATGCCTGTTCAAAATTGGTCTGTTGCCGTACAAAATAGATTTTTGTATAATAAATTGGGGTTGAAAATAAAGATTTTAAACAATTTAAAGTAATAATTTGAAAAAAAGTTTTTTTTAAAGCCCTAGATGTAAAACCCCAGATTTCCATAAAAATTCTTGTTTCTTTCAAGTTCTGAATCTCCTCTAGAGTCGTCTGCTCTAATACATTTAAGGAACTATTCCACAGAAGCTCGAGTTTAAAGGCCATTTCTCCTGTTACTATTTTGAATATTCAAACCATATTTTACGGCTCTCCTCATTTTAAAGTAACCAAACTTCCTCCACAGAACAGTCTTATTGTTGGTGGCCTGACCCTCACAGCAGTTTGTCTCTTTCCTCCGCAGAAAACACTTCAATCATGCAGCACTACGGGGTGAACGGCTACTCGCTCCACGCCATGAACTCACTGAGCGCCATGTACAACCTCCACCAGCAGGCGGCGCAACAGGCCCAGCACGCCCCTGACTACAGGCCCTCAGTGCATGCCCTCACTCTTGCAGAGAGACTGGCTGGTAAGAAGCAGTTGCTCATTTTGCTTTTCAGCTCCTCATGCTCTTGTTGTGATAACCTGCCCTTTGCCCTCTCCCTTTAATTAAACTGGTCGTGTTTCTTCTTTCTCAACGGTTGCACATTTCAAGACATCATCCTTGAGGCCCGGTATGGCTCCCAGCACCGTAAGCAGCGGCGGAGTCGCACGGCCTTCACCGCTCAGCAGCTGGAGGCCCTGGAGAAAACCTTCCAGAAGACCCACTATCCTGATGTGGTGATGCGTGAGCGTCTGGCAATGTGCACCAACCTGCCCGAGGCACGAGTGCAGGTAAGAAGCCCGGGGCAATTTTGTATCATTAAAGGGGGAAATGGACAGGACCACTGTATTTACTGTATTTAGCCCAAGCTCAACATGTGTTCATCTGTTTTCCAGGTCTGGTTCAAGAACCGTCGGGCCAAGTTTCGTAAGAAGCAGCGCAGCCTGCAGAAGGAGCAGCTCCAGAAACAGAAGGAGGCCTCAGGAGCAGCAGACGGCTCTCCAGAGGACTCCAAGACTGACCTCACTACCGCCAACACCACTACCACCACCACCCTGGCTCCTGAGGCCCGCACCCCTCCCCTCCCCTCCTCCTGTCACTCAGAGGAGAGGCCGGAGGCGGCACGGCCCCAGCCTGACGAGATGAGCGTGGAAGTCAACGTCACCTCCCCTGAGCCATCGGACAGCGAGTCAGCAGCAGAAGATAATGCTGACAGGGAAGAGGACGAAATGAGGGGGGAGACGAGGGTGAAGACCAGGGAGGAGACGCATGGGGAGAGAGGAGCGCAGCCAGCGAGCAGCTCCCCATCCTGCAAACGACTCAGCCCTGCACCAGGTAAGACTATGGATAGTTTCTGTATGCTAAATAAAAGCACACAATTAGTACAGGATTAACATGAACATTATATGTACTGAGGTCCCTGTGGAAACATGCTAACAACCTGCTCCTCCCTTTCTTTCCTTCAGACTCTCCCCTAAGCTCCCCTGCCTTGCCGTCCTC
This sequence comes from Platichthys flesus, assembly GCF_949316205.1. Lineage (NCBI taxonomy): Eukaryota > Metazoa > Chordata > Actinopteri > Pleuronectiformes > Pleuronectidae > Platichthys > Platichthys flesus. The sequence continues at coordinate 15,429,276 of NC_084953.1, read as the reverse complement.
CAGCAGTGCGAGTGGCGGTATGGCTCCGGGCAACTCCTACGCCTCGTCCCCCCTCAGCCTCTTTCGGCTGCAGGAACAGTTTCGGCAGCACATGGCCGCCACCAGCAACATGGTGCACTACCCGTCCTTCGACATGAGCACGCAGTCCTCTCTGCCCTACCTGGGCATGAACGTCAACATGCCGTCCCCGCTGGGCTCACTGCCCTGCCAGTCCTATTACCAGTCGCTGTCACAGGCCCAGCAGGTGTGGAACAGCCCGCTGATGCAGCCGGCGCCAGGCAGCCTCCCGGGCAGCCTCCCGGGAAGCATCCCGGGAAGCCTCAACAGCAAGACGACGAGCATTGAGAACCTCCGCATGAGGGCTAAGCAACACGCAGCCTCGCTGGGATTGGACACGCTCCCCAACTGAAGCCCAGGCTGCTCAGTTTCTACGTTGGGCTGTTGCTCTGTGACGTAGCTATGATTTATGGGCCCAGTCCACAGGAAGTCACCCCGACACATTCCTCTTGGCCTTTCATCACTGTCAGCAACGTCGGCTGCCAAAAGTTAATTCTAAAATTCCCAAGTTCAAAATCGGTTTCTTACTTTAACAACTACTGAGGACATTTTGCAATTTTTCAGACTCCCAACTAAATTCAATTTCAAAACCAGAGCAGCACAACAAAGAGTAGAAACAACTTATTTTAGGGCAAACATGAAGTGTGTTTCAGAGCAGACACTGAAGGGGCCCCTCCTCAGCTTGGGGCCCTCGGCCGTTGAGCACATCAAGTGGGCATGTAGCTCACTGCTGAGAGCTCATGAGAAACATGAAGAACACCTCTGCTGGACAGAACAGAAAATAAGATTCTAAGAAGAACTCAATGGTCTTGAATGAATAGATGAAAAAAAAGAAAAAAAGAAAGTATAATGCCACCTGGACTGGAGTTATGACTGAACACTTCCTCCTGCCCGTGTGGATCTTGCTTGTGTGTGACTCCTTCTGGTCAACAGCTCCAGCCTGATGCTGTTGTTCAACATGAATCGAGTCTCCTTGGTGAAGATGGGGCAGCAAGTCTTGAACCACAGAGCTAACGTTCTCTTTCCAGGACCGATATTAAAACATTCCATAATCCATGAACTATGCATGTGTGCACCCTCTAAAGCATGGCCTACAGCCGCACAACGCAAGAATGAAGTCACATCAGATCAAACATCACAAGTAAACCTCCGATCATTCATTATAATCCTTGAGCCAAATGTGTTTCTTTGACGATGACACGCGATTCTACTTGTTTAAAGTCACAGCTCTGCTTGCAAGAATCCATTGAGCGTTGTAAATATCCCTCAGTGTAACTTCATGTCTCCTTTTTGTGTGAAGGAATTGTGGCTCTTAAGCAAAGGACCTAAAGAAAAAGGAGGAGGCACAGCAACAAATAAATATAAACCCAGCCCAAGTATATTTTTGCTAACTCCAGTGCCAGTTCAAGGTCACCGGAGAGACGCACTAGCCAGATCTGTATGTATTATATCAATGTAGATTCAAGACATGTATTTCTCAATGGTTTTGAATGTGAGTAATTTATCTGTTTAATTCAAGGGAATAAATCACAAATAAGAACGATTCCTGTTGTCAGTGTCGTTGGTTGGAATACAGAATGAAAATGTCTACTCGCACTTGTTCACGATTCTTCATTTAGCCATTTTTTCAAAGCAAACAGGAACCTAAAAGACCATCTGTTACTTAAAATGAATTCAATGAGACACAATGTACAATTCCCTGAACCTAATTCCTACATGAATTAAGGAAATAGAAATACTACCTAATTTCCCCAGTGGCAATTTTTTTCCTCCCGAGATTTTGGACCCAAGTTAGCTAAAAGGTGAGTCAGGGGAAGACTGGACAAGAACCACATTCATCAAATCATGGACTCATACATACACTTCTGTCTAAGTTGCCCATGTGAGAGTTGGTCGGCAACAGGAGAGGGATTAGTGGAGGGTGTGCCGAATCCAGTTCCTCTTACGGCTCAGAGTGGGACTGACAGAAAAATGAGCCTTAAAAAAGAATTAGGTTTGATTTCCACACACATCAAGTCCAACTCCAACTTTTACAGTGAAAATGTAAGTTAAACTGTTCAACTGAAGACACCTTGATTAACCGTGAATTATTTAAACACAGGAGGTCCACCGGCGTCAATGGTGAGGTTTACATGCCACATGGGGGAGAGCCTGCCACTTGTTCACCCGGTGTAGAATAACTAATCCTAAATGAAATGACTGAAGCACAGTGTCAGGCTCTAAAGAGTCTCCAATCCAGTAAACCCACCCACCACCCTCCCCTCACACTCTCTCTCTACCCCCACCCTGTCAATCGAGGTTTGGCTGCACCGAAACAGAATGCTTTGCCATAAGAAGATTACCTTCGGTCGGGATATCGATGGATTAAGTAAGAATAGAATGAGATAAAATGGGGCTGAAAGAGATCCCGGAGTCAGCAAAGTTCAGACACCTGTTCTTTCCCTGCTCCTCTGCGGCTCCTCGCTCCATGACCTTAAAGATTATATCACTTTCTAAGTGCAGGGGAGGAGGAGAGAGGGGCGAGGGAATTAGGATGGGGCCTGTTACAGTGAGTAAAAATTATTTTGGGGCGGAAAAGTCAATTTTTTGTACAAATTCCCTCAGGTTATTCGCAGACACTGTTCAAATATGTGGTCAATTTGTCATGAACCTCAGTGTTTTGTGTTGGGAAACGGTGTAAATCACTGGGAACGGTGTGTCTGTGTGTGTGCGTGCGTGTGACTGAGTGAGTGTGTGTGAGTGTGTCTATGGCAGCTAAGCCGCTGAAGGTTTCCAGGAGCTCTTTGATGTGTATCTGGGCAATGCGCTATTAGAGGGATTTTCCTAGTTGACAGCTTAGAGAATGTGTGGAGGAATTGCGATGCCAGCGGGCTAAAAGAATGCTGGAAACAGGATTAGGATCATATTCTGGCAGCTCCTGTCACTTCATCAATGGGCTAAGGTTTCCTCAGTGACAGCCCTCCTTCTCTGCCCGGCTAAAACCTTTAGTGGGACCATAAAAGGGGTGAGAGAGGGGAAAAAACAATGATTGAATGGTGTGCTATGATTTCTGTGCCGGGGCCTGCACTGAGGGCTTTGTGTTGGGAGGTCTGAGGGGGACGGTGTTGATTTGGAGGGAGGGGTAGGTCATGGGGATGAGAAAAGGGGTGGGGGCGCTTTTAGGAGAGTGGTGGTGGGGGGGGGGGGGGGGGACTGTGGAAGTTTTACACCCAAATCCCCATGGCAGAGCATGTGGAGGGGTTTTTACACTGATGCTGGTGGACAGGGACAGCAGCGTGCATGGTGTCCCCCCCGGGGGACGGCAGCAGCGGCAGCAGCAGCAGCAGCAGCAGCAGCAGCAGCAGGTGGGAAGAGGGGAGAACATTTCCTGAATCTTCAAAAGATTCACTTTGCCTGAACAAAACCTGCCTGTTTTCACCAAGTGAGAGCTCTTTCACCTGGAGATGGGACAAAGACTCAGACCAATAAAAGTTTCTTAAAAGGACATTTCTTGTGATATTTTAGATTTTTGTCTGCAGTGATATTTCAATAAAAAGCATATCAAAACTAACAATGAACAGATCTTATTAAAAAGTATCTTCAGCATGGCCAATCATCGAAGTCTGGCATGCCTTATTCCCCAGTATAATAAATACAATTGTGCAGCGTGACACAACATTGTACTGACTTGTTCCTTAATTATGATAAACAGGGACATTTCAATTCGACACATCCACCAACCGTCAAATGTGTATTAATCCGCAGCAGAGAATAGTCCCCAGTTAATAAAACTATTTTCTCCTGTCAGAGATACATTTGGTAAAAACTACAGTGCCCAACTGATTTATTTCACTTTGCCTAAAGAATAAATAGATTGCCACTTTACTAATTTTAAAATAAATAACCCATGTAGATTTGTGGATGAAGTGCCACTGACCTGATGGGGAACCCAGTCTCGATCTCTCAAAGGATTTATTGACAGTAATTGACAAAAATATAAAAAATTAAAAATCTCCTGGAGCCATGTAAAGAAATTATTTCTCTAGAAAATACAAAAATTTACAAACAAGCTTGTTTCAAGCAGCAGGGCCTGTGCAAAATGCTGAATTACATCAAATGTTAAAACTACACAAATGTGAACATGTACGTGAATTGGGACATTTTTTCCATGTGATAAATTCACATTATGGATCAACGTGGGAATTTTAGATGTTGCACATTAAGTGTAGAGCATAACAAATTGAAACATGTGGTTAACAGACAATCCAAATGTGAAAACATACATTTTAAACATGGTTCTTTCGTACAACGCAATTAGTGAAGCCAGCGATTAGCAGTGCCATCACTTTCTTCCCAAAGATTAAGCTCTTTGTATCAGCTCCATGTTCAGGTGAGTCATTTATTTCGAAGGGAATTTGAAATGCACATTCTCCAGACGGGCCCGATGTCGTGTTGCTGAATTTTGGTTTTCTTGACTGGGCTGATAGGGTGGTCTCTGTCACACATCTTGGCCCAGCTGTCTTAATGCTGCCACCGAAAACCCCTTCCCCCAGGAGTGTAACTCCACACTTTGCTCACCCATGTGAAACAATACTTTCACAATACCACAGGAGTTTGATTGTTGGCGACAAGTTATATAATGCCAGGAATTACAGACTAGCATGCAAATGCTAAATCCTCTCTTTCTCCCGAGAAGTGGATGAGACGGACTATATCTGCAGGCTTCACTCTGGCTCCCCAGCTTTGTGCTACAGAGACGCTCTCCTTTCTCCCCCTGACTTGGGTGATAATCCTGACACGCACTGTCTGCATTTTTTACTGTACGTGTTTAAGCGCATTTGCAGAGCATTTATCTCTCCAATGTAAACCAATTTGGCTATAAGGGCCTTGGGCCAAGCAAGGCACCGGCGGAAAGAAAGGAAAACTCAGACCTAGCAGATGTGCAGAGAAGGGAGGAAGGGAGAGCTGGCGAAGATGCTTTGGTTGATGAATAACTGCATGCAGCGAAAAAGGCGAAAAGCGGAACTGGATGGGAGAAAAAGAATGTCCCTTGTCCGAGGGGTAAGCTTTTCAAACTTGGGATAGGGGCCTTTTAAGCCGATAGAACGTGGATCACTGAATTGTTGAGTCACAGAATCTGAGGAAATCATACGGAGCTCCCAGTTAATCCTGTCATAGTGAGATCGGTGGACATACTTTGGGGATCCCAGCCCCTTCTGAAGAAATTTGGAGGCTGCTGTATTGACAGAGCTGCTGTTTGATACCGCCCGTACACCTGTATCAGCTGTCTGTTAATCTGCCTTCCCCTCCTCCTACTCGTCCTCCGCAGCATGTCGCCTCTGCTGGGGAAATGGCTGATGAAATGCACCAAAGACCTAAAAGCTGCCAATCTTGCGGCTTCTTGATGTCTCCTGTAAGTGGCTCTGGTTGCAGGATGAACTTGTCATTTTGATCGTCTGAAAGGCCAGAGCCCCGCTGCGTCAGACATTACATTGTGCAATTCTGAGGAGCCATAAAGACTATGGGCTCCTTGGTCCCTGAAATGGGACATTAAGACAGAATCATCCTAGGTTAGTTGTGGCGATAGCAAGGTGTTTTATTTGCTGGCACGCAGGCAGGGTCTGAATGTGTTTGGATAGCTTTTAAAGTACCTGATCTTACAGCCTAAGGTTTCTGTAAATGAGGTGTTTGCTGCTCTTATCAATGAGACGTTACATGAGGAGAGCACCTCGGCCTGCCGGGGCTGTTTAACCGTTCTGCTGTATGATTACAACAGGCTGAGCTTTTGGCCAGATGCCTTCTACGTCTAACTCAAACTATTTCAACTCTTCTTACTTTGTTTCACAAGTTCTGATGTTGAATATTTGAGGACATTTCTAGCGTCATGACATTTACAGCAGTTTCTTACAGCGACACTGGAGGTTTATCGTACAATTGTGCAATGGTGAAAATAAGTATTTAGAGCTTAAAATTGTGCAGCAGTACTCTGTTCATCAGCCACTGTCTCCCATTTGTGCACAACGGCTTATTTATATTTGTGAGCTGCAAAGTGATGCACAGGGGCTCGATTAGTCACTGGTGTCAATATGTAGGTCAAAGATGAAAATGGCTCAAAGCTGCCCAACTGGAGGTTAATCATCAGTACTAGAGACATTTTCATTCCAGACGATTTGATATTGAAATGTTTGCTTTAAATCGAATCATGAATCTAGTTCTGTCTTGCTGTGACATAGCGATCTGTTGTTTCTCCTTTATTAAAATGAATAACCGCTATTAATATATATAAATGTGGATAATTGTCCCCTTGTCTTGACTATTCTCTTCCTGATGTTATGGATTCATAACTAATGATATCAACTAACACATGAGTCTGTTTTTAACTTTTGTTGGGGTGAGTCATGACGGTGCGATAGTGAACCAGCTCAACACCACAACCCTGGAAGTGAAACAGCTAAATGGAATTCAGCCATCGATGATTTCATGTGTCAAAATATCGTCTCTGAAAAAAGGCCCATGTAAGAGTTCATGAAATGAGACTATGGGTTCATGTTCTCATCACGTTTTAACCCAGAAACGGAATAGCAGTGAGGACAGTTGTCATGTTAGATTGGATTTTACTTATTACCAGATTAACAATTATTTCGAGGTATTTTTTTTTTTACATTTACTAATGTACAACCAAGGCCTGAAAGTTAATCTCCTTCTCTCCTATTTGTTTAGATTTTTTACAATTTACAAAAATGACAAGTATGTGTTTTATGAAAGTAATGTTTGAGTGAAATAAGTGAGGATGTTAGAATTGCATGGATAAATCTGTAGAAATTAGTTTGAATATATTAACCCATTTCTTGTATTTGGATTAAATTGCCGTACTTGTTAAATTTATCTTTTGCACTATATCACTTGTGCTCTGATTATCTTTAAAGTTTAATATAGCTAGAGTTTATATATAATATTCAAATAGATTTATAATTATGTATAAAAGGGTATTATGCACACACCTGCCAACCTGTAAATGGTGAATGTATTTAATAGGCCAATTTGAAGGATGGATTTGTGTGTGTGTGTGTGTGTGTGTGTGTGTCGCTGCCTCTTTCTCCTGATCCTGAGGGATTTATGAACAATGTCAGTTCCCTCTGAAGACCTGAGTCTCTTCACTGCCTCTTAAAGCTTAATGCTCCCTGACTGAGTGGCACAGTGGAAGCCACACTCTCTCTCTCTCCATGTGCCACAGATAATGCTAAGAACAACCTCTCAATTCCAGCTCTCCTCTCCTCGCCTAATGTGCCCTCCTTCCTCTGCCACACGCACACACGGCCATTTCCATTCAATCACGACACGAGTGCTAACACAGGCGTCTGTAATGGAAAACGCTAACGTCGTCCCTAATGGTTTCCCATCCCTGGAGAGTTTTTAAAACATATGTAAATTTATGTAAACCCAACAGAAACACATATTTACAATAGCACGGGAGTAATCACAATACGACGACATTGTTCGCCGGCCTCGTGGATGGAGGCGCCATGTGTCATTAGTCTGCTTTATCTGTTTTCAGTTTCCTGTGATGGCATCAGGGCCACAATCGCTCACAATAGGAATGAACATGATCTGCACTCATCTGTGGCACAGTGATGAAGAGGCGGAGGGGACGGTAAAAGAAAGTGAAAGAATAGGGTGTGAGGCCTCACAGCTGCTGAGTGAACGATGGTGAAGGCACATCAGGAAGTTAGTTCATTTTAGAACACACTTGGGTTTGAAGTAGAGTTTTTATGAAAAGCTGCAAATATCAACTCAAACAAATGAACTGTGGAAGGAACAGTGGATCATATCCGCTTCTTGGCTCTGACATCAAAAAACAAATTCTGTGTTTTTACCTAGTGTACATGAAGTGCACAATAATGGTTTTTTATTCATTTTTGTAAGTTTTGTTTGGCTTTATTAAGTCTGCATATATTTTGGAGTGGGCATTGATAGATGAATAATGTTTTATACTGTTGAGAAATACAATTCGAGTTAAAAAAAGAAAACCAACTGCAACATTTCAGTGGTGCTTCCTCTGTGAGAAATAAGTTGTTTTATTCTCAGACATCAGATCACAGTAAAGTTTTAAATTCAGACATGATCAACAATAAAAAACAAGTCAGTGTTCGTTATAAATTCAAATATAAAGAAATGTGGTCACGGTGCCTCTTTGCCCAGAAGTGAATTAAATGTGTCCATACTATGTTGTATGTAATATGAAACAGTGCCTCAGATCAAACGTTAAGCGTATTTCACCAAATCAGATACTTGAAAGAAATCTAATAATATTAAAAACCATGTCAGTAAGATTGTTGTGCCAATAAAAACACAATACAATTAAATTTAAAACATTAAAGATTTGTCAAAGAATGAGTTAAACACAAAACAAAAACTCCATAGGTGAACTTAACTAATTATCTTCAGTTAACCTATATTTTCAAAAACCCAAACAATCTTTCCCCAGAAATAATGTTACGTGCATCAACTTCTTTTTCAAATCTCATATTGGGCTATTCACTTCTTCAAAGATCATCTTCATCAAAAAGTGATTTTCGTCGCAGGCTTCTCGTTTGTGTTTTCACAAACCTGAAGTCTCTGAGCTTTGCAGTTCCACCTGTGGCCTCCAGGATTTACTTCTTGCTCTGTTTGACCAGATGCTCCACCTCCCTCATGAGACGCAGGCAGAGCTCGTCCTGCCAGGGCAGGGCGACGCACTGCACCGCCACAGGCAGACCCTCACCTCCAGTCACAGCCTGAAAACAAACACACACACCCAGTCAGGCAACAGTCAGTAAACAGCACAGTCTGCTGCCTCCACCTGCTGACCAACTGTGGAAGCACAGTTTTAAGAGGGGGACTAACTAAAACTTTAAAAGGGATAGTTCACCCAGCAATAAAAATGCACTCATTATCTACTGATCCCTATGTCAAGTCCAATATTAATGTCAGAGATTCCGGACACTCATATGAAACCACACAAACAGTATGGAGGCATGTTGTGTTTTTTCATGTTGTTCATTTACGTCTGAAGATAGGTCACAAATTTATTCATTTGTATTGGATTTGGATGAAATATTGTTTACCCCTGAAACTCCGAAAGTCTTTTGTGGACACAAACCCTTCACCAAACCCGTCGGCATAACGGTGAGTAGATAGAGCGAATTTGTATTTCCCGGTGAACTATCCCTTTGAGTTTGGGACTGAGCACAGAAACACAAACTAAATGAAGGTGTGCCGTAACAAACAAAGTCTGTGAAGTGACTCAATATTGATTGCGGGAAAGTCAATCCAACAAGTACAAAGAGACACAAATCAACGAGACAGTGATGAAAAACCACCAAAAAAAGTGTCAAACAAAATGAAAGTAGAAATGCAAAGTGGATACAGGGAGATCGTCATCTCATCATTACAACTGACAGTCATTTATTGGTGTTGAATACTAGAATACTAGCGGGTGTATCTTTAGCATTTATTTATTTCACTGAAGAATCTTTTAATAATATTATTTGAGTCTTAACAGAATAGGACCACTGTCTTACGTCATTTGGCAGTCATCTCGCTCTGGCCGGGGTTTCTCACCTCCTTATAGAGCTTGTCCCAGCGGTCCTGATAAAGGCCCTTGTAGTGCTTGAGCTCCTCCTCATCCTCTGCAGTCACCGTGGTAACGGGAACCACACCGGCCGGAAAGGTCAGGAGATTGTAAAGCATCGTGTTCGTGAGGACAGCTGGAAGGAAAGACAATAGAAAGGAGTTAGTCACTGGGCTCCACTGGGTTGTTGTTTTCACTGTTCTGTATGGAGATTGTCAGTAAGGTGACTTTTTTTGTGCTGTTGTAAAGTGTTTAATCTCTTTTGGCAAATAATTCTGGTACATCCACGTTTGCATCTTGATGTAATTATCAGAAGATAATCGCAGCATCATAACCTCCGCCAGTGCGGGAGGTCATGTTTCGGTTTTGTTTGTTAGTTAGTAGGATTATGCAAAAACTTCTGGAAGGATCACCATGACACCTGGTGGAAGAACGCGGTACATATAAAATAAAATAACTGTTACATCTTGGTGCGTATCAGAAGCAGGGGACACAGCGTGTTTTCTGACATTTATGCAAATGTCTCACTTCATAATGCCGGGATCCTAGAAATTGGGTCCAGACAATAAATATTATTATTAAGCAGGTGATGTGTATTTTACATGCGTATAATAAAAGAGAGATTTGCAGAACATTTGTGTCCATATTCTAAGTATCTGATATCAAATTGGTGAGAATGTTAATCAGGAGGTATGATCTCTCCGATTCTGATCTTATCAATTTCCCCCAGAGCAAACTCACAGGAAGACAGGCGGCAGCTTTGAATAATTTTTACGGTGTCATAATATTTTTGATGACACTTCTTTGAAATAAGTACAGAAAGATCATTATGACAGTATTACCAGAACCATCCAACACATTTAAGTGATGTGTTCCTTGTAATGTAAAGCTATCCACGATTTATAGAATTGATCAGCAGAGACAGTCTCCCACACTACACCCATGCAGTTATTTGACATTAGTAAAGTCTACCGTACTGGTAACTTTGCCGCAGTATAGGAAGTTGAAGGCAGGTCCAAACATAGGGCACAGCAGCACGTCTATGTTGCATTTTCTCCAATCTTCTATTGTTTCATGAATGTATTCCTAAGGAAAACAGGTGAGAATTACATTTCCCCTTGAATGCATTCAGAAAAAAAGAATAACAAGTGCCTGAGGACAAACAGTACCTCGACAGCAGCGTGTTGCTTCCACAGCTCTGGAACAGAACTGGCAACGAGACAGAGAGAAAGGGTCAGTACGTTCTGACATTCTTCCCATTACATCAGTGTGTGGTTACACAATCGGTGTTCACACAGCAAACCCGAAAGCACAAAACGTCAAGGCAACTCTCTCACCTGACTCCACTGATACCACTGAAGATGCTAGAAGCACGAGGAGCCTACAAAACATCACATGAAACAATAAAGAAGAAAGATTTTGTGACACAATCAATAATCACAGTCATTTTCCAACTAAGTGTTCCACAGGATGATTATTACTGACATGGATTTTAAATGTGAGGTCCTCATATCTGGTCAACCAAACCACATGATATTCTGAGTCACCTACAGTTGATAAAGAATTGGCTGCCTGTCAATTTCCGTGTAAGTTTCTAACTTATTTCAAAGCATTTTGTGTTCTGTCATCACACAGTGTATAAACCAGTAGAGCTCCCTTGGGTCCTCTGGTATGATGCTGGTCCAAAGTGCAAGACAATACTTATGTGAGGCAGCTTTACTTTTTCTGCTCCAAGCTGCTGGAACACTCACCCTGAGGACCTGAGCGACGGCCAGTGTGGAAATCTTCAAAACACAAGCTTTAAGCCCATCACTTTAGTCGGGTATTTAATTAAGTACGTAAATAAGATTCTAGTAAATTATACTGGTCTGTTCACATTACTATAATGTGATTTTATCCCAATTTTATCGAGTTTTTTCTTCCATTGATTGAATTTGTTTTGAAGTTTTATTGTTATTTTAGCTAAAAGCTATTCTTTGGAATTTCACTGTCAGCTTTCTTATTTGGTTTATCTCATTCTGGTTGAATCAGTCAATTTTGAAGCACTAACCTTCATCGATCAATCGATTGAATGAACTCACCACAGGCCTCAGGAGGAATGAGAGGGTTCTCTTCACCCACGTAGGTAGAGAGTAGGGAATAATCTGTGCTTTGAGACAGGGGTCCAGAGGACTTCCCTCCCTAAAGCAGAATCGATAAGACATCATTGGAAAAAGAAACAACAATCTAGACAATGAGATTACTCATATGTTTATCATACTAGTTAGGAAGCAGCTATGTCAGGTTTAACACAGTTTCAGTTTTTTTTTAATATATATATCTTGTATCTGTAATCCGCTCAGCTTCAGTTCCTTGAGACCAACTGACACTTTGACCGGGTTCAGCCGCTCCATAGAATCTCCTTCTGAACAAGGTTTCAGCTTCTTGACCTTTAGCCGTCTCACCACAAAACGTCCCTGTGTAACGTCCCTGGTTGTAGTTTTAGTGCAAGTGTAAATATTAAACATGTTTAATTTTGAGCTGTTGGTTGATGAAAACAAGAAATTTCACCTCGAGGTCTTGGATCTTATGAAAAGGATTTAACACATCTGGAGACTGAACACTGCAGCTGTGCGCATTCATTAAAAACAATCTTATTAATACTGACTGAACTGTTCTTAAAAAGGACATTTCAACCCACAGCTTTTGTAGCATGGTGGTTGCTCCATCTGCGAGGATACCCTTAACCAACAGCTCTTCTGCAACATGTCTGATCTTCAGGGGTTGGTAAGGCACCAGCTAAAGGCACAAAGGACAGGAGCAGTGGCTGCATTAAAAACAAACACTTAACGCGCCACATTTAGGCCAAACGGTGCGTGTGTCAGGGTGTGGTTTGGTCTCACAGTGTGGCCAGCTTGCTCCAGGAGTGCCTTGACTTCCCTGATGGCTCGGGCCGTGCTTGGTGTCGGCTGCACGTAGCCGTCGCTTTCGAAGTAACCGATCCTCAGAGGTTTGGTGCTCTGGTACATCTGGGAAAAAATACATTTGCATTTTATGAAACATTAAACACAGAACGGTTTAACTGTATTGACAATGAGCTCAGAGTATGTGTTTGAATTAGCATTGCCTGCTAAAATTCACTCTCTTTTTTTCAAATCATGATGACAAATGATGATGAAAAAAACGACATGGATAGTTATCTGCCTTCATGTTTCCATTACACTGGTGGATGAACCTAACTCATTATCATCCCAGCAGAGCACATCACTCCCTTGTGCAAAGACCAGGAAGAAAACCCCTCATGGGAGATTTCCTCCCCATGAATTAGCAGTTAGCAGCTTGTTTCTCTTCTTGACTCTGTATGAGAGGAGTCAAAATTTAAGTTGTAGAATCGTTTGTGTAACTCTGATATCTGATGTGAAATCTTACTAACCTTGAAACCTCTTTATCAACATCTTGTATCTTACAATTACTTCTGAAAAAAAGGTGTTTCAGAAACAAATTACCCACCCAAATATTTTTTAATGAGGTTTACTTGGAGTATTATCTATTATGCACGTAGGATTTACTGGCATCGAGCTGTGGAGTTGCATTTTTCATCCAACTGACCCTGCTCTTCCAAGCATTAGTAGAAGAACCTACGCAAGTATTTACGTAACACAAAGGGCCCTCTCTGGAGCATTCTGTCTGTTGGCAGGTTCCTTTTCAAGGCCATTGGTTATATCCGACCCTGAAGCATCACTAAAGCTCTCTTTCTCACCAGATTCAAGGGTATAAGGACCGAGGGCCCATGTTCTCCACAGATTGTTAAAGCCTTTGAGGCAAATGTGTGATTTCATGATACATTAAACTACAATTAGACATACCTCCACATTAAAGGGTATGGGTGGAACTGTAGGGTCCAGGGAAAACATGTGGTCACTCAGCAGAGCCTGCATACACAGAGCCAGACTTTCCACATCCCTCGCCATAGGTCCAGCAGAGGACGGCACTAAGTTTATAAGAATATAACAGTGGTCAAATGTAGCTGGCGACAGAAGTAGTATCGCCAGGTAATAGTGATGAAACTCTTTAACGTCTGCAGCAGCTTTATATGATGTGTTGTGTATTTCCTCTTACCTGACTTTTGCCCTCCGTAAATGGGCCTCACACCTTGTGTACTGACAATAAAGAGGACAAATAAAGATGTAAGTCTGGTGGAAAGAGTCGTGACTGCGGAGGGAGTCTCCGTAAAACTGTGTCACGTACTCACCTCAGCCGACGTGCTGTTGGCTTGAGGCCACAGATCCCACAGAAAGCGGCAGGGATGCGGATGCTGCCCCCTATGTCACTGCCCAAACCCAGCACAGAGCCGCCTCCCCCGATCAGAGCCCCCTCGCCACCAGACGAACCTCCAGAGGTCTTCTGGAGGTTATGAGGGTTAACGGTCTGCCCATAAATAGGGTTACTGCAGTCAAAGCTGGAAGTTAGGCAATAAAACACAGATAAACATAAGTATCACAGCATCAAAACTCATAGTACGCTTTTGTTTTAAAAAGTACACAACTGCGCAAGTCTGTGCGTGTCACCCCTCTAACACTTAACAACTGGGTTGAGGAATGATTTACTTAAGTAGGGCTTGGGGTAAGTTGGTTTTCACAAAGGGAATAGCTCCTTGTCTCTTCAGAACTTCCACAAGCACGCCGTCCTCCTGGAGGGGCTGGTCCAGATGAATGACCACCCCACATGAACAGTCATGATTCTTGTGTTCACACATGTAGACAAGGCAAAGAGAGCAGGGTTAGATAACAGCAGATCTACCGGAGCTTTGTGAAGCACATGACAATACATGATCACAAACTACCTTATAAGCAAAGTTTTCCTTGATGCTAACTGGAACTCCGTACAAGAGACCCTTCTTGTTGGAGTCGAGAGTCTTCAGCTGATCGAAACTCTCCAGCAGAATCCCTGTGCAGCAGTTGAGCTTTTTGTTTACATCCAGAGTCTGTAGGAAAACAGAGGACAAAACAAATAGAAGTAGGAGGAAGAAAAATAGTTACTTTAGTTTAATCTGCTGGGTGTCAACAGACTTATAGGAGTTGGTGTGTAAACTGTAGCATGTTAGATGCAAGGACATCTTGTCCTTGCAAAAAATGAAAAATGTGGTGGTGCCATAGACTGTACCTGAAGATGGAGGACACCCCACCACTGCCCCCAAGTCAAGAAATTGAGCTAAAACATCCTGGATATACGAACGCCGCCATCTTTCTCAATTGAAGCCAAAGTCTAAGCACTAATGATCGGAGGTGGTCACGTTCTCAACCAATCGCACTTCAGAGTCTGCTGTCAATCATAGCTTTTCATCCTGTTTTTATATAATCAAACGAATAATTCAAACATAACTTACTAGAAAAATTGACACATTAAACCGCTAAACAAATGTGTTAACTTTTCATGTCCTGGAAACCTCTCACCAAATGCCTGAGGGGGTTTTGCATATTGAAATATCATAGGAGACTTTTATTCTTGCAAAATAAGCCTCATCCAGGTGTCCGCAAGCCCCGACATTCAAATTCCACTCAAAAAGGCATAACTTACATCAAGTTTTTGGCCTAAATGCCACTGTTGGTTGGGCGAGAGCTTGTTTGGCATGTATTTTTTAATTCCTGATGCTTATTAGCAATGACCTGCAACACACATGCGTTTCCTTCACTCTGACGGTTAGCTGACAGGCAAACAGCCAGAAGGGAACACCCTGAAAGACTTGTTATTGTGAGAACTTTTTGTGAGCACATTCTGTCAGCTCTGACGGAGCTCAGTATTTATCAGGAGGACGACAGCTTTACCCCAAACTATGTCCCCTATGATCCCTGACTGTATGTGTGGAACAGTTGACCTTTTGAATGCGTAGTAGAACACTTCTACTCATGTTGAGAAACTACATTATTATTTTGAGAATGTCTCTCATGATTTTTGAGATACTATATTATTAAATAAAGTTTCTCATTATAATGATCTTTTTTTTCTTTTTTCTTTCAACCGAAGGGCAGAAATGGGCTTCTGCACAAACCTGATTCAAAAAGCAGCAAATAATTCAGTCTAAACTGTGGGTGAATACATTTAATGATTGGACAGAAAATGATTGATTAAGTTAGTGGGAATTAAATTGTAATGTGTCAATGGTTGTTTTTCTGTGCTGCATGTAGGGATGTTGTGTTCGGGTACTGAACCTTTTCCATGTAAGTGTAGAACACTTCCTCGGGGCTCAGCAAGCCTTCCTGCAATTGCTTGGTCAACTCCGAGAGGGTCAACGTCAAGATGAGAGCAGAGTCGGTTGCTGGATGCTAAAGGACACACAGATAAAGTCATTGCAGAGTGGATAGTAATAGTTCAGTACAAATGACAAATGAAAAACACATCAACCTACTTATGACTATCCACTGATCTGCTATTTTATGTCTAAGTTAAACTGTTTTAATAGGTTAAGTAGAATGGAGACTAGGGCTGGAGGATAAAACAATCAATAACTTTATAATTTATATCGATCGCAAAATAAATTAGGTCCAATACATATTGATGTTTATTGCTTATGCATTGTGCAAACACAGTGGGGAGGTTTAACACATGATTGATCTATACCTCAAATTTACAAAACGTTTCCTGCTTTTAAAAGAAGAGTTTAAAAACACAACATTCTCTCGAGAGCTAAATTTATCTGGATAATTATCAATTTGAACATTTTTATCTTTACAAAAGGTTTGGCCATATGGCCCAGTCTGGATAAAAATACAGAAATGGAAAATGTTAAGTGAAAGATTAAATTATGAACCCCCAAGGGGATGTTATTAAAATCCTTACATTATCTGAGCAAAAGTAAAAAAACAGGATATGTTAATATATATATCAAACATGTATAATATTATATTGTAGACATATGAGACGGAGAAATAGATGATGACATCTGGCACAGCTGGGACCAGTAGATTTAACCAAAACTTTTATTTTGTACTTACTGATTTTACAACTATTGTTTTTCTGTCAATGTAGGTGTGACGGTTACTTTTCCCTCATGAGACACCCCTTCCCCTCCTCTCCCCTCCCCTCCCCAGCAGCTCACCGACTCCTTGTACCGGCGCACAGCCTCCTCTGCCCGCTGCAGGCTCTCGGTCCTCCGCTCTCTGGCTCTCTGGATCTTAACCTTGGCCTCTCGGAAGCGGATCACTCTCCGGATCAGCAGCACCGCAGCTCCCGCGCCGCAGACGGCCCCCGCCAGCAGAGCCGCTGTCCGCTTGTCCACCTGCGCCCTGTGGACGAGCAGCTTCAGGTTCTCCATGACTCTCCCGCTGCCTCAACGCTCACGGATCAGCATGTGCCGTCTAGCGAAGCGAACATAGATTTTATTGACCTATCGTGACGTCATCTTCAGTCGCCATCTTGATATTCTTTTCTTTCTTTTTTTTTATAAGAAAGACATCACCATATTTGGACAAGAGGGAGGAGCCCGGGAACAACTTTCTACAGACCTCAAGCAATTTCCGGGTTGGAAGAATTAAGCCAAAAGCAAATGTTTGTTCTGTTGCTGACACTTTATGTAAATTATTAGGTAGATGCTTGTGGATTAAGTTTAGAATACATCAACACTACTGAACATTTACTTCTCTCTTGTTCAGTCACATTTCATGTGGTAAATATAGTTATATTAAAGGCTCAGTATGTAGAATTTAGTGACATCTAGTGGTCGATGAATGTTGCAGCTGAATACCCCTCACCTAACCCTCCTTCCTTTAGGTAAATAAAAAACAATACATACAATTTAAGTATCATATTTGTAAACAAACATGGAAAAGCTGTAATCCTACAAACTTGCTTTAAAAAAATAAGCATCATCTTTTAAATTTCTCTCCCAAAGTAATCTGTATTTTGTGTATCGAACCGGAGAGAACCTCCATGACCCCTGTCCACAAAGAGGTGAAAAGAGTTGGAATGCGTTATGAAATGAATGTCTAATTAAGATTTAATGATGATGTGAGCTTAATCAGAGCCATTGAACGAGACCGTAAATGAAGCTGTGGAATTTCTCAAGGTAATCCAGAATGAATGATGGCCTTCTGAGCGGTAACCTCACAACTTCGTTTATGGGGTAAAGTTGATTTTCATTTAACATAATTGTCTGTAATTTGAGTCAGTGCTCAAGAGACGACATTGAGTGAGTGCAATTCTCGCCAAACTTGAACAGCCAGTCTGGACACCTTTCGTTATGTCTCTGTGCTGGAAATCTAATCCGAGCTGGTAAAAACAAGACCTGTGAATCATTCTCTTGTTGTCGAGAATGTTATTTGGAGGCTGTTTGCCTGCTGTGCCATATCTTACCTTTATTGAACTTTGTACTGGTCAACATGATAAAGGTCTTGGCTGTGTCTGGGCCGTCGGCCCTGCAGCTCAACTTATACTGTGGCTCCAAAGTGAATAACGTACTGAATCTTGAGGGGTAACTGGGACACAGATGCAGAAGCCCCTGTAGGGAGTGAGGGTCAACTGGTGAACCCCACCCTTAACACTAAAACTTTTCTCCTGCATATCATTTTGACTTCCCAAATGGACTTTATAGGCCTTAGATTAACAGTTAAACTCAACCTCATTCTGTATTTTTGTACACAGAATAACAAATTTACCTTGACCTAGTCCTAGATGCAATATCTTGCAAAAATACAAAGTTTTGGCAAGTCATCAAGCAGAGATCCAGTTAAGTAAGGCTTAGGAGGCCATGATCTTCAGTGACGCCTCAGGCCTTTATGTTGGACCAATAAAAAAAATCAAATCTATTTTACTTGTTGGTTTATTTTGCTACGTTTATATCGTGACATGAACGTAATGTTTATTATAGATTACAGCCTGAACTTTTTCATGTCAACATAATAACCCACTATATAGGATTTTGTTCAGATGTTGTGGTGGTAAACAGCTAAACTGGTGTATCTATTGATAGCTAAACTATATCAAATTGTTAATTGTTAATTTCTAAAGGTAATAGTTGTTTCAGCATTACAAAAACATTCACAAAGCCATCGGTTAAGGTTTTCCCAGCCGTCTACTTTAATGAAATGTTGACTCAGACTACCTTGTTAAATACTTTGTTTCTTCACATGGGCAGATACAGTATAATATACATTTAAAGTCAAAAAATACAGCAGATCAACACGTGGATGTATTTAAAACCATGTTCTCCTCATAAAACAATATTTGAAGAATGTCATCAGCCAGCGACAATCAGGAAGCATTTCATTTGACAGCGTGGAACAGTTTGTGTGCCACCTAGAGAGAGAGAGAGAGAGGACATAAGGTCATTTATGTATGTAAACATACAGTGGAAGGTAGGTTAACTTTAAGAGCCTTAAGTGGATTTGAAAAATCTAGAATTCTGCAGTTTATAAGAAGACACTGTCAAACAAAATAGGCAATGGAAATAGCTTGTAGCTTTAGCTTGTATTGTATTTATTTCTTGGGTAAAATGTGTTTGGCTGCTCCATGTGGCTGAAAGTTCACTTCCTGTATTATTTTGGTGTTGGTGAGCACTAACGTCTCAGCTAAAATAATATGTGAAGACCAGTTTCTTTTTATGATTTCTATGAGGAACTGTATCCCAACATCTGTGAAGTGCAACTTTATCATTATAAGTGCTGTCAACCTCAAGGGGGCAGTGCTGAGAACCTGTAATGTAAGTATAAAGACAAGCTGTGGAAAATCTGTAATGCCCATGAGTCGAAAAGGAGACTTTACTTGAACCTTACAACAAAGGTAACAAAAACCTACTCTTGAATATCTTCTGCTTTGTGTCGTAATATTATATCTAACCCTAAATGGCAAATGTCTCACTTACACAGTGGTCCCGAGCATGCAGGAAGTCAAACAGCTCCTCAGTGCATTCCTCCACAGTTGCAGACCGAGAGCCAACTCTGGTCTCGCACTGCTCCAGACGCTGCTGAGTGTGGACGCAGTGCTCTGTCTCTGCACACTTCTGTCGCAGCGTTTCAAGAGGATCCTGTAACACACAGCATTTGGAAAATATACCATAAAAATTGTCCTTCATAGGATATGCATGTAGAAATACCATAATGAGACCAAGGTAACAATGCAGATCATTTTTAAGACAACGACTAAAAGAGTCAATGAGCACCACCTTCCATCTTTGCCCTTCTCATGTCGTAATACTGTCCTGAACACAGAAAAAGCCCAAACAGCTCTGAGCAGAAGATTTCATAGCTTTGTCCTGACTCGAGTTCCTTTGAAACAGATGGTTTGGGGAAACGGCCGAATAACACCAAACCAAGCACAAGAAACAAGCAGATTGAAGTCCGATTTGTTGGAGAAGGGGGTCACCGTCTTGAGGCTGAATGATCCTGACGTTTGGGGGTTTGCAGATAATAATCTGGACTTCACTGTCTAGTAAAGGCACTGGGACTACCTCATACTACAATATAATCTGGCCAAATATTGCTCCCTCCAAGATTCCAGATCTAATTTCTCCTCCGATTCCTCCGCTATATTGTGAATACAACTAGATTGCTGAGATAAATATTTTACCTGCCCACATATACTACTTTTTCTGGCAATACTGCTATCATTACAACTGCCATCACCGTTACCTTCATCTCTGGCAGACCATTTATTTTGTATAAATATTTCAAACACTGATTCACCTCATTTCTCATGACTGCTGTACATATATATTTATATTTTTAATGTAATCTATAACACATGACATCTATTGCACTTCTGTCTCTCTAAGGTCATTCTTCTTTTTAGTAATCTTAATTTTGTTTTCCTCACTCAAGGGCACACCTTGAGGCAAATCGTGATTTGTGCATATGGGCTGATTGATATCTCAAATCTCTGTGGCGTTTGGACTCAATCATTGAAGGCTGGGTTTTCATATGTGTTGAGTTTTGAAGTTTCTTCTAATTCAGAGTGATTAAACCCCCAAAGTCCTAAGAAAATATGCTGGCAGTGGAGAAAGCTCTGGTTCAGTGTTCATGAGAAGGGAGCGTAAACAAGAGGTCTTGTTCAGAGATCCAAACACCAGCTTGTTCCTCTACAAAATGCCTGTCCTCCACTGGGAATTTGAGGGTCACGTATCGTATTTTGATGAACATACCACCATGTCCTCTTCATCCTCCTCCTCCTCTTCTTCTTCCTCCTGAAACAGACACACACCCAAACCAACCCAGTTAAATCTTTGTCTTCTAACAATCAGACAAACGGCAGCTTCACTTCAGCATGAACTTCATCACTAGCTGGTAAACAAACGACACAGATGATAAATGTGCGTCGAAGCTACACAAATTAGTTTCTACACATTCCTGGACGGCTCCGGTGGCTAACGCTAACACAAGCTAGCAGTTCGTGTAGCTTAGTTAGCCGGGTTGTGCTAGCTTCTCGGCACACACATCCCAAGGTTACTAGCAGAGCAGAGTTGTGTTGAGTCAGTAAAAGCTACTTACATCCTCGGGCTCTCCATTCGTGATCATCTTCTCCTCGAAAACCATGGTTAGACTGTAGCTGTCCTGAGATGACCTGCTGGAGGACACGACCGGTCAAACGAGCTGCGGGTCAGGAAACACACCACAGTGTTTTCCGCTTGGTGCACTTTCAAAATAAAACACATCAAGATTACCGTCGAGTTCATTAAAACGCACATTTTACTGTCCAAATATTTATTAAATCTTAAACTTCAATTAGTAAAAACAATATTTAAAATTACAATTTGAATAGTTGCATGTACATCTACAAACCCACCTCCTCAGTAGCAGTTTTTCCAAACTTGTCACTTGTTGTTACTATATTGCCTCTGTTTTTTAGATTAAAGGAATACTATATCTCAAAATGAAAATGCACTCAGTATCTAGTCACCTCTTTACCTACGGAGGAGTGGGTGAAGTGTTTGACTCCACAAAGCACATTTGAAGTTTCAGGGGTAACAACATTGTTGCCTCTCCATCGGCATAGTTGTGAGTAGATAATAGAGTGAATTTTCATTTTTGGGTGACCCATCCCTTTAACAAGTCACACATTTTATTTGGATGTAAGAATCATCTACTGCCCGTCATTAAAAAATTACAAAACGATACACTGCCACCCTGTGTGGAAAGGTAGTATTACAGCATAATATTTACTGCATCACCTCTACAGCACGTGGCCCCCACTGATCAATTTTTGTGTCTTTTTACGTGTGTTCCTTTGTGAGGACCATAGATCCTACAGAGTGAGGACATTTTTGGAAAGTGAGGACATCTTTACTTTTTCAAAGACTTAGTTTTAGGGTTAGGGTCAGAATAATGTTTAGGTTAGGGTTAGGGTCAGGCATTTCGTTTGGATGGTTAAAGTTGAGGTAAGGGAAATGTATTATGCCGATTAGTGTCCTCACTAAGATATAATTACAAATGTCTGTGAGGCACTTAGCATAAAACTGCAATATTACTGCATCCATTAATGCACTGAACAGTGTCCATTGTTACAATGAAGCTAAAACGCATACAATAATATTTAAACAGTTGTTTAATGGATATCTACTCCTGTGCCAGTTTGCATGAATACAGGCCTGAAAGACATTTCTCTTTTTGTATGTTGTGCAAGACACAACAGCCTGACATGTGTTCGCCCCATTTAACACCTGTGAGTGATTGGAATCGTGAACATTGATTAAAGTCCTATCTCTGCATATCAGTGTCTTATCTCATCGTTATGTTCTACGATCTTGGAGAGAAAGACAACAAGTTCACATTTAAAAAATAGCTTTATTCATAATATTTAGATTAAACAAATACCTACAGTGACATAGTAGAAGAAATAAAATCTTTACACTGCTTCACATTTATTTTTGTTCTATCTTCATTTACTCCTCTGCAGAAATCTCACATGTGTAACCTCGAAAGCGCAACCTATATATATATATATATATATATATATATATATATATATATATATATATAAATAGAGACAATATATGATATATGTATACAATAAAATAGAAACAAAGTTTTTGTTTATTGCAGCAACATTGACTATTCCATTTACGCATGTCTTATTAATGCCGGACTCACAACGGATGAGGTCAGAGTCCAGTACATATGATAGATGCGTTGGTAAAGATACAACATAGCAAACTGCAGCCTAACAGGAGAGAAGGAAGATATCTGGGAACATATCAACCTAATGCCTCACGAAAACATTTGACAAGTCTGAGTCGACCTTTTTACAGAATGGGTTCCATCTTCTCTGTGATTGGATCCTACGTTGACTGGGATGTGAAAAGTCTGCTGCTCTTCTTGGCAGTTTTCCCTCTCACCACAGATTATATCAAGAACCGTCGGGCGGCCAGCTTCCCTCCAGGACCCTGGGCACTTCCTGTTGTGGGCAACATATTCACCGTGGACCACAGCAGGACTCACGAAAGTCTGACAGAGGTGAGTCAACCAATGATAGGATTTGTCCCTCTGGTTTCTGTTGTATCAGGTAGCATCAATGCTCAACCTTGTCTCTCAAACCTCCTCACAGTTAGGGAGAAGATATGGGGACGTGTTCAGCCTGAGAATGGGCTCTGAGTGGATGGTGGTGTTGAACAGGTATGAGGTTCTGAAAGAAGCTCTGGTGACTCAGGGAGACAGCCTGGCAGAGCGACCTGACCTCCCTCTGACAGTGGAAATAGTCCACAAACAAGGTGACAGGACATGAAACATCAACACAATTTTGAAAGATTTGAAGATTCATGTTCGTCCCACTATGTTAATCTCATTTTTGTCCTTATACCAGTGTACACCTGAACGATTGTTAAAGACCTGATAACATTAGTCGTAGTGTATTGCATCTGAAATTTTGAATGTATTTTCTTAGTATCACAGAGTGCAAAATATGTTATATTAATTTTGAAGAGTTAATCTCACTCTTTCCCATCAGGCATAAACTTCAGCAACGGGAACCTCTGGAAGCAGCAGAGGCGTTTTGCCCTCTCAACCCTCAGAATCTTTGGATTAGCAAAGAAGTCACTTGAACCTGTCATCCTGGATGAATTTACGCATTGTGCAGAGGAATTAATTTCCCAAAAAGGTGAGTGGATGACACATAGAGGCCTGTTTATGATGAACAATAATATATAAAGACATACTAATGATGATTTCCTGCTCAATGGTGAAGGTAAACCGTTCAATCCATACCTCCCCATCAACAACGCCGTCTCCAACATCATCTGCTCCCTGATTTTCGGTCATCGCTTCGAGTACGGTGATGAAATGTTCCTGAAAATGATGAAGCTGTTACCGAAAGGCCTCCAGATCCAAGGGTCCATCTGGGAACAGGTACCCATTTTTTATCTGCTTATCAAAACCCCTGTGTCCTCTTTCTCTGCAGTGTATTTTCCATTGTGGAGCAGCTTAACATTCATGCCAGGCAATCTGTTTGGACACTAAGTAAATCGAAAATATTTAGGAGATGTTCTTATATGTTGTTGTCCCACTCTGCAGTTTTACAACTCGTTCCCTCTGCTAATGAGACCAGCAGATCTGGAGTCAAGTGAAGGACTTCATAAGAGGAGAGGTTGAAGAGCACAAACAGAACTGGGATCCCTCGGACCAGAGAGACTACATAGATTGTTACCTGAATGAGATTCAGATGGTGATTGACACTAGATACTGAGTTTTATCACATTTATTATGTTTTTAATGATTGGCATCTTTTAATATAACATTGAATTGATACATAATAAAGCAAAGTAAAAAAGCTAATTCACTTTCATTTGAATTAAAAAAACATTCACTACAAAATGTGCATTACAGATAAACCCCTACGGTGGCCCTGAGAGCTCAACAAACAGCAACTTAAGAAAACACATGCAAGTTGACAAAACACAAGCAAAGTAAGAAAACATCTTCTTCAATTTCACAACACAACACATTACAGTAAGGTGCAGCAAATAGAAAAATGCGCTGCAAATAGACAAACGCGCTGCAAGTAGAGGAGAAAACACAACGGAAGTGTTTCCAGGGGACAGCTAAAAGTGATGGACACTGCTGCCACAGGAGACACTAAAACGTCCAATACATCATGCAAATTCGGGTCCACACAGGGGTCTGCCGAACACAGCTCTTCAGCCCCTCTGCAGTGGCTGTACAGTACAGTGTTATTCATATGTTTCGCGAACGCTGAACTTAACAAATCAGTTTTCATATTTGTTAAGTTCAGCACCATACAGTGGAACCGAATTTGTATGGTGTATTGGACGTTTTTGTGTCTGCTATGGCAGCAGTGTCCATCACTTTTAGCTGTCCTCTGGAAACACTTCCGTTGTGTTTTCTCCTCTACTTGCAGCGGGTTTGTCTATTTGCAGCGCGTTTGTCTATTTGCAGTGCGTTTGTCTATTTGCTGCGCGTGTGTCTATTTACAGCGTGTGTGACTATTTGCTACGCGTTTCTGTAATGTGTTGTGTTGTGTTGTGAAATTGATGGAGATGTTTTCTTACTTTGCTTGTGTTTTTTCAACTTGCATGTGTTTTGTCAACATGCATGTGTTTTCTTAAGTTGCTGTTCGTTGAGCTCTCAGGGCCACCGTATAAACCAGATAGGATGAACACAAAGTTTTTATTTTTTATTTGCTCCAGAGACTGTACTTAAAAAAGTATGCGACGTCCAGCACACAATAACAAATCTGAGGATATTAAAAAGTTATATATAAAGTAATAAAGCGAAGTTAAGTTCGATTTTTTTTTTATTTTCCTCTCCTGGAACAATCTGGTGGGGCTTACCTCCACGCACAGTCTCAGCTCTAGTACCGTACTCCTGGATAAGGGTTGGACTCTATTCTTCAAAACTACATGCTCAATGGTTTTGTGTCCATCTGACCAGTTTGCAAATTTTTGTTAACTAAAATTTAAAAGGTTTGTTCACTTTACATCGCAAAAACAAAAGAGTCAAGAAGAATACATAAATATTCATCAGTCTTGATTCAAAATTGACAGATGACAGGTAATTTTACCAAATTTGGTAAAGATTAGTCAAAGCATACACATGTAAAGGTTGAGAACAGTTTTGATTTTAGGTATATGCATTACCTTCATGTTATAGAAAATATTTTTTTGCAAAGCATTTCCAATGACTTTTTTAGTTGAGTGAAGTTGGGATTTATCTGAACAATATGATAATTGTTTGTGTTTAATAAAGAAAAAAATGTGTTCAGCAACCTGGTAATTTTATTGTGTGATCATATCTGACATGTTACTGTACTGTGCTGTGCTGTGTGCACACTGCAACTGGCCACCTTTGCAAGCAACTCAACATAAGTGATAAAACTCAGTATCTAGAGTTCTTACCTTAGTGAACCCACCTGCAAGTAACATGTATCGGTGATTTAAGTCTTCTCTCTGCATATCAGTTCTTATAATAATAATAATATGTTTTTCTCACGGAAAAGATAATTTTTTGCAGTTAACATAATAAGTTATCAGTGTTAGATTTGACCTTGGAGAGCTCAACGAACAGCAACATGCGAAAACACATGCAAGTTAAGAAAACACATGCAAGTTGACAAAACACAAGCAAAGTAAGAAAACATCTTCATCAAGTTCACAACACAACACAACACATTACAGAAACGCGCAGCAAATAGACAAACGCGCTGCAGATAGACAAACGCGCTGCAAATAGTGAACTGCGCTGCAAGTAGACAAACTCGCTGCAAATAGAGAAGAAACGATAACGGAAGTGTTTCCAGAAGGACAGCTAAAAGTGACGAACACTGCTGCCACAGGAGACACAAAAACGTCCAATACACAATATAAATTCGGTTCCACACAGGGGTCGGTTACCCGCGGCTCTGGAGCCGAATGCGGGTGTGTCTCTGTTTAGCGGGCGGACCGGCCCCTGGGCTTCGACCCCGCCAACTTGCTCAGAAGAGGGGGCAAAATGTCTCTTTTGATAGTAAAGGTTTAATACTCCTGCACACTATGGACAATACATTTCCTCACAAACAGGGTCTTGCTTGTTGCGCTGTTTATTCAGTTTAACAGGAGAAGACGGCATGTCTCTTGATCGGACCATCTTCAGTTCTCAGAGCTCACTGTGGTTCTCTCCGAGCGAGTGGGCGGGGTCGGAGCGCCGGGACACACACACACGCACACACGCGCACACACAGCCACACACTCGCCCGCTCCTGGTATTTCATGAGGGCCTGATACGATGATGATTAAAAAAAAAATTGACGTTCACTCACGTTCACCGTGACGTTCACGTCAATAATATGAAAACTGATTCGTTAAGTTAAGCGTTCGCGAAACATATGCACAACACTGTACAGTACAGCCACTGCAGAGGGGCTGAGAGCCGCATTCGGCTCCAGAGCCGCGGGTGACCGAACCCTGTGTGGACCCGAATTTGTATGGTGTATTGGACGTTTTTGTGTCTCCTGCGGCAGCAGTGTTCATCACTTTTAGCTGTCCTCTAGAAACACTGCCGTTGTCGGTTCTTCTCTATTTGCTGCGCGTGTGTCTATTTGCAGCACGTATGTCTATTTGCTGCGCGTTTCTGTAATGTGTTGTGTTGTGTTGTGAACTTGATGAAGATGTTTTCTTACTTTGCTTGTGTTTTGTCAACTTGCATGTGTTTTCTTAACTTGCTGTTCGTTGAGCTGTCAGAGCCACCATACTGAGTCCAGTAAGCTGTCGCCTCCCAGCAGACAGGAGGGGGCGTCTAAAAACACATCAGCCTGCTGTCTCTGGAGAGTGGAAGTCTAAAGAACGGTTGAAGTCAGCTCTTACAGAATGGATTCCATCTTCTCTGTGATTGGATCCTACGTTGACTGGGATGTGAAAAGTCTGCTGCTCTTCTTGGCAGTTTTCCTCCTCACCACAGATTATATCAAGAACCGTCGGCCGGCAAGCTTCCCTCCAGGACCCTGGGCACTTCCTGTTGTAGGCAACATATTCACCGTGGACCACAGCAGGACTCACGAGAGTCTGACAGAGGTGAGTCAACCAATGATAGGATTTGTCCCTCTGGTATCTGTTGTATCAGGTAGCATCAATGCTCAACCTTGTCTCTCAAACCTCCTCACAGTTAGGGAGAAGATATGGGGACGTGTTCAGCCTGAGAATGGGCTCTGAGTGGATGGTGGTGTTGAATAGGTATGAGGTTCTGAAAGAAGCTCTGGTGACTCAGGGAGACAGCCTGGCAGAGCGACCTGCCCTCCCTCTGCCGGTGGAATCATGCAATGGACTAGGTGAGCGGTCACAGTGCACGCGAACACCCACACTTACAAAACAACAACACACACAGAGCTTGTATATTCAATTCACTGGTATTGCAATTCCTGTGAATAATCATCCAGGGAGGTTGAATTTACACTTTTTGGTAAAATTTTATAATTTTGGTTTTTAATAACGGTTTAGGTCGAAGTATGCTCTCTTTATGAATTTTGACACTCCTTTTGAATATTAAAGAAGTTTGTTAAACTCTGCATATGTCCTGTTAGGTCTCGTATTCAGCGAGAGTCACATCTGGAGGCCGCAAAGACGTTTTGCACTTTCAACCCTCAGGCATTTTGGACTGGGCAAGAGGTCACTTGAACCTGTTATCCGTGATGAATTTACACATTGTGCAAAGGAGTTCAGTGACAACAAGGGTGAGTGGTTGCCACACAGCGGCCCGTTAATAATGAACACATGCATGTTAGATATAATTTCCTGCTCCATGGTGTAGGCAAGCCCTTCGATCCACACCTAACCATCAACAATGCCATCTCCAACATCATCTGCTTCCTGGTTTTTGGTCATCGCTTCGAGTACAGTGATGAGACCTTCATGAAAATGTTGAAGCTGATAGGAAAAGGCTTCCAGATCGAAGCCTCCATCTGGGCACAGGTACCACATTTAATATCTAGTGATCAAAACCTATCATGTGCTTTTTTTTGTGATATATTTCTCATTATAAAGCAGGCCAGTGGCTCTGTTTGGGCACACGTCTTCACATTAATAGAAAACCTCTTCACAACATGGAACAGGCTGCACCAGGGCGGATTTGTAATATGAAGTAGTTTGGTAAATATGGAAAGCAAATATTTTTCAATGTTCTCGTTCTACTGTGCAGCTCTACAACTCGTTTCCTCTGCTGATGAGACGTTTGCCGGGGCCACATCAGAAGGTCAAGCACATCTGGAGTGAAGTGGGGGACTTTATAAGGGTCGAGCTTGAAGAGCACAAACAGAACTGGGATCCTTCGGACCAGAGAGACTACATAGACTGTTACCTGAATGAGATGGTGAGTGACTCTACTGGGTTTTATTATGTTTATGATGTGGTTTGTAATTATGGCCATTTAACATCGCAATTTATTGATAAATGATAAAGAAAATGAAGTTTCATTCAATGAAAAACATCAACATAAAATGTACATACAGATGAACTGGATGGAATGAACATAAAGTTTTTCCAACTGTGCTCTACGACAGATTTAGAATTTCTGCCATAACACAGACTTCTAGTTGATAGCATTTTTATACCAACAGATTTGACTACATTTGTTTGAATCCTCAGAATAAGGCACAGGCGGACGATAGTTTTGACGAGGAGAACCTGGTGATGAGCATCCTCGATCTGTTTGTGGCTGGTTCAGAGACCACGTCCAGCACCCTGCTCTGGGCTTTTCTTTACATGGCGAATAACCCTGAAATCCAAGGTAAGAGCCCCGACCAAGCTGATAGTGGTTTGCTCTTACACAATAACGTGCATATGAATGTTAGTAAAACAAATTTGCTGCTTTAGAAAATCAATACCAGTGTTTCCCGTTCACAACAAATTACCTCCATACATCATGTTACTGATATATGCTGTATTGTGCAATCACCAGTGCCCTTCACAAACTCTGTAGTGAATAACTATGTGTAAATAGCTATAGATAGTATTGTTTGTCCTCTTGTGACTGGTTCAAATGACCTGTTGCACAGAGAAAGTCCAGGCTGAAATAGACCGAGTGATTGGACAGTCCAGACTGCCGTACATGGAGGATTGTGCCAACCTGCCCTATACTTACGCTGTCGTCCATGAGGTGCAGAGGATGGGCAACATAGTTCCTCTAAGCCTGCCTCATCTCACCACCAGAGACCTCCAGCTGAGAGGCTACACCATCCCAAAGGTCATTTCCTGAATATAATAATAATGATAATACACTTTTACAGCACTTCTCTTAGCGTTGCAACAAAGGGATTTCCAAGACAGAAACAATGAGAGTAAAACAATGCAAGATGAACAGAGAAAAATGTATATATATAAATATAAAATAGGAGTTGTCAGTGTTAATAAGAGCCAATGCCAATAGTATGTAAAGTCTTTTATAAAAATAACATTTTTAAGAAGAGACTTTAAAAACCATAGAGAATTAAATGTTGATTTATGACAGGTCAAACAGTTACCTCCCAAAGTAGCTTAGTGGCAATTAAAGAGTTAATATGCAGGAATTTCCCACGGGATTAATAAAGTATCCATCTATCTATCTGGTACTCTCTGACATTGTGACTGTAACTGGTTAAAACTACTGCAATAAAAGAAAACCTGTGTTTTCATGTCACATCTCATGTTGCTTGTTTATGCACTCTCACCAGGGCGTTACAATCATTCCCAATCTGACCTCTGTAATGTTTGACAAGAATGAGTGGGAGACGCCCTTCACCTTTAACCCAGGACACTTTCTGAACGAGGAGGGCAAGTTTGTGAAGAAAGCTGCTTTCATGCCTTTCTCTGCAGGTGAGGAGCAACACCGTCACTTGTTTTACTGCTGTCCTTACCTGGTTAGTCAGGGACCAGGGGCCTGTCCTTTGCACACCCTGGGACCTTCGAAAATAGAGACAGGGAAAAGGTCAGGGGTCATCACTTGGTCCTTCATGGTTAGAGCTTCAGTGATCACTACAATGCCATTCCAGAAAGTTTGTTTTTATTTTGCAGTGACACACCACGAGAAGCTGAAAAGATAATGAATAGGAATTGTTGATCATTTTTTCTGGTCCAGCAGAGCAATGGAGATGTTTGACTATTGGTGACCCCTGACCTTTCCTCTAGCCCTGAAATTCGGCCTAACATGGGACAGAATGTTCTGCTTGACTCAGTTTGTTTACCCGTCTCAGGTAAACGAATGTGCCTCGGGGAGAGCCTGGCCAAGATGGAGCTTTTCCTCTTCTTCACCTCCTTCATGCAGCACTTCACCTTCTCCATGCCTGCTGGGGTGAAATCTGAGCTGGAGTATTGTTTTGGCCTCACTCTGGCACCACGTCCATATGAATTATGTGTATCACCACGTTAATACTCCAGATAAAATACCAATTTTAAAATCGAATAGCAATGCAACTCATTTTATGTGCACTGCAATGTTGAATTTTGAATACAGACACTGAATATTTTGTGATTTATTTACAGTTTTCACCAGCATGTTAATGGGTGTGAACGTTCAAACTTACTCACTATGACTGTCTTCATCGGCAAACGGTTAAATTTGGTGTTGAGTGACAGTGCCATACACCAACTGCGAGAGCACTACAGTGAAAAGGCAGCATTTTGATGCTTTGAATTGGTCAAGATGGTAACAAACAGTAAGTCGGTCTCCAATGCTAAGAGCAGCAAGTCATCTGCATCATCGACAAGTGCCTGGGATTAAACAGAAGCTGCCAAGAGAAAAGCATGATACGCTAGCAAAGAGGCTAAACTGAAGAGGGATAAGGCTGCCAGAGAAGCAGAAAAACATACAAGAGAGGCTGGATTCAGTAAGCATAGACACAGGGTTGAAAGTGCTATGGCTACAAAGTCAAGCTGGTATGGCCATGGTGGAGGACCAAGTGTTGGAAGATGCTGAAGCAATTCATGCCTTAGTAAAAGATCCAACTGCGAAAGATATTCCACAATTACAACCTGTTAACAACAAGCTTAAGTCTGCGAAAGCTTACAATAAGAACTAACCTGCAGTAACTGCAGTTCTCGTGATACTTGCCAGACGAGGTCTTGGAGCTTGTGGAGAAACGACGCCGTTTCCAATTGAAATTAAATATCAATACTTTGATGACAACACATGATTAGTATGGAGGCATTTTAGGTTGTTTTTTTACGTTTGAAGAAGTGGTCCTCAGTTCCTTTAAATGTATTGGATTTGGCTGCAACACTGTTTACCCTAACTATCCCTTTAAACTGACTTGCACTTTTTAACAATTAATGTGGACGAACTATGGCAAAGGACGAGGTCGTTGCCTGTTAAAACCTTATCTGTGTAAATATACTGTAAATGATTATAGAACCGTTACATAAGACAACCACTTCAACATCCACTTATTGATGGTCATCTGGACGTGCAAAGAAAGAAAAACTTTTATGACCTCACCCACTGAACACATGTAGACGATCCTGTTCTATATCACCGAAGTTAGAGAAGATATCGATTTTATTACATCCGGGATGTATTTGCCCTGAGGTAAATATAAAACTAGAGCACCATCGGAATCACTGCAGATTTCCCCTGTGGATCCAGAGGCAGCAGGTTGTGAAGATGGATGGGCTCTTTGGATTGTCCGTTTTCTCTGTGTGGCCGTGGCAGGACGTTCGCAGTCTGCTCATCTTCACTCTGGTCTTCTTGGTGATGGCAGAGTGTTTGAGGACCCGTCGTCCCAGCGGCTTTCCTCCAGGACCCCGGGTTCTTCCTCTTGTGGGGACCATGTTGTCCCTTGACTTTAAGAATCTCCACAGACAAATGACCCAGGTACGATTCAGATCATAAACATTACCTTTGCCCAAAATTTGGGACTCTCCTTGAGACTAAAAATATAAATGAGTCGACACTTGTTACTGTAACAAGCCTAGGTTGGGACAGTGACTTGAATGTTAAACTGATTGTGACAGCTGCATGTAAACATTGCCCAATACAACCAGTAACTCTATGCTGGAATGAATTACAATTTTGTAAGGAAAAAATAACTCAACGTTGACCAACTCACAGTAAAGAGTCCATTACTACTCATAAGTTACCTATTAATTTTTATCTCAACACTCATAGGGTAGCATAATACTCTAAACTGTGAACAAAGGAAAACAGCATGTGCGGATCAAAAGGAAATTGGGCAATGATAGGTTTTTCAAATGAATTTGCTCAAATGCAACAACTTTAACATTAAAATAATTAGTTTTATTGTGAAATAGAACAATTTTTACATTTGATCAGTATTATTTTATATAATAATCCTCTGTTTGGATGTCACATTGACAAATTATAAATCTCACTGCAACTTTCAACTGCTTTATTGAAAGAAGAATATTTACTCACTAGGCCAAGGTTGCATATATGCCGTTTAAATCTCACGTATGTTGTTCTTGTGGCAGTTGGCAGAGAAGTATGGGAATGTGTACAGCCTTAAGATGGGCTCTTCCTGGGTAGTGGTGTTGAATGGCCTTGACGCCCTGCAAGAAGGTCTACTCACCAAAGGAGACATCCTGGCGGGCCGACCGTTAATGCCTCTCCATACTGACGTGCTTCCTGATCTGGGTAAAGACTTATTGCAAAACTTGGGCATTAAGATATTTTATACTTACTGATGAGGAGGAAAAGTAATGTATGACATTTTGCACATGACTGTAGATATCTCAACTTCTACCTATAACCTTTTATCACACATTTATCACACAAGCTCAGTCTAAATTCCTTTTTTTCTCATCAGGTATTATCTTTACCAACGGATACTTGTGGAAACAGCAAAGACGATTTGCCCTCTTCACTCTCAAGTACTTTGGAGTTGGCAAGAGATCCCTGGAATCTACCATACAGGATGAATTTAATCACCTCTCTAGAGAGTTTGCTGGTCATGAAGGTAAAGAATCTAATGTGAAAAAAAGACAAGAATATAGTAAGCTAACGTTAGAAGTGTAAAGTCTGATATGTGATCACTTTCCCAGGCAAACCCTTCAATCCTCACTTGGCTATAAACAATGCCGTGTCCAACATCATCTGCTCCCTGGTGTTTGGTCATCGCTTTGAGTACGACGATGAGAAGTTTCTCACCTTGATGAAGTTGATTGACACGGCTACTCAAATCGAGGGCTCCATATGGGCTCAGGTACTGAATTTGAAAGCAGCATAACTAAAGAAAGCTTTTTGATTTCTCCTCTGTATTGATTCATTGCTATTTTAAAGTACTAATATCAGGTACTGCTTCTAGAAAAACATGTGCTCTTGCTAGTCGTCTTACTTTGAGTCTTCTGGATCATATCGACAGCTGTACAATGAGTTTCCAATGCTGATGAGACGTCTGCCGGGCCCTCACCGCACTCTTCAGAAAATCTATGGTGAAATGGTGAAGTTCATGAAAATAGAAATCAATCAGCACAAGAAAGACTGGGACCCCGCAGAGCCCAGAGACTTCATCGACTGTTACCTTACTGAGATTCAGAAGGTGGGTGGACAGACTTACATAATAATTTTTTCAACTTTCATTTTGGGCAAGATCTTGAACCCACAATCCATCACAGATTTTTGTGTTGCTTTTCTTTG
The DNA here is from genome assembly GCF_949316205.1 of Platichthys flesus. NCBI lineage: Eukaryota > Metazoa > Chordata > Actinopteri > Pleuronectiformes > Pleuronectidae > Platichthys > Platichthys flesus. The sequence continues at coordinate 15,395,121 of NC_084953.1, read as the reverse complement.
TCAGATCTGATAGTTAATAATATCTTTGTTTTTGTTTTTGTTTTACATAATGGAGTATATCCCCAAAAGATTAGTTGACAATGAAAGTAATAATAAAAAAGTAAAACAATAATGATAATAATAATAATTGTAAGGTTTTACTCAAGTTCCTAAAGGAGGGGTAAAAGTGTAAAACTACATTTAGTTAAATATCTTTAATATTATTAATTCATTGTTGGTTTCCAATGGGCTATCTCTGACTAATCATTGGAACTTCCTGGAGAGGTCTATATGTATCTGGAAGAGGAATTGAATCAGTCATTGAAAGTATATTATAATTACTTTATACAGTTTAGTAATATAGTTTTATAGTTGATTATTTGAAATGTTGATTGTAACATTTCCCATCCTGCCTAAACTTGAATCAATATCCTCACTAATTTAGTGTGCTATTGTTGTAGTTAATTTAAATTTAAAATATCAATATGTGTATTTTTTGAATGTTCACCACCAGAGCAAGAAGGAGGATAAAGAGGATGCTGGTTTTCACGAGAATAATTTGGTGATGTGTTCGTTTGATCTGTTCGGAGCCGGCACTGAGACCACATCCACCACCCTGCGCTGGGCTCTGCTCTACATGACCAAGTACCCGGAGATTCAGGGTAAGAGCTCCCACTGGCGGACAAGAAGGCAGTTTGTTGGAATGAGTGCAACCTTTGTTGCCGTGAGATATCTTTGTGGTTTTGTTCCCTTCTCTGTCATGTTGCACAGAGAAAGTCCAGGCTGAAATAGACAGAGTGATTGGACAGTCCAGGCAGCCGTGCATGGAGGACCGTGCAGACCTGCCCTACACTGAGGCCGTCATCCACGAGGTGCAGAGGATGGCCAACATCGTTCCTCTGGGGCTGCCTCACTCCGCCAACAGGGACCTCCAGCTGGGAGGCTACTCAGTCCCAAAGGTCATTTCTTGCACTGGGTTTTGTCTTTTTCCCTCACATCTACACTCGCTCTCCAACCCACTCATCCTGATGCATTTCTCAGGGCGTTACAGTGGTTCCTAATCTGACCTCGGTGCTGTTCGAGAAGAGCAAGTGGGAGACGCCCTTCACTTTCAACCCGGGACACTTTCTGAATGAGGAGGGAAGGTTTGTGAAGAAGGCTGCTTTCGTCCCTTTCTCTGCTGGCAAGTACCATCTCACAACATTTTAAAGATAATTTTTTTTACAAATCTATTAATTCTTTCTGGATTTTTACCCTAAATTTGTCAAATCAGCTGGCTGACTTAACACCAGAATCATCCATAGCAATTTATTATTCAAAAAAAAAAAGTATTCAGGAGGATTGTTTCGCTGTTACAAATGTGACCAGTTAGGTAAAAAGTGGAAATGTTCCATAAACTTAAGCATATTGTGCTCATCTCCAGCCCCTACAGTACTGCCTCCTCTTGAATTTGGATCACTGAGGGACCAAATCAAAGTACATCCTGCATTTAAAGCAAAACATGGCCCAACATTTGACTGCATTGATTTAGTGCTCCTATTAAACTGTAAGACTCGTGCTGGGCGGCCTAAACCGGATTTTTGTACCAATAATACAACATGAACGCAATCAGGCTCACAGTCACAACACCTTCTTTCTATCACCACACCCCACAAAGGCAAAATAATGGAAAACACAAAAGCAAAAGTCACAACACATTAATGCACTTGTGTGAGACGTCTCAGCCTCCATATGTATGTCTTTATAAAACTCAAAATCATGTTATCTCTGGTTGACATTCCTCTGTTAAAACGTGGTGTGTTCTTCCTGCAGGTAAGCGGGTGTGTCTCGGGGAGAACCTGGCCAGGATGGAGCTCTTCGTGTTGTTCACCTCCTTCATGCAGCACTTCACCTTCTCCATGCCTCCTGGGGTGCAGCCTGTCTTAAAGCCCCGCGTTAGCGTCATTCTTTCACCCCAACACTATGAAATCTGTGCCATGCATCGTTACGAGTGACACTCATCAAGCTCTAAGTTCAATTTCAAAACAGCTGCAATCATGAATATTTTGGCCACTTAGAGGCAGAATAGGTTTACGAAAAGCTTGACACATTATTGACTTTTGTTATTTTTGCTTTTGCCCATTGGATAACATTTCCCACTGACTGTTCACTTCTGTGAATCAATATTAGCTATGTTTCCGGCAGAATTGTGAGTCCAATATAAAGTATATATAGAATCCAATATTGTGTCTCCACCATCCCCTGAAGAATCATATATGTTCCACATTGCTTTCCTACTGCTGCAGGTGCCATTTGATGCAAGGCAAGTAAAACAATGAGCTGAAGGCGGATACAGAGTTAGGTGACAGTAAGCTTTTCAATTTCAATTTTATATTTTAATGTGAAAATCGAAAATGTTTTGTTAGCTAGAGCAGGGGTTTTCAACTGGTTTTGTCCAAGTGACCACCATTCTGACTAGAATGTAATCAGCGGCCCACTGATGTGCCTACGTGCGCGCGTGCCTACGTGTGTGTGTGTCCGGCGTGCATGTGGATACAAGGAAGTTTTAACATTTGGTTTTCCATGTTGGTTTTATTTAAAAACCTCAAACAAATCTAAATATATCTACTTAAAAACCTCAATCAAATCTAGAAAAATCCGGTTGATTTTCAGTGCTTAAGAATTGATTTTTTTTTTTAATGCAGTTTGTAGTTGTACTGCATCTCAGAACCATATGTACATCAATATATAACGTTCATGACCTAAATGTACAGACATATAGCTGACATGTTGAGAGAACATTAAAGTAACGGTGATCAATAACAATCAACATAAACTGGGGCTACAACTGAATAGGGAAAATGACAAAGTAATGCAGAATATGTCACAAATGATAATCATACAATATCACACAAACAATTGAGGCCTACTTAAGTTTAACCTCATGATCACCATCAGCAAATCCCACCTACTGCTAGTGTTGGGGGGGAGGGTGGTGGGTGAGTAGTACTTCTGAGTGTGTGTGTCTTAGACCTCTCCTAAGAAATTGTTTCTCAACCAGTGAACGTGGTAAAGTGACTGTTATTGCAATTAATTGTTTTGGCTATTATGCCAATTTATTTTTCTTATTACCAAGTATATGTATTTCGCTCTTTTGTTTTATTTAATATTTTCATTATTAATTCTGCCCTATTGGCTCTTCTTTTTGGGAAAAATAAAAACTCCCATCATACCAACTACATCTCAAAGACCTCCTGAGAGTTTTTCTACCTAGCTCAACCGCTCTTCTACATCTACCTTTAACACGCATGCACAGGGGAAAACTACTGGCAGTTTCTAGCCCCAAGCCGTTTTCAAGGTTCCCCTCATCACCTTTATATTATTTTAGATATTTTTCACGATATTCAAGAGTAATCTGGAAATTTGTTGAAATATCAAAGCGAATTTCGCGGACCCCCTGCAATGCCGTCGCGGACCACAAGGGGGCCGCGGACTCCTGGTTGAAAACCCCTGAGCTAGAGTATTGCATTTGCCCGGATGGTGCTTGGGAGGAATCTTCCACACATGTAAATTAAGGGTCAGATCCATTTGGACTTTCTTACAATATATTTTATGACAAATAAATCATTGAGGTTATCAGACCCTGCTTTAAGAACCGGACAATTATAGTCATCATTGATGTTTAGCCTTAGCGGAGGTGTGTACAGTGGTTTGAGACATCTCTCACCAATGCATACATGGGAAACAAAAGTGCAAAAGCCACAGTGTGTGACAACTGATGCTGAAAGTGAAACAGTTATTTACTGCGGGTGTATGAGTCGATCATTTCTGAAAACCTGGACAAGTCAGTCACTGCTTGAAATGAGATGCTTGTCTTTTTTGCGTGTTAAGGAAAAGGAGCTTGGAGCTTCCATTCTCTCTCACTTACGCTGCAGTTGTGTTTCAGTTGTGTGGCTTTTGCGTCCGTGTTTTAACGCTTATGCGCTTGTGTGAGACGTCTCAGCCACCATAGCTATATTTGCTCGAATCCAGTATAACCTGGATTTAGAGGTTGCGTCAGAGGCCTTTCACCTGCTTGTGGATAAAAGTCTCTAAATTCAAAGCAGGTCACTGTGCGATAAGAGGTTAGATAACAGTATTACCATGATAACATGTATCGTGCACAGTCACACAACACTCCTCCTCTGTGTCAGTTCAATCTAATACTAATGCACACAAGCCGGCCAAGTTCTTTTATTGCGAGACTCTATTGTAGCTGTGGTTTAAAGTCCAAGAAATTTACTTCAATTTGTTTTTATTGTATATTACCTGAAGTGAACTCACGACAACCTTTCACTGAAAGTTTGTTGTTTACTATAAAAACCTAAGTAATACTGACACCATTTTGTAGAAAAAAACAACAAATGTAAATTTAACAACGCTCAGCTGCCACATACAAACATGACAAACATCTAATGTACATTTTACAATCTAAGGAATCTTTCTCATGAAATGTAAATAGTGGTGTACAATAGTGAGCTAAAGATTCTCGTCACACATATATCGTTAAACCAAATAAACATCCTTGATGATACAATCAGGTGTCCTTTCTCTTTTTCAACATATCCACTTGCTTTAAAAGGAGCCACATCAACTTCACATTGATTCAGTGACACTTAGTTTTACAGTTGAGGTTTTGGTCCAACATCTTGTCTGAAGGGGGGGGGGGGGGCGTGTCCTCGTGACCAGCAGGTTGTTGACAGCGCCGCTCATCTGCCCTTCCTCTGAGGACACTGGATCTTGTAGCCCACCCTGTAGGCCTGCAGGTACACACGTGCCTGGTTTATCCTGGAAACACAACCACGCAGCAGACACAGCTTTGTCACACTCTGATATGAATACACTATGATGTTATTAAACTTTTTACATGTTGGAATCATGGTCCACAATTTCTACTGTAACACACATCTTACATTTTTCACTTCCACCAGGGAAGTCAGGTTTTTACCACCTGCTGTTGTTGGTTGGTTGGTTGGTTTGTCAATGCAGTTACACAAAAACTAAAGGACAGCTGACCAAGATACGTTGTGGAAGGACACAGGATGGGTAAGGGATGATCCCATTACATTTCGGTGCAGATCTTGGGTGGATTCAGTTTTTCTTTTTCTTTCTTTAACATTGCAAAATAGCGTATCAGAGAACTATTTTGATATTGATATTTCTGAGTGTATGCAATTTGGTGTGGATCGATATAAAAAAATCTGGATCTACTCTAATTGAATGTGGTTTCACACAGGGTTTATAGACCTTAGCTAAGGCATGCACTCTACTCACTGCCATTCTAGTTCTGCCATAGTTTTTATGACCTTGGAAAACAATATGATTTTTGTAGTAGTACTTTTATGACATGTTTAATGTACTTAATAAGCAGATACGAAGATCAAAGAAGTTGTTAGAAGTTATTGTAACATTTTTGTGATAAAACACAAACCACCTGAGACCTCAACCAGGCGAACACTTGAACTACTTAATGCCAGACGAAACGACAGAAAAACATGTAACCTGTATTTAGTGCAAAGCTGAACTCCCAGGGGTCCACAGCGGTCAACGTAACTCTCCCTGAACGCCTTTCTCACCGCTCGAGCCATACTGACCACCGTGGTGACCACAGGACACGTCCTAGAACACAAACACACTCGACATTTTCAACTCCTCATCGGTGATGCAAAGATTTAGAGAACACCATCTGCCAAAGAGCAAACTGCCACAATCTCTAACAATTGATCTGGAAATGATCAAGCCTTTCCCATGTATTTTAGCAAGCGTCTTGTATTGAGACCATTAATTGATTAGCAGTTGACCCTAACTGAAGATCATTATGTATTTGTGACTGTGTTGTAGCTACTCACAGTCGCTCACAGCGCAGGCCTGCGGTGCCCTCTGGACAGGTGCACGTGTTGTGAGGACTGCAGGTGGCACCGTGTTGGCAGGGCGGCACACAGGGTATGGTCACCGCTGCAGACACATCACACAGAGAGAGTGTTAATGCAATGCAAAGGCATGCACGCACACAAACACAAACACAAACACAAACACACACACACACTGTGATGGGACATTCTGTATGTATTAAATATTCTATTACACACACACACACACACAAACACACACCTGTTTCACAGAGGCTCCCAGTGAATCCTTTGGCACAGCGGCACCTGTTGAGGCCCACACACACTCCTCCATTCTTACAAGGTTTCCGACACAGAACCGGTTCTGAAGGAGACAGGAGAGAAAACTCAGTCTTCTCCTAAAGCTCAGAGAGCAAACACACAGTGAAGTTTGTCTATCTACAGGTATTTCAGTGGGAGCATGAATTGTGTCTCTTTTACCTTAATACATTAATATGGCCACAGGGTTACAGTAGGCAGTGGCCAGGTTATTTTCCACTGTTTGTATTAGAGGTAAGATGACCTTGGGCGTAACCTCTAGTCATTTCTTCATTTTTATTTTTGCAGGCAGTAGCTGGTGCTACACTTGCTCATGTACAGAGCGCCACTGACTGGCTGCCTGGAGAACTACAGTTCATAAGACAGTTGTTCCCAATCTTTCTGACTTATAACTAGTTCTGCTTATTTATAACTTGGGCTGAAACAAACTATAAGTTGCTGCTTATTGAACCAACGTCTGAACACCATGTCAATTTGAAACTTGTTCAATTGTTGACATTTATTAGAAATATTAGATGATGAGGATCTTAGAGATATTCAGTCATAAAGGACGATGAAAAGAAAGTAATTGTCAGTTTAGAGAGGTTGGAACTATTTATCAAAAATATATCTGTATTGACTGATTTACTTTCCTTAATCCCAAAACAAATTCATGCAGCTCATCACAGTAAAATTGTGGTTTTATTTCAAACAATCTGTCTTCTGCTCTACATAAATTAGAGCAGGAAGGGAACAGCACTCATTACTGTATTTAATTATTTATGGGTTTAATTAAATTGAAACACTGGGTTAAATCAATCATGTACAGTGCATACTAAAATATTTTTGTTATGCACCAATGGACACATGCAGTGACAATGTAAGAGTGTGCAGAATCTCACCTATCTGGCAGCGCGCTCCTTGCCATCCATCTGCACACACACATTTGTTGACATCCACACATCTTCCACCATTTTTACAGGCAGGAGTGCACAGGGCTACAGAACACACACACACACACACACACACACACACACACACACAGGTTTAACCCATATTTCACCAGGCAGTGTTGCTTACAAGCCCAGAGGCAAGAGGGTACAAATTACAGATTTTTTTGTGTAGCTAAGGTAAAATGTTCTGGTGTTTTTCTCACTCACGCAAGAGGCACTGGTGACCGGTGTAGTCAGATGGACACTGGCAGGTGTCAGGCTCCACACAGCGACCCCCGTTAGCACAGGGCAACTCACACACCGCTGCCAGGAGGAATTTCAATTTTACTATTAGCATTTGGGGTTTTATGGTTTTATGAATGAAGTTTGTAGTAAAAACTCTAAACAAAACCGATACATTATTTAAAAAAATGAAACAAAAGTTGAAAAATGTATAGAATAGGAGCAACGTGTAACAACACAGTACTTCATACATTGAGGTAAGAGCTGGTGCCGATAGAACAGGACTCAGAGTTTGCAGTGAAAAAAATGAATACGATTTTCATCCTTTATCCTGAAGTTTTATATTACTTTCTTCTGTATCAGTGTTTTTTGTGCTGTCTGTTTTGTTTCCTTAAAACCAATCTCTGTGTTTGCAGACACTACCTCTGGAGTGTGTGCCTCTACACAGGCAGGTCACTCTTCATTAACGTTGGTGTCAGAGGGGGTTCACCTGTGTGGCAGCCTGCTCCGGTCCAGCCGGGGGGACACAAACAGTTGTTCCAGCGCATGCAGGTTCCTCCATGGGCACAGGGCGGAGAGCACATGGCTGAAACACGCAAAAGATGGGCTTTGTTCAATTTCATCCATCCATCAATCATACCAACTCCCTTTAAGGGTCCTGTGATCCCCCATGTAGAGCTGTGCAGGATGTTACCTGAGCAGCCCACTCCAGGGTAACCAGGGGGACAGTCACAGCTGTTTGGAGCCACACAGACACCGTAGTTCTGACAGCTAGGGTCACACACAGCTGGAAGAGCAGAGTCATATAAGCATTAATAGATTTTAATTTAAAGAAAATATTAAACAAAAAGTTACATTTAATGATAGTATCTGCATGATTCTTTATGATGACCAATGTAAGTTGACGGACTCACGCTGGCACTTGGTGAGATCATCGGTGCGAACTTCATATCCGTCCCTGCAGGCGCAGTAGAACCCACCAGGGTGATTCACACAGAGCTGATCACAGCCTCCGTTTGAAAAGTCCCCGCACTCATTCACATCTCATGACAAAGGACATGGAGAGAAAGTTACACAGATGGAAACGTCTGGACCGAGCATCCACAGAAGCCAGGCAATCAAATTACGATTAAAGAAATCTTGGCCCTGGCTGAACTGTTCAGGCTCATAAACAACTAATCAGTGTTTCTATCACTTCATGTCAGTTCCCTTAAAAGTCGTTGAGATTCTAGCAAAACATTTAGTTCAAAAACATAACAAAATGTATAAATAGACAGCTTCATTTCGGTGACAACTCTAAATATACACGATCAGAGCAGCGAGTTTGCAGAGGTATGGTGCCGGTGATAGGAGTGACAACAAGGTCTCACCCACGCAGCTCCTCAGGTCCTCGCCCAGCTTCCAGCCTGTTCCACAGCTGCAGCGGACGCGGCCCTCAGCCCCCACCGCGCACACGTGGTCACAGCCGCCATTTCTCAGCTTACAAGATGAAACATCTGCTCAGGCAATAAAGAAATTACTTTATGACATATATCCTTCAGCTGAAAAGACTGGTTTGCATTTTATAGCTAACTAACATCTTCAAGTTTGACATGTCTGACATCTGAATATAATTGACTAATGAGAATGGCTTGCAGATTAGTTGGAGCCTTAATTGGAAAGATATATGACCTTTCAATTATCTTTTATGAATGAATGAATGAATCATAAAACAAGAGGGGTTCTGAGGAAACATTTTTCTGCCTAACAGAATATTGTTTGTATACAAAAGAGAAATGTGATATTCAATGCTGTCTGATAAACATAAAGAAAGTATAAAGACATAATAGACGGTATTCCTAGACTTTTATTCAAGTCTGTTCCAGTGGAGCATTTTGAAAGGTGAATTTTCTTTATTTAATAAAAAAGAAAAAAATCTGACAGCACTTTACATGACAGCTCGAACGAATGAGTATAACGTCAACAGTTTACTGAGAGACCTACTGCTGCAGGTGTGGTTGTCCCTGTCCAGCAGCAGAGGGGGAGGGCAGTGGCAATCATGTCCTCCTGGAGAGTTGGTGCAGGAGTGGGAGCAGCCGCCGTTCTGGAGTTTACATTCATCAATGTCTGAGTGCATGCACACACACAAACACACGCACGCACGCGCACACACACACACACACACACACACACACACACACACACACACACACACACACACACACACACACAGGGTAAATATGTTTTTAGACAGAGGACACAGTACATTTCCTGTGCAAGATGTCCGTAACTGAGTCTGGCTTCATGTCATTTTACAAAATGTTCTCCTAGGAGACCCACTCATTTCCATGTGGTAAAGATGTTCCTAAACTGACACACACGCACACACACACACACACACACACATACACACACACACACACACACACACATTGTGCATTCTGTTAAATGGCCAATGTGCATACGGCTTTAATGACAGAAAACGAGTTTGTAAACAGCAGAGGAAAATGACAGAGTGCCAGTGAGTGACTGACCCACACAGGTGCGCTGGTCGATGTGCAGCTGGTAGCCAGGCCTGCAGGAGCACTGGAACGATCCGAGAGTGTTGATGCACATGTGCTCACAGGTCCCATTCAGCGTCGAGCACTCATCCACATCTGTGGAATCACACACGCGTGTTTAACTCATAACCAAAGATGGCTCTGTGTTCGAGCTCATTCAGTTGAAGCTGTTTGCATTTCAAGTTAGCACTTGTTTGGAGAGGCTTGGAGGACCAGGTGAGGACCAGGTTTGCAGCCTCCTAAGCAGCTGTGGATGAGGAGAACAGAGGGTACTCAGGTCCTCCACTAACCACAGCCTGGTGTTTAAACCCTCCCGTCCATATGTAGATGTGCTGTGGGGAGAGCATGGCCTAGGGGATAGAGTGGGTGTTCTGCAACAAGAGGGTTGCTGGTTCGAATCCCACTCTTTCCCATCTGCATGCCTAAGTGTCTTTGGCAAAAGACACTGAACCCCCCAAAATGGCCCCTCATAAATGTTGAGTGTACTAAAAATGTAAGTCGCTTTGGACAAAAGCGTCTGCTAAATGACATGTAATGTAATGCTGTTGGGAAAAACACTGAACCCAAGTTTCTCCCAGGTCAGCAACAGTGCCTTGGTGCTTAGGTGTAATCTGGATGTGAACCTAAATTGGCCCATGTTGGAGATGGTGAATATGGCCCAAAACATTGTAAACAACCTTTGTGACCTTTGGTTGACATGCGGTTGTACTATGTCTTACTTGTGGCCCAGATCAGGAGCGGACCGCCTGAATGCCATCATTTAATGAGGTAATGGCCAAAACATATTTTCTATAGAGGAAAGATGATGACACTGTCAGTTTTGTCTGCACGACTTCATGTCAGCTGCTTTCTGTGAATGGATCAACAGCTGACCTGTGTTTTACCTGTGCAGTTGTGTCCGCCCTGGTCCAGCTGGTAACCGGACCCACACTGGCAGCTGTAGCCTCCGGCCTCGTTGGTGCAGTTGTGTTCACAGTGGCCGTTGTTCAGTGCGCACTCATCAATGTCTGTAAACAAGGACAACCCTAAAGGACTGGTGTTTGGTGAGCATGTGGCCAAGCGCTGCTGGCACACACATAGAACTGTTGACATGACACAAGGATCGCTGGCAGACACTTACCGATACTGAGCCCCACTTGAGGCATGCACACATGGAAAACACACAAAAACACACACAAGCAAACACACTCACACACTGCTTACCCACCAAAACAAGAGTATCCATCGCCATTGAAGCCCTGGTAACATTGGCAGAAATACGAGCCAATGATGTTGCCACACCGAGCGTTGGTGTCACACCCGTGACGACCAAACGCACACTCGTTGTCATCTTGAAGGAAAGAGCACAGGCTATTATTTACTATTTCTTTCAAATCAGATTCAACACTCTGCCCTTTTTTATTCCCCACCCGGGACCGTTTTAATGGAAGACATAAAAACAAGGATTAGAACACAGACACAGACACACAGACACACACACACACACACACACAAGGAAGCTGAAACAGAGTTTTCCCAGGGAGCGACGACAGCCCTAATTGCTTACCTTCGCAGTGTGTGCCGTTTCCCCGGTAACCTGGTCGACAAACACACTTATAGCTCCCAAGCGTGTTCTCACACACACCCTGACCATCGCACACCGCAGGACTCTCTGCACATTCGTCCACATCTGGGACAGAGAGACAGAGAGGGTGTGGCTCTTAATAAATAATGATATATTATTTATGTCAATTTCAGTTACCAAAGCAGTCTCTTTGAGAAGCCAATGAGAAGCTTCTTATTACAAGGAAATCTTGTCTTTTCCCTGCTCTCTTTTATTAGAGAGAATTGGGACAGTTTACCGATGACAGGAATAAGTCGTTGGAAGATTGATGACAAAAGGTTTGAGAGAACAAAAACAGAGACAAACAAAAACAGAGAGAAACAAAGCAGGCTGGAGGCAGAGCAGCAGATTAAAGCTCACTATTGCTGCAAAGAATTCCTTCCTGTCAGCTGAAGTTATGGACTCCGGGGGGCAACCTCGGTGAAACATGAAGTAACGTGTTTCTGCCAGGTCAGATCTGACCCTCGGTCTGCTCCTGCTGTGCTGAGGCTTCGCCGCAGACTCACCGACACAGGCGGGCGCCTCCGCTCGGAAGCCCGGCTGGCACCGGCATGTGAAGCTGCCAGGAGTGTTCACACACACGTTTCCCAGCTCCCGAAGACACAGCTCCTCGAAGCTGCACTCGTCCACATCTGCAGTGAGAGAGAAACCAACCAGCAAGAAGCTTTAAACAGGATTCATCAGTTTGACGATCATGGAGGTTGCCATCACCATTTTGACCTTCCATGTAATTCCATTGTGTCAACCTTGAACATTGTTTTTTATTTACATTTTATAAGTTGTGGTTTAATTTGGGGGAAAAATGTGTGTGGTCTGATCAAATTTGAACAGGTGATCAGCAAACTGCTCATTACATTTGTTTTTTGATTCTTGCCCATAGAGGCTAAAATCGCAACTACTGTGGATCTATATTCCACAGTCCCATAAAGCACATGTCAACATCAGCCTCACCCACGCAGCTTTTTCCATCGAGGGCGATGACATATCCTGCAGGACACGAGCAGGTGAAGGAACCAGGGGTGTTCTGACATTCAGCCTCCCCCTGACAGGCCTGCAGACCCGTCACTGCAGCCAGAGCGCACTCATCTATATCTGAAGCACACATTAGGCACACATGCATTAAAACAACACACAACAGAGGATGCGTGGTACGGATTCATCTCGGACACTCTCATTTCAATCTCCTCAGACACATACCCTACATTCTTTCTGCATACAAATTAGAGTCAAACCAATATGGCTTTTGCTGATGGCTATATTAGGTAGTCAACTTTTTGGATACTGACATCAGCTGATGCATATTTTTAAATAATGTCATGATTCCTGAGATGCGTATTCAAACCTTTATAACAAATAGTGTAATTGAGGTTTTTTTTAAATTGCAAATGCGTTTTTGCTGAAGATGTAAACATAAATCCATGTTTTTCTACATTCTACATTTTTCACATTAACAAACATGCCAATACCAGTGTGTAAGTAATTGGCTCATATCGTCCAATTTTATCAGCCATAGTTGCCAAGTTCTACTACACACACACACACACATACACACACACAAACACACACACACACACAGATGCTGACGAACCTTGGCACCCTCCAGCACCCATCAGGTAACCACGGCGACAGCTACAGGAGTAGGAGCCGGGGGTATTAGTGCAGCTGGCATACGGACCACATGGTCCTTCTCCCTCACACTCATCAATATCTGTGGAGCAGAGTGAAAATGATGTTGAACTGAGGTCACTGTGTTGAACATGAAAAATGTGAGACATGTTCTGTATTCATGTAGCAACAGGTGCTGTTCAGAAGAAAAATATTTATTATAGCGATGTAATATTAAGGAATATTTCCTGGAGGGAAATTTTTGTTAGCTTTTTCCAATGGCCGACTTCTTTCTCCACATTAAAAATACATTTCCCACAACATCCTTACACAAAGTGATCGTTCTCTTAGGGGAGCAACATTTTGGAAATATTTTGTCTGTTGCCTGTTCACTCATTGCGTCAAAGTCTTTACAAGATATGATGTAAATGGTTTAAATGCAGAGTCGTGGCTCAACTCACTCGTCCCCTGATTTGAATCAGGCAATTCCACTGATTTCGCAAAGAGAATAAAGTGATAATTTTATTGATGTTCCTTCACTACACTTATTATCTTTAAGCTCTGGTTTCTATGACGACACAATAAAACAATATCAGTAATTATCGCAATATAGTTTTCATTAATAGCAATATAACAAAGGTTCAATATGTATCAATGTATTGCTAATGCATTGTAAGAGTACGGTTAGAAGGTAGAACACATAATTGTTCAACCTCCGATTTGTCAAATGTTTTGCTGTTTATCAAGTGTTTGTCATAAAGAAGAATTTAAAACCATAATCTTCACTCAGGAGCTAAATCAGTCATTCATCAGTTTTAACCAATATGAATTTCCTTTATCTTGTGGTCCAGCTGTACTGGTCCCTGCTGCTGATTCGCTCCCTCCTCACCTTCACACCCAGCAGCTCCATCCAGAGTGAAGCCCACAGGACAGGTACAGTTGTCACCAACCTTCACCATGCCAGATGCAGGACAGCCACATCCAGAGCTGCTCTCCAGCAGAACCTGGTTTCCTGGACACTGAGGTGCTGGACTGGAGCTCGGAGAAGTTGTGGTTGTCAAGAAAGTTGCTAATGTAGCAGAAAAAATATGCAATTTTAGGGAAAAACTGAAAAAGAAGTCAAGACAAAATGCAGAACAACAACAACTCACACGTGGTGGGCGTGTTGCTCGGCGTCGGTTCACTGAGATATCCGATTGCATTTTCAACCACCTGTTTGTGAACCAGAAATGGAGTTTAATTGATGGCGTCGCCCCCATAAAGGAACATGTGTAACTTTGCAGATTCTCAGGGAGTTTCCTCGCCCACTAACCTGGATCTGTGTGATCTCCTCTGTGTGCTTCAGGACCTCATTTGCATTTTCCTCAGGGCTGCTCAGAGGCTCGGCCGCACACCAACCCAGCAGCAGGGCTGACAGGAGGGTCCACGTGAGAGTCATCACCTGAATCTTGTTGGAGGAGAAGGAGGTGCTTTGACTGAGCCATCGTTAGCAGGGACAAACAGATCAATGAGATCAATGACTGAGAAAGGAGAGCTTCAATCCTTAACAGGGAAATCCCACCCATGTGGACTTTGTGTGTGCAGCAGCAACATAAGTCACACAGTGCATGTCCAGGCACGCAAGACAACAGAGGGCTAAGAGCACCCTGTTATTAAGTGAGCATCAACCCCCTGGGCTGTCTGCACAGAACAAAAGAATCTTACAGCTGCTTAAATGTGCAGACACCAGTTTTACATATGTTCAGCTGGATTTTGTCCCATGTTAGTGTAATGTATGAAAAGAGGTAGTAGCTGAAAACTTTTTGTGGAACCTTGTATATTTGTGTAGACATCAGAGAGACTTGTGTGGGACTAACTTAAACAGTAGTGAAGCGCGGTAAAAGTAACACACTCGATTGAGCCGACTTACCCGGGTTCGATGCACTCTCACTCAGAATCTGGGCTCCAGGAAACAGAAACAAATAGAATTCCAGATGGCAAGGAAAGAGTCGCTCTTCTAACCTCTCCAGATGTGAACTCACAGTCAAACTCACTCAGCCGCAAAGCAGCTCTGTACTATTAAAGGAGGGGGGGCTGTTCACCACAGCAGTGACTCCACATCCTGTTCAGTACCGTCCCATTCCACAAATCCCCTCACACGCACAGAGAGAGAGAGGGGGGGGGGGGGGCTGCATGGTGCCCCTGCTCTGAACCCTGCAGGAGAGGTGAACAACCACTCAGCAGGCGAGGTCACGGAGACTCTACCACAGAGTTCATAAGGGGAAACATAAAACTGATCAAAGAAATATTATTATCTCCAAAGAGATATGATGATGATGTTGTTGGCAGCAGGGTGTAACCCCTGGAAGTTTGATTTTATTGTATGTTCACCAGTGCAACTTTCATGTTACAGTTCTGAAAGAGAAAAAATAACTGAATACAATTTTGTATTTTTCTAACTATGTGTAGATTTCTACTCCTTTTCCTTTGGGATTAATGTTCAAAGGAGGAATAAGAGTAAATATGGTTTTTTTTAAGTCTAATTAAGACCCTCAAGGTTATTTCAGTTTTGTTGGAAACAACAAAGAAAACCGGTCTCTCTACTAATCTTTTACTTTTGTGACTTCCATGCTATGGGCCTTTGTTCCTGATTTCAAATGCAATGCAGTTATGGCATTGCATTTAACTGTTATTTGTATTGTTATTTTTTTCTACCATCAACCTGCCAGGGATGGAAAATGGAAATTTGCATGCTAATTCTGGCACTTTTACGTGATGGACTTAAGTCTGTATGCAAATAATGTGCGTTTTCCTTTTTAAATAAATTAACCACAAGAAAAAAAAAACCTGAGTCAACTTTAGAAGAAGCACTTTTCCAAATTGGTCTTCCTGGATTCAATATACCAGAATACAAAAATATAGGGTGTGAAGGATTGTGAATTCATCCACAAAGTCATTCTGTGAATTATATACATAGACATATACTAGGCAGCAGAGGAAGCTTCATGTATGTCACCTCAGTTAAAGCAAAACAAAACGAGAGAGTGAATAATGTATAACAGTGTCATGTTATAGAAGCTTACTCTGTACAACAGATCAACTCAACAATAATTATGACTTTATGAATTTTAACAACTGTTCCACACACATTGAAATAGAGAATGAATCACACAAGATGTTCAGAAAAAAGACAAATCTCACCAATGTTCCTGAAAGGTTTTATGAATAAATATAATCGCATGCACCCCCAACGACTCTCATGACGTTTACATCCAGCTGATGGTGAAGCTGCAGCTGTGAGAGCCACAGTGACGTGAAGTGAAACAGGTTCTTTTTCCAACACGGCATTAACACATCACAGGAAGAGGCACAAGAAAAGCAGCAACATCCAAAACGTCACAAGAGAGAAATGGTGACTATAAAACAACGGTCTGGCAGCAACTAGGTTAAACATTCAGTTTAAGGCAAATGCTTCATCGACATAAAAGAGACGTTATCTAAGAAGATGACTGTGGATGGTACAGAAATGTTTATAAACTTTTTTCTTGATGAAGTTGGAACACATAGAAAATACAAATGCTAATCAGATTATCTCACAGAAGGCAATCTACCATAAAGTTTAAGATATCATTATTTGTAAGACCATGCAGTTCAAAGCACTGTACAACATGCTATAAGCTGTAAACTTGTATTAAAGTTTAACTACAGGATTTATGAACCCGGGCCTTATGTTCCCCGTTTTTTTGGACAAAGAACTTCACGTATTCGTCCACGTCAAAGCACCTCCACCTGAGTGCTTGTTTTTGTCCCTGCCGAGCTCAAAAGTGTCTGACAACATGAGATGGAATTCCTGAATAGCTTTGATCTTTAGCTAGAAACAATCATTATATCCGTGTGTTCAAAGCTCCAAACTCACTTGACAAAAACTGTTATTTTACCTGCATCACACGTGACCCACTGCTGCCCCCATTGGTTGGTTGGTTTGTGTAACTGTGTGACTTCTACTGCTGCAGGACTCATTAAAACTCTTTATTTCAGTGACAAACCTTCACAAACGCTGACAAACTGACTGAAGGAGGTCAAAAGGTCCTGCAGTCATACTTTTTAATGTAGGTTAAATATATTCTTTTCAGTGCTGTGCTGAATGTAAGAGGCCAGTGGAGATGCTTAGATTTCATATGATATTTTAAAAGACTGGAGTTGACCACATGACATAACAGAACACAACACGCTGCATCGGATTTAACCTTTTAAGTATAGAGAGTGACGTGGTTTCAACAGTGTATCATCGAAACTCAACAGAAAGCAGGTTTTCATTTCAAACAAACAAACAAAGAAACAAACACATGTATTTATTATTAGGGCTGCACACGACACCACTGTCAACAGAGGCCTTTCAGTTTCACCTTGATCCTCACTGTGAATGAATGAATGAATAAATAAATAAATAAATAAATCTCACTGTAAAGCGTAGACATACTTTCAGTTAATTTCTTAATGTGCTGAGCAAGTTTTCATATGAGTTCATATGAGTCACTTATTGTAATACTCCGTTTTGTAAGATTGTTTGATTATTGATTTAGGGAAAGTAGGTGATGTGCAAAGATTAAACTCTCTTTAAAGAGTCAATTCATACATTTGTAATAGTTCTGTGAGTGTAAGTTCATTAGAACTGCTTCTGATTGTGTATTCCTTCCTTTTAGTTTGTCTTCTCTCTCTTCATGCATTTGTAAACAAGAGGCATCTTGTAATCCCCAGAAGGAAATATATGTTCAGACAACCTCAAGCAGCTATGATAATGGAAATGAAATGAAGGGTACTGTAGATTATTTGAGCATCAACATAGTGCCATTGATATTCACATGAGACAAGATAGTTTGTCATTGTGTCCAAATCCAATGAAAACATTTCCAATCAGTCATTTCACTTCTAGTTGTTCCAGCTCAGCCTAATGCTCGTTTGACCTGAGGCCTCAAAGGAAATCTACGGTGATATTTCTAAATTTGTTGCCACCGTGCCATTTGGGAAATGCATGGCAGGAGCTTTCTTATAATGTTGAATGTGCAATAATTAGTGTCTTCCCACCTCATGAATATTGTCCAAAAAGGATTAGCACCATTCTCTCTGTGTCTGAGCAGGATCATTTTCAGCTGTTGCCTAATGGTAGACGTTTGGTAGTATGGTAGTCTTTTTCAACTTTTGAAAAGACTTTCTCTTCTAGTCTCGAGAGGCACTGGACCATTAAACCTACCCAGAAAGAAAGGAAATGCAGGTGGATGAGCAGCATTTTCACATCACGTACTTCTTAAAACGCATTTACCTCTCTTATTTAACTTGTTTAGTGTGTTGATTTATTTGGCCCCGAGCACTGACAGGCACTGACAGACAGCGAGGCCCTATTGAAAATGTAAGGATTATTAAAATTATTCAGACAAATGAATTGGCTTTTTGAGGCCTTTAAAATGAAAATAAGAAAGTGATGAACTTTTACGTATTCTGAAAGAATTTTCAATGTGCATCGCAAAATGGCTCACATTGCTTACATTTTGAATTCAATTCAATTTGACACAAATTTCTAATGAATTTAACTCAATTATTTCAGTTAATATGTCTAAATTTTCTAAATTAATTTGACTCAATTTTCTAAATTTAAATAAATGTAACTTTAAATAATATTTAATTTTTGTATTTATTTATTCATTTATTTTTAAACTTGCAACTGCTTGACGACGCTCTCCCATAATTCAAGCATTCAAATCACTGGACTCCAAAGCAAAAAGCTGAAATACACAGTAAGTAAGGTCATTGGTGGAATCATTCAATCACTGGTTATTTATATTTGTTGGTACATGATTGTTTATTGTATCACATTGTGAGAGATTTCTTGTTTCAATGACCTAGGATCTCAGCATCATTCTCCATCGGAAGGTTCACCTCAAAACTCTCGTCATGGCAGAGGGAGTGCCGCCAGTGAAACAGTCTGGCAGAGTTCAGAATGAAAATGTACAGACTCCCAGGATTCAGTGGTGCATGGCTGACTACCCCTGGTGTTGTGAGAATTACAGATCCAGTGAGAGTTGTGAGACGATATGCACGGAATATGAATATGAATTCTGTGATGGTACAGTTAGATCCGAAAGGAAGTCTTCTAGAAGGGCGTGTCCATCTGGCTGCCCTTTGCAGCAGGCGACACCACCCCGTAACTCCTCCCCTGCCACCTCAGCCACTGCATGTGCACCTCTTTCTGGACCTGTCAAACACACACACGCACACGCACACACACACGCACATGCACACGCACACGCACACGCACACGCACACGCACACGCACACACACACACACACACACACACACAGTATTTTTGACTGTTTTCAAATAAGAAATTTGTTGTTTTTCATGCAATACATTATCTTGTGTCATATGTTTGCGCAACAAAAATAACAGTTAAAGCAATATTTTAAAACTTTACGAAATGAACTTATTTGTTTTCTTGGCAAGAATTAGATGAGAAAAATGAATACCATCAATTCAAGAACTACATCCTACATCCTACAACCTAGAGTCCACAACCTACAACCTACAACCTACATCCTTCATCCAACATCCTATCCTATCAAACAGTTAAAATGGCAATTAACTGTTACACAGGAGCGTTCCTTCAGTCTTTATATAAACAGAGAAACTGGTCTCAATCCTATTCTCCAACTCTAACAAAGTGAGTAAATAGGTTTTCTCAAAAGTTCATCTATTTTGTAGAACTTCAAATACATGGCCAAATCTCAACACCGACTCAAATTACTTATTCTCTTTGTAGAGAAGTAATTTGATTTAATATTGATTATTAAGTAAAGTATCATTCGGTTTGTTATTGTAAGCATCAGTGATATGTTGGAAGCGTTAGATATAAATTTCCCCTCGGTGTCAGAAAAAATATTCTTTAATAAACCACAGCTCTAAATTCTCTTTCATTTACTGAAGTATATAGATTTATATCAAACTAATAAACTGATCCATTATATACTACGTATAAGACAGAGAAGTTCAGGTACAACCGTGTCACCCTGAAGCACCAAACAGATTACCATGGCTTTACTTATTTTGTGGTGAATGTAAAACATTATGGTGTTTCACTCAGACAGACTGGGGTCGGCCACACATTAATCATGGCGGTTACATAAGTCCCCGGGGTCCGTCCTCCCCCTTACACAATGAGGAGAGAAGAGGGGTGGCAAATTTATTTTGCATTTTAACCTCCGACAACACCAACCCAGCCAGACCCATACTGCCTTATGATCCGGGCACACAGGTTTAAGATGCAGCAGAGAGCCGTAACTCTTCTGTGAGATTTGGTCGATGTGTTAAGATAAATGTTTGAGTGCACTGACCTCTTGGTTGAGGAAGCAATAGAGAATCGCTACAAGCAGCCCCTTTGAGAGAGAAGAGTTTGAATCATTAACATTTCGGGCTGGTTCACATCATTAAAAAGGTGTAGAGATAACTTAAATGTCAGACACAAGTGAGAAATGACAGGCCGAAAAATACAAATTAATAACAGGTCTATTATGTTTCGCTGCCGCAGGAAGCGAGAGTGGAATACATAATAGTCCTATCTCTGTAGGACACGGCTGTATGCCATGTATAATCTCTGTTTCTCTGCTGGATGGAATAAGCTTTGGTGTTTCTCCTCTTTTATAAATAAATCCTTTGTCCTATGCATCTTAACGTGAGCGGAAGATGTAATACTCATTTTATCCCTCTGTGTCTAATTAATATAAGTTATCAACAGGAGGGGGTACAGGGCTAAAATCCAATTTGTGGAGCTTAATATCAAACCACCTTGTACCAGATGTGGCATGAAGAGGAGGAAACAGTTTTCATTGTCTCTGGCAAATATAAACAGCAAACAGCTGCCTTCACATTCCAGGACCACTAATCCCTTTTCTGTTTATTATGGATACATTTTCATAGCAAATAACCATATAATATAATATATCATGCATCATCATTTTATGATTTAATATTGAAAATGATTGAATCTGGTAGGAGTTGGGTAATAAATCTGAGAGCATCTATATCTCCAAAATTAATGTTGCTCCTATTGGTTTATGTTGTATGACAGAGTATTAGGGCCATATTTGAATAATAAGGTTTTGATATTCAGAGAATTTAATTGTATTTTAACTAGAATAAGTTTTAGAGGAATAAAATTAAGAATACAGATGTAATTTAATGAGAGAAAAGTTATAATATGATGAGAAAAATGTTTTAAAATAATGAAAATAAAGTTTTAATTTAATGAAAAAGAAAATCATAATATTTCATATAAAATTATTGAAAGTCAATTATTTTTTTCAGGAATTTAGCAGCAAGGAGAACCTGTGCTTGTCAGAGTTTCACTTCCTTCTTGATCAGGTTCTGAAAATTTCAAATCTCTTTGTTTCTAGAAACTACAAAACCACTTTGAATATCACCAGCGATAAAACAACCACTTCCGACTCCACCGAGTCCACAGAGAAGAGAGACAGACTCTTCTATTCTGAAGAGTCTTTCTTCAGAATAGACACAGTCACAGTTACACAATCTTTTCAAAGTCCTAATACTTATGATAATGTTGCGCGGATTTACCCCAAGATTTCTTTATTTGTGAAACCTTTACTTAAGTGTAACATGACAAGATGCTCCACATTTATTATATTAACACAGGCGACAGGCTGATCTTCAATATTCTCTCTCTAAAATGACATGTAGTCTAAAGTTGGGACTTTATTCTCATAATATTACAAAATCATTTTTGTAATATTAAGACTTTAATGTTTTTTCATAAATCCCCATAATACCCAATTGTACAGATTAACGGATAATTGGCAAGTCCAGCATTAACTAAGATAATGGAAAACATTACACATTGTATACATCAGCATGTTTGCATAGCCTTTACACAAACAATGTCTGGTGTGAAGAGGATTTCAAGTTGAATGCATGGAACATGAAAGTGCAGACAGAACAGCTACTTTAGTCCAGCAATGTGAAGAATGGATTTATTCAAGATATTATATGAATTTTGAGAGTTGATGTGAAAGACTGATATTCTCATTTGTCAGCGATGAGACGATCAATGAGGGTTTATTGCAACATGCAGTGCACTGAGGAGATTACATTCTGGGTATTGGCAGGAGATAATGTGTATTTTCAGGTTATTTGAGCATGTGCCATATATTGCTGGGAGAATATTGAGTGTTGATGCTGTGCGGTCCAGGCATGTACCTGGAAGGATCCCACGCAGAGCTCGAGACAGAGCCGCAGGTTAATACTGAAGTAGTCAGGCAGAAAATTGAAGAACATGTAGTGAGTCCCGAACAAAGGGATGAGGAGGAGGGTGGACTTAGTCAGACGTCTGTTTCACAAAAGAAAAGAAGAACAACAAAAAACAAGATGCTGGTGGTGAATGTACCAGAGGGAGGTTTTTATTCCACGACTTGTCTGAATGCCTCTCCAGATAGCATCATGCCCACAGACACAATAATCACCAGATGTCAATCAAGAGGACACTCCAGTGTGTGCATCAGTGTGGACGCAGTGTTTGTTTGTGAGCGGAGGAGAAGCAGCAGGTGCATGATTCTAAGTGGAGATATTAGAATGTGTGCATGTGTATGGGAACATAATAAGTCAAGCATCACCTAACTTAACTTTAGTATAACATCCAGCTATGCATGGTGAGCCTGAACACTTTCAGCCAATTAGTGAGCCTGTTTCAATTAGAAATTCTGATAAGCCTGTTGGGAAATGGAAAGGTAGATGTGGCCAGACTGACTAGTTGGTGGTTTAGCGGTGACTGAATGAATTAAACATTTCCCAATGCGGTAGCAGCAGTTTTCAAACAGCTCGAATCTATTTCGACTGTCGCATCTATTCAACATGTTCAAAGTATAATCGGCCCATCGGAATAAAAAATGCTCAACGCTTCAAAATAAGTAAGATACATAGACTGAGCTTTGAAAATGCAAAACATGTGAGGAAAAGATTAAAGCTCCATTTGATAAAACAAAATCACAGTGGGTAATATCTGTTTAAAATCATCTTCTTCAAGTATCTAAGCATTCAAATCAAAGCAAAAGCTCAAGTTAGAGATATTGCATCACTGGAGAGTTCAGTAACTGTTATTGTATCCACAGTGTCTGAAGCTGAAGGATACCTGTACTGGGTGGAGTTGTTGAACTGGATCAGCCGAGGATTCAGCTTCTGTATCAGGATTCGGATGATGTTCATGAAGAGCATAAAATTGACCTGTTTATAGAAAGAGGGAGAATGAAAAAAAGAAAAAAAGAAAAAAAAAAAAATGTTCAGCTTTAATGGGCTTATGAATGTTGCTCATTCTAATAAATGTCATGGAACCAAAGTGGGCTGACAACTGTGTAATTAGCTGTGACTGATGTGAGGAAAGTCTACGTCCCACAATTCTGGTATAAACAACGGATTTTCTTGTTTTAAATCCTTGCTCATAATCCATCTCAAAAAAGAAAGTAAACAAACCGTCTGCATAACAATTTCTCATCTGCAGGGTACATAATGGAAGGTCCATGGTTTGGATTAATTTGTTTGTTTCGGCACAATGGAGGTATTTACCGCTATAGACACAACAATTGGTCCCTTGATGATCCACCAATAGGGTGACTCCTCATTGATGTCCCAACATCTGTTTGGAAACACATTTCGCAAAAAGAACTTCAGTCAGTCTGCGCATGTTCTCGTCGCGGGTGATGGACGAAGACACCAGCTGACGAGGGGGGAAACAAATCTATCTCCTGACAAGCAACAAGTAGTGGTGAGCTCAAAATGAGTGTAAATGAATGTACATATATAGTACACAGGGTCAGTGTTTTCCAAACCAAACAGCTTTAACATAGCATAGCATAGTATAGCATAGTATAAACAGAATATACAGAAATACAGAAAATATACTGTGTGAGTAGTATTTGATGAAATCATTTTAGTAACAGTGTGCTGCACTGTGGTTTTAACTGTTGCACTCTTAACTTCCAATGGGAATCTTTGGCATTTACAAATCTGTTGCAGTGTTCTGAATATAGTAAGGCCTATAACAAATAGTTGTGCATGTGGACACGATTGAAAAGTTAATGTAAATTTAAACAAACTCTGTGTCCTCGAAATACAGCCTGGATCCAATCCACAGGAGGTTGAAGAGCACAGGTACGCCTGTGGTACGACAGAAAAAAACAAAACTGATGTCAGTGAGGCGCGATCAATACGTACTGAGTCGGCTTAATCATGATCAGACAGACATCGGAGTGAGAACCTGTCAACTTGTCTAATATCGGCATTGATCCGTGCAGAAACAACTCAAAGTAAAAGCAATGATTCAGAGGTTGAAGAAGTAAACATGCAAAAAATGTGGAAAATCTCATCAGCATGACCACCACCGAGACAAATACCTACATTCACTGTACTCAGTCAGTCAAATAGAAGTGAGTGGCTGCTACTGTTTCAAACTAATTCATTTAATTCAACATTTTAAGAAATCAACTTGAAATTCGTTGACAAAACATTCAACCTGCAAACTTAATCAAATAAAATATAAGGGGCCACCACAGTGATGGGATCTCAGATTCAGCGGCTCTGGTTTAATTACACTTGATGCCTCTGAGCCCGGGGACTTCCTGTGTCTAATAATGTAACAAGCGGAGCATGTTGGTCTGTGGTCTGTCTGCCTGCCTGTTGTCTCCGATGTGAAAACCCTTCAAACAACACAACCCTAAAATGGACAGAAACTATTTTACTGTTTTACTCAACATGTCTGAACTCAGTCATCTGATTCTGGAAAATGATACATAATCAAATGTGAGTGGTTGTTTGGCTCTTAGGCTGTAATGTTCGACTCCTTGGCAAAAACAAATTCAGATGAAATGCATGTAGCCGTACCACAGCAGTGGTTATTGAGATGTCGTCCAATTTGTTTTAGCCAGAAATATCTCAACAACTGTGGGATGAGTCTCCAGGAAATCATGCACAGACCAAATGGCACTCACTCTGAAAGGACCCCTTGGTTTGTGAGCTGCTGTTTTGACATTTTGTCCAGTGCCATCTTGTTTTATTAACCCAGAAGTGCTCAAGGACACTGGAAATCCACCTACAGCTTCACCCTCAGGATGATGGTAGCTGTATATCACACGGTATCCATGCCCCTCATTGTCTTCTCAACTTTAAGATCATAATGTACAAAATGAACATCATACTGTTTTCTTATAGTCAAGAGGAAATATCCAAATGACATTAGCCATCATGCCTCTTCCTGTATGACCTACAGATTTCGAATGTTTTGACTAAACCTCATTTAATGAATTGTCAAATTTTTTTGAAAAAAGTGTTATCTTGCAACCCAGTGGCAGCACATGTATTTATGTGCTCCAAGAATAATAACTCCAGGGCTTCAGGACATCAGATTATATCTGATTTAATATAAAAACACATTTGCTTTGTAAAATTAGGAATGACAATGAATAAAAAAGAATAAGCAGCGGTGCTGAACAAGAAAAAAACATACATTTGTATTTTCAACTCACCTTGAACAAATATGCATTTAATACAGAGACCGCATCTCAATATTGTTATCCTTTCCACTACAACAATGTACAAAACTTGTAGCGTATCATATTTATTGAGGTTTTGTTGGAATCATTGTACAAAACAGGCTCTTTGTTTCAAATCTGCAATAATAAACAGTAGAACCGAGCTCATTAAATTTAGTTTGCACCACCGCACAACCACCATTGTGGGGAAAACTGCATGTCAAGCTTTCTCACCCCATCCCAGCAGGCCGAAGCCCCACAGGCAACGCCGGCTTTGATAGAAGGAGGAGAGCAGCAGGGAGTTGAGGTAGAGCGCCTCCACCAGGAGCCAGAAAAAATTAGCCATGACACAGTAGTGACAGAAGACCACAGAGGCCTTACAGGCGAACTGCAAGGAAAGATAAGGAATTGCAAGTAGGGGTTAGTATGAGCAAAGAGCCGTGCAGGCAGTATATGACGCGGGCGTAAAAATGAAAACAATGAAATCTGCTCATATTTTCTCGAATTGAGCAAAGACCCTGTTATCCTCAACATCATCGACTTACTGTGGAAAGTGTGCAGTGGTTGATGTCATCACTTGAGAATAGTGTTGCATCCTTTATGAACACCCCCGCAGATTTAAGGATAAAGGTGATAAAAAGCTGGATGTGAATGAGATTCCTGGCACAACGAAGCCTCCTGTTGGAACAACACAAAATTACAAAGCCAGGCACAGAGTTTCTATTAAAGCAAACTGCGTCCTGCCGCCTGTAGCTGCCTGTGCGTCTTTTCTCTGAACAATGTGAATTCATTATCAATCTGTTCCTACCTGAAGAGCAACAGGATCAACACAGCCACAGTCAGCACCACGAGGGAAACACTGTAGCCGACGGTGTAGATCAGCTTCACAGTGGCAAAGTAGGACTCCTCAGTCTGAAAGCAGATTTTGCTTAAGACTTTAGACACAGAAATAAAACTAAAAGCTGTTAATAAATGCTGTTAGACTTCATAATGTTTAAAAATGAGAGGAAACTGCAGACGAGTTTAGAACAACTACTGGACCAACTAAAAGCTACAACGCTGCTTCTCTAACATCAGCACTTGTAATTAATGTCTTTCCACCAGAGCCAGTGGACAACTTAAAAGCTCGTTTGTTAAACTCAGGACAAAAAAAAAACTCAGTTTGACACCAAAAGTAGCTTTATTCATGATTCCTTGTACAAAACCGTACATCAATAGGATTAAGCACCATCCTCTCTTTGTGGAACAAAATAAATTACCTGAAGCATTTTCAGATGTATTGCCTTTATGACTGAATAGATTTTCTCTTTTAGTGTTGTGAGGCAATGAACCGTTAAACCTCTATTTGAAAGTCAATTACCCAGAAAGTGCAGGTGTTTAGCAGCACTTTCACATCAGTACAGTCCGACACATACACCTTTTCAAACATGGTACATTTATCTTTCTTATTTAGCTTGTTTAGTATGTAGATTTAATTCATAATTCAATTTGTTTTTAATCTTTGGTAAATAACATAGATGTATGCAACACCAGAGTTTCACACCAAAATTAAGAACACAAATAAATAAATAACGGGAATAGCATAAGGAACATTATGATAATAATATGATTAGGAATAACATTCATGCATCATATATCAAAGGAGACATATTAGGTTCCTATTAATGTGAACCTTTTTAATTGGGGTACTGGATGATGTTGTCAGGCTCTAATGTTCAGAAAACACTTTCCTCAGACTGTCCATCGCTGCTGCTCCTCCTCTCAGCCTCTGTCTGAAACACTAGCTCCTGTCTCTTTGACACTTTAACTTCCTGATGCAAATAACAGACTTACTGTACATATTGCACAATCCCTCCCCTTATACTTATTGTAATTTTATATTTTAAATATCTTTTATTTATACTTTCCCGAATGGATCCACAGCAAATCCCTTGTATGTGTAAACCTGCTTGGCAATAAAACCAGATCCAGAATCAGATTTAAGGCCTGTTAAAGTGCAGCCTGTTCTTATTGGTCAGCTGGACCACTCTGTTGTGATTGGTCGACTGCTTCCATCGTTTGTGGGAAATGTCGAGCTCCATTCTCACTTAACCTGTTCTTGCGTAATGCAGATGTGGGGCCCTGTGATGTCACATGACTTCATGATTCACAGGAAGTATCGGCTGAACTACTAACTACTACTAACTGGAGAGGCGGTGGTCTAGTGGCAGAACCTTGGACTATGGGCAGAGAAGGTCTCTGGTTTGTCTCTGGTTCGACTCCACGGAGAGACAACAAAAAGACAAACCTGGATTGATCTGTCCAAAAATCCAAGAGTCTCCCTACCCTAGTCTAGTGCCCCTGAGCAAGGCACCTTACTCCCCCAACATCTGCTCCCCGAGCACCGTACATGGTCGCTCACTGCTCTGTGTGTCCTGCACCAGATGGGTCAAAAGCAGAGGTTAAATTTCCCTACCTGTATGAGTGTGCCTTTGCATGTCTGTGCATCTTAATCTTAATCTTAAAATCTTAATCTCAACACACGAGAGGATAGAAAAACTGAAAAAGCGTATTTCGCTGCTCTAATTACCACCAGGGGCAACCACTGATTCTACAGGCCTATCAGTCTGAATGATATACGTTCTAAAAAAAGATCTTTAAGTGCCACTGTACTCCTACTTGTCTCTGTAAACCGAGGTGTTTACTCCTTCTTTGAAGTAGTGTTGTTTTCTGGAGCTAAAACAGAGCCTTCTCCTCGCTCCTCCTGCTGTGTCTAGTTCGTTCTCCCGGACCTCTGCTCTCTCATTCCTCACGTCTGACCTCTGGATCCACGCTGCCCGAGCAACTCTCACCTCAGGTAAGACATCATCCGCGCTGCAGGCGACGTGGTACGGTGGGAAGGGCCCGGACCAACCTCGACTGGTGCAGTTACGACTCACCGAACCTGAGGGGAAAGGGGAAGAGATCAAGAATTCAACTTCACTACAGAGTAGAAACATATTCAGGTGAAATGCATGTAGTCGTACTGGAGCCGTGGTTGTAGACATGTTGTCCCACCAATTTTTCCCACTCAGCCGGAAATATCTCTACAACTGTGGGATGAGTCGCCATGAAATCACGTACAGACCATATGGCAATCACTCTGACAGGACCCATTGGTTTGTGAGATGACATTTTGAAGCCTAGAGTTTGAGTTTTGATTTTTCTGAACGAGTGCTCAAGGACACTGCACGTCCACCTATACCTTCGCCCTCAGGATGATAGTAGCTGTCAATAACACAGTATCCATGCCCCTCATTGTCTTCTTAACGTTAAACATGTTCACTGATGTTATAGATATATTGAGAAAGTAGAGTCATTTCTTTTTGACTTCATGGACTCCTTTTTGAAATCTGAGTCGCCCTCTGTTGGTCATTTGAGAGAACGCAGGTTTCAAACACTTCTACATTGGCTTCACTTTCCATGCCCAGAGCCTGTATGTCAATTATAATATAGTTTATATTAGACTAGAGGAATTATGACTTTTCCTGTAGCGCAACCAGATTTTTTGAAAGATTTAACTACATCTCTATAATATCACAGCTATCAACGCCTTAAACTGAGGTTAATAGTTCCCAGGTGTACCTTAAGCATGACCATGAGGTTTGCATTTGTGATTTATTGGCGAAACATCTCAGCAGATAGTGATGTACTGCCATGAAATCTTGCTCAGACATTGATGGTTCCCAGAAGATCAATCATTTCCTCTGGAACACTACCATGAGGCCGGCGTGAGGTTTTGAGAGAATTGTCTCGAAAACAACTGGATGGAACTGCGTAAAACATTTTGTTCGCACATTCATTTTCCTGTCGACATCCACGCCCACCGTGTGACCCTTCAGTCACCTGTGTTGTTTCTGAAGAGGGAGAAGACAGCAGGACAACCTCTGTGGACGGTGTCTCCAATGACTGCGTGAGGCCAGCAGACGACTGCATCCCAGAATGGACGACAACCTTTTTGGGAAGACGGAAATTAAATTTAAACAAGTTAAATATTTGTCTGCTTGGAATCAGACTGGAGATTCCATGAACACCAATTTATACACGGTTGCCAGGAAATCCCAGTTGCACACAGTTTCTTATGGAGACAGAAACACTATACACAAACATCTGCCTGTAAACTACATTAAGACAAGAATGTGGGACTGCTGCAGGTCACGAGCAGGCCCCTCATCTTGAGACAGAGCCCAGAGCTAAATCCTTATGTTACGATCCTAGATAGTCTCTTGACAGATGCACCACCACGATAAATCACCTTCCCTGTGTTTTCATTCTGCATTCGAGATGCTGTCGAGAATCTGCTCCGATTCCCTGTGAAGCTCTGATTCCAGCTCAGACTTAATGTGAACATTTTCTCCCAGTGCAGGGCGAGTTTGGAATTGGTTACGCACCTTCCTGGCTCCCGTTGACCTGCGCTGCAACGTATTGAAGGCAGTGGCGCTCCTCTCTCTCCAGCTGGAATATGAATTCACACTCAGGATGCAGGCTCGATAAAGCCTGGAGGTAGAAAAGAAGGAAGGTTAGATAATATACAGGTATTTAAGCAGAGGATGTGGAGACCACCCAGTCTGTAAATACATGAGAGGGTCTTTAATCTGTGTGGGGGAAAAAAGCCTGCAGTTTATAAAGGACAGTGAATTTTCAGCAGGAAATGCTTTCCCACTCAATCGCTTTTGGCTAAATGCACCTATTTCCGTTGGTTGTATTAAGCAAAACCATCTCTCACTTTACTGCAGAGTGGAAGCTCGGAAAGTACATTTAATGAGTTCATCCCTGGGGACACGAGACTTTCTCAACGCTGCCCTCCCTCCATTAAGTGCTGCTCAGAGATTCTCGCACTGTCTGCTGCTGTTCATTCCCGATGAAAACAGAATAAGTGGATTTGCATTTGATTCTGGTCCTGACACTTATCTCCACAAAAAATGAAAGCATCTTGTTTCTAAGAAAGAAATGTGATAAGATGTTTGAGGCTAACAGGAAGCAGGCGGATCGGGGGGGGGGGGGGGGGGGGGGCACCACAGGTCACCACTATATACAGACAAACAACCATATTCACAATCGCATTCGGCCAATTCAGAGTCTTTAATCAACCTGATCCCAATCTGCAAGTCTCTGGACTGTGACATATTGAAATGGTTATGAGGTCATATTATTGTCCTTGACAATAAAAAAACATTCAAGTTTTGTGTTGCATGAATTACAATGCATGGTTCTTATACATGGCAGCTGATACGTCAGATGTTGTCAGCTCTGAGGCCTGTATAGAGGAGTGACAGTTTTTACTGTGACAGAAGCATTCCTCAGCTACTTCAGCTTCAATGCACAGTCTGGATATGAATATAAAATGTGTGTTTGACAGAGAAAGTAAAATCTATTGGGTATTGTGGGATTTCCAGATTATACAGGACTGCTGATGTTTAAAAAGGGTTGAAATGGAATTAGATTTATTCATTTTATTCATTCATTTTACTACAAAAAATCTAAAATCTCCACCTATTTAAATTTTTCTAAAGGGGCTGTTTTTCTATACGTACTGATGCGACTGGCTGTGAGTGGAGGACGGGCCACGACACTACAGGTTAAATTCAAGTTGTTTCTGTTTCCCAGTGAACTGAAGACTGAGGTTTCCTGATGATTAAAAGCAGTGCATTGTATCACCATTGAAGAATCTTTGGTTTCAGAAGTTGAACATTCAACAAAACACAGCCGGAGGCTCAGTGTGCAGTCAGTCTTTTAATGAAGTGTTACTGATCGACACCCTGCACAGATTTAGGTATGAGCTCCATCTCGCTAGGAAAGACCAGAAAGGACACACGTCTCTTTGTGACAGGATGGAACCAAAGTCAGAGTGAAACAAAACCTAAGAAGCTAAATTCCCCAGAGGACCACAAACTCTGAGGAACATTTTCAAAACTGCTTTGGAAGCAGAGTTAAAATGGATAATAGAAGAGCACAAGCAAAATAAAAAGTTCAGCAAAAGATACAAAAAAATATGAATTCATAGGTTCTCTTATTATAAACACAAAGATACCGATTTAAAATTGAAAAAGAACCAACGCAGCCAAATATCCAGTCATATGTAGATAAGGAGCGAATATTGGGAGGATTTGAATTCATAACACTCTGAATCGAAGCAAGATTAATGTAAGTGGAAACTCAATTGAATATAGATTTGCCATGTGTTAAATGGTTGTCCTTCTATCTTAGGGAGGACACTCCTTGGCATAATGCCTTTGCCAGCCGCTTACCTTAACCTTAACCATCACAACTAAATGTCTAACTCTAACCCTGAACCTAATCCTCGCCCTATAACCTTAGAGCCAAGTCTTAACCATCAAACAAGCCTTTGAAAAATAGAGGACTGGCAAAATGTCCTCACTTTCCAGAAGTGTCCTCACTATTCTAAAAATGGTGAAGTACAGACACACACACACACACACACACACACACACACACACACACACACACACACACACACACACACACACACACACACACACACACACACACACACACACACACACACACACACACACACACACACACACACACACACACACACACACACACACACACACTGTTGTGTCTCCATGGCTTCGGAGGACTCACTTACTAACATTAGGATTACATGACTATGGCATCAATAAGGAACATTTTAAGCATCAGTCTCCTTTTGTCTCTATAATGCAGACAAGTCCCCATTATGTGACTGTAAACAGATGTAGACTCCCTCAACACGAGTTATACCTGGACTACAAAAACACACACACAAAATAAATTGTTGCTCTTCTATCTCAGAATAATAAACCACGCTGGAAACGGTGACAAAAACACCTGGAGAATGAACACAACACAGTAAAACTAATTGGAACTCAACACAATTATCCTGGAAGTTGTTGGACAGAGAAAGCAAAACCAAGAACCCACCCAGCCACCCATTTACTTTACACAAGTAGTTAGAAATATGCGAGCTCTTAGCACCATCTCTCCCTCCATTGATGAACGCACACGTCGCAAAACAACCTCAGGGAATCACTACCAGTCCTCTTTGTTCCTAATGCAATGCTAATAATCTAATGACAGGTGTTACTGTGCAATTTACTCAGTAATTACTGCTCTTCCTCTGTTCAAAAAGGCGAACTAGGGACAACAAAAAAAACACTGTCTATACCTTGAGTCCTGCAGGGAAACTGGATTCAGACAATCAGAGATTGCAGATTTTGTGCTTCAGGGCGAGGAGATGGATACCGATTTGTATATGTGTGTCACTGCTGAGCATTGAGTTACCATAGAGCTGATGCAGTTGCGTTTCCATATAGTACAGAAGACAAAATGATGCATGTTTGCAGCCATGTGCCGCACACAGATGCTTCTCAGCTGCAGGTTGGGATAAAGCGAGGCACCCTGCTGCATTTAAGAAATAGGAAAAGAGATGGAGATGGATTGAGGCGAGGGGGGGGGGGGGGTGCATAAGGTAAAGCTGGATAATGTGAGCCCCGAAAACCAAATGTGAAGTCCGGCCACCACACGAAACGTGCTCTGAGAGGTGAGGCCCATTATCCACTAACAACTCAGAAAAGGGGCCATCGGGCTGCAGGGGCTCACTTTGCAGATGTCGCCTTTGATTTTCCACAGCGAACGATGTGCACTCTCACAACGCAGCCAGGCACCTCCAGCACAGGATGACAAATATAACACCTGTTCAGTCGATCGGAGGGAGGGCGAAAACACAGGCAGTCTGTTGAGTTCGTAAATGAGAGACGTTTTTTGACTTTTGTCAAATGCACTCATTATGATGCATAAAGTAACGATGATTCTTGAAGTTCTCATGAAAGATACATGAGAACTTCAAATATCACCGTAACTTTATGCTTTGTATAAGAAGCTGGAGTGAGAGGATGTTAACTTAGCTTAGCATAAAGATGGAAAAGGGGAAGTAAAGTCTGGATCGGTGCAAAGCTAATGAAATCTAACATTTATATCATGTTTGTTACTGCAACAGGTCAAGGAATGTATTTAAAGACGGACAACATGACAGCTAACCAAAAGTGAAGCCAAAGAGTCTCCATTGCCCCCTGGTGGCTGGCTTCAGTATGGGACAACAATCCTGCCTCGTCCATGTAAGTAGATGGGACATGGATAAAAATAAAAAGAGTCAAAATACACATCAAACAAGTTTTTCAAGAAGATGTTTCTGTCATTTTATGTAGTTCTCATCAAATTGATGTTTGCTGAAGTGTGGTAATTTTTCTGCTAAGTTTGGTTTTAATTCGTTATTTGATGCTATAAAAACATCATGATTGACAGCGGAGACTCACTCCCTCACTCTTTGCTCGAACGCTTGTATCAATAACGCAGCTCCGTTCCCAATCGCTGCTGTGCACTCTCACTTCAAGCTTCCATTATTCTCGCCGCTGTGTTGGAGTTTACAGTTCTGTTTGTCTGTTTGCCTTTTAGCAGGATTATGGAAAAACCACTTAACTGGGGGATCATATTTGATCTAAGGTGGCAGATCCAGTTTTTTTTTTTCTTTTTTAAACATTGCAGGATTTTATTTATATATTTTAAGGCATTTTTGTGAATTATGTGAAATTATTCATGTATGCTAATGAAAAACCAGGTATATATAGGGGACTGAATCTGATATTAAGGGTGTCCTATTTGGTGCAGCTTGATAGATTGATAGATTCTAGTTTTGCATATTTTTTCAAACAAATGAAATACAATTAACGATAATTAATGATGACAGCAGGCTGACCTTCAAATAGAGCCACGTCACAATTTGTGTTTTCAAATTGTTTAAAAGATAAATATGAATTGTATTTTTGTTGTAGAGTTGTATACTTCATGGTCAGTGCATTGTTTAACCAGCTGCTTTCCTATTTTCAGTCTTTATTCTGGGAGAAGCTAAAAGGTTGCTGGAGAACCAAGCTGAAGTTGAATGTAGTGAAACAAAGCATAATTCCAAAACTGTCAAACTATTACAGCTGACAGAAAAAAATTCACACAATAAATTAAATAAAACAAAAACAGTTAGCTGTCCATTTGCTGACATCTTACAGAGTGAACTTGGTTTTTCTGAGTAAGATTCATGTTTCGGTATAAATAAGCCAAAAATGATGACATTATTGTCCTCTTTTCATTTTTCTATCTTTCTTTGTGTTGTGTCTCGGGTTCAGGTTATCTAAACAATCAGAAGACTAGAGGCCTATTTTTGAAATGATTATGTTATGTTATGTTATGTTATGTGTGTGTGTGTGTGTGTGTGTGTGTGTGTGTGTTGTGTGCCGACTCTGAGCAGTGACAGATTGGAATGGACAGAATGAAGTGGAACACAGTGATGAGTGTCTGCCCTGTTCCCATTCTCCCTGTGCCACAGTAATCATCACCCCACCCGTTCGCCTGCTTCTCATATTTCTATTCTGGTATGTAAACTAGCAAGGCGGCCGTGTAATAACAGTCATATAAAGATATTGAGATAAAAAAAAAAACGAATTGTGCAACATGTGTTCTGATCCCTGCCCGTCATGCTTCTCCACAGTTGATTGGCCAAATCAGATTTGTACAAATTAGACTCTCAATAGAGCTGATTGATTTCAATAAGCTGTGTGCGTGTGTGTGCGTGTGCGTGTGTGTTCGTTTGTGT
Source organism: Platichthys flesus (assembly GCF_949316205.1). Classification (NCBI taxonomy): domain Eukaryota; kingdom Metazoa; phylum Chordata; class Actinopteri; order Pleuronectiformes; family Pleuronectidae; genus Platichthys; species Platichthys flesus. The sequence continues at coordinate 15,359,827 of NC_084953.1, read as the reverse complement.
GTGTGTGTGTGTGTGTGTGTACAGTATGCAATAGCCTTCTCACATCCCTTGCCATCTTACTACAATCATCTTATTCTCCTCCTCTACACCATGTTTCCTGAAAGTAAACTTATGCGATATACATTCCATTTTCATGCACTACTACACACACGCACCCAAATACACACACGCACACAGCATAAACAATTATTTTTGCAATGAACTACATCTACTCATATGTACAGAACAAAACACAAAGCAGCCCTAAGTTTAACTTGAAAAATGACTTGTTTCTTCAATTTCTCTTTCTTGCTCGTGTGTATGTAGTAGTGCACGAGTGTGAATGTAAACCTTGTTTTGTGTAGTTTTATCTTCCATAAATGGTTTTACATGCGATAAGTCTCGCATTTCATAGGCTCGTTTTTCCATAATGTTTTATATGTGATGACATTAAACACTGTTTTACACACGTAAACCCTTCTATCCACACAGACACACACATCTCCAGAATAAACCATGAAAAAAATATATTAAAAAAAAGGGTAAACTACCAGAAGAATTTGAAAAGTGTCCGTTGAAGTTTCCATCAGCCAAATGTGAACAATTCAAAAGTGTTGTGTAGAAGTCATGAGGGTTTTCACATTTAGAACCAGAATGGAGACTTGACGTCAGGGATTATTTTACATTTTGGTGCATGCAGTATATTTGGGTGTATATATACATATACTTTATGCATTTATGATATCTATATACAATACCCACAGGTACAGATACACCCCCCCACACCCTGCCCTTTCCTTCAAAACAAATCTGCTCCACATTGATTTTGATTTAATGTAAAAGCTGCTAAACCCTTACACACATAAAGGTCACGATAACACGTGCAGTCACCACTGAGTGTACTGCAGTGTTCGTATTAGAATGACCAGCTTCTTCACATTCAGCCCGGGCAAACATGATATGCTCCTGCGGACACATTAACCCTCGATCAGGGTGAAGAGCCCAACTCTAATCTTTCACACACGCTGAGGAATATAATGAGCAAAAGGAAACAGGAGCAGATCGATCTGTTTCTCTTCTGTGCGTTTTGATTGTTTTTCATAATATTTGCACAAAAAGATTCAGAATTGTAATTTTTCCCAGATAAAGAAAACAACAACTATAAGTTTCAGATGTAGATGTGATTAGAGTAAAAGTAATCCACTTACAGTTGGAGCCAAACACAGGGTGAGGAACATCCCTGTGATGAGGAGACAGGTCATGTTGATGGTGCAGTGCCCTCCGCTCCCTCCAGTGAGCTGCCTCCCCCAGTCAGGCTGCATCACTCTGCACACACCGGCAAGACGGGATGCTGAGCCCCTCTCGCTCTCTCTCCAGGTGAGAACAAAAACATCTCACCAAGCATCACAGTCACAATAAAGCAATTCCTGTCTTTCTTTTCAGAGTAAAAGGCTCCATCAAAAGCTGCAGTAAGAAATGGTTGTGGATGAGTTGTTTCTGGTCGTAACCGTGTATATAGGTGTTAGTAACACTGCGTTCTGAAGATTACAGTCTAATTAACAGGGTTTCACAACCATGAAGGGATACGTTTCTCTTTTATTTTGAAGGGAAACATGAGCTGGTACCTTCCCCACTGAGATTAAACCAATGTTTAAAATTCATCTGCCTGCTTTCCTGAGTCTGGCTGTTTCACACACACAGAATTAGAACTGTGGAAATATGAGTGTTCCAGAACATCCTCTAGGTGTCAAAGCACAACATGCACCTCTCATAGATTATAAATGTTGTGAAAATGGTCATTAGCTTCAGCCAGGACCAAGTCTTATTATAATAACTGTACACCACTGAAACAAAATGTTCAGGACAGTAACAGGAAATCTTAAATCCACCACGTATATGAAAATGTAAATCCTAAATGGCAGCAGCAGTTCACCATATTAAGCTCTAAAGACATTTTAAATAAGTGGTGTGTATCTATTTAATACTAACCTTACTTACTGGATTTAGGGCAATATTTGTGAACTTTTTCAAATAATTACATATTTGTAAAGCAATTACTAAAAACAATTTCACGCTAGTTTTACCTGTAGACCCAACTGTAATATGAGGAGTTTGCATGTTATGGCTGAATCAAACTTATTCTTAAAGGAGCTCGTTCTCCGGTTGAGGAAAATGTAAGCGCTCGGCTCAGATGACAGCTTTTCCAGAAAACTAAAGTTAGCTCCGTTGCCTCCTGCAGGATGCTGACATAGCTGACATCTAAAAAGTACAATCTCCAATATCACAGGATGAACTGCAGGCCCTCACATCACAAAGAAGTCCAAAGAATGTTGGGATAAGTTTGGGCATAACAGCAAGATAACTCCAAAAGTTAGTCACTAACGGGGAGTAAAGGCATTTGTAATACGGGGATGTAATAAAAGAAAAAAAGAAACAGACATTAATCAGATCAAATGACCATATCACCAAACCGAGTGCTCGTAGTGATAATGTTCAGATTTATTCCACTGGATGTTAGAGCAAGTACAAAAATCTGTCACCATGTGATAATGTAAACTTAACAGATTTCATATAGTTCATAACAAAGTATAAAGTAATTATCACAAATTGCAGCACTGCAGAGAAAATATGAGACTTTGCATAGAAATTGCACCGATTTACACTCATCAAAAGTATAAAAGAGAGCCGACTGTGAGACAACAAGATCTCTGTAAATGCAGCATCGAGCGCTTCAATAAATGTTAGGCAGTGTCCATAAGTGATCAGGCTGATTCTTTTCAAATTGCTTCATGTTTGAAAAAAACTAAACAATAAAATTGAGAAAAAATGTCAACGCATTTCATCACTGAGAGAGACAGGAAAAGCCAGAGGGACCGATTCCAGAGATTATAATGAAAACGATTCAACTGAAATGTATGATGTTGTGCATGTTATATTGTGATTTAAATGACAGAAGGTTTCTACTGAGAAATCATATTCTGTGAGGATAAAGAGTCAAATATGCTACAAGAGAAAAACTAAGTCCTGGTGATTAGAGTTAAAAGGCACTTTAAAAGTACAGTAGCTCATTAGTGAGTAAATATATTGAAATAGTGTCATCATAATGACACACAGTCAGACTGTCCTCAGTAAGCACAGGCCTCCTTAATATCTGTGAGAATTTCCTTCTCTCGCCTTGTTGTTTTTAGCTTTCTGAAAACATTAAATGAGGACATGTTATTAAGGACAACGTTGTGTCCCCTCCTGAGAGTTGCACAAAGTGCATAATGCTTTGTTTTCAAGCAGATACGTTTTTTTCCAGGCCAGTTATTGTCAGTCACTGCTTGTTTCCTTCCTTCACTAGCACAGTGCAAATATGTTCAGACAATTCAATTAGTTAAAAACCTGCGTGCAAACCAGTTCTTCTTCTTCTTCTTCCTCCTTTAGCAATTTGATTTAAAATATTGTTAAAAAACTTTTTACTTGTAAAACTGGCCATGATCATGAGAAATATTCGCCCCTGGGTCTTATACCAGATTTCACATTGTTTGTGTTACGTGCAGCGATCTGCCTTCCCTATTGTAACAGCATATTTGGGAAAAGAGAAGCCAAATCATTCTTAAGACAGAGGAACATTACAGAAAGATAAAACAAAAAAATACAGTTTCTCTAGATGAGAAAGTTAATTTAAACTTGGCTGAACTTGATTTTTGTATATTACTTGGTGAACATAATAAAACTTGATGATAACACTTGCATAGACACTTGTCTTTCTGTTTCTTCCTCTTGTTGTTGACTACACTTCACTTAACTTACAGTTAAAACACATCACACCTCAACGCATCAACACCACAGACTTAAATTAAACAGAAACATTGAAAGATGCTGACAATACTTGTGTAAAAGCAGGTTTTGGGTAAAAGTTGAATCACCATCTCTGCACGGTCTCGATGCCACAGTGACATCGGAATGAGCGCTCTGTGGCAATGTGCTTCATCCAGCATCAGGGAAAGTCACTTCCGTCATAGATTACCGGTTTCTCCATGGTCAGATGGTAAAAGACTTTCTTGGAGATAAACCTGTAGGAAGAAAGGGTTCGTGATCAAAGGAGGGTATAGTGATCCCATTTACAAAGACACTGAGGGACAAAGATTTAATTGTGCATGCGTGCACCCAGGCAAACGTACACACATATAGACATATATGAGGATCAAGTTCAGAGTTGAATCATTTCAGGAGGAAATGCGCCGGATGTCAGGTGTTTCATACCGTGAGAAGGAGTTGTCAAAGATGAGTGAGTAGAGGCCGGGGTGTCGGACCTTCAGTTGACCCTGAATTGTCTCCTTATGAGAATTGCAGCGAGTCAGAGGAATCAGGACCTGAGAGCAGAACAGAGAAATCAGTCAGAAGTGAAAGTGAAACTCAGGGCCAGAAAAATTCTCCCTGAGGTTGTTCTGAAAAATCTATGACACGATCAATACAACACTAATCTGCTTTTAACTTTTTTTTTATTAACTTACAAAACCGTTTATATTGGACAATAAAAAATATAAAATGTTTTGTTTTCGTTTGCATTGGTTTGTTTGTCTGTTCGTTTGCAGGATTATCCAAAAACTACTAAACGGATCAGGGGCCGGATCCAGTTTTTTTTCACTTTCTTTAACATTGAGAGATGTACATTTCAAATAATAATTCAGGGGTCTTGATGAAAAAATTATTCTGGCATGTTTTGAAAGGTACTTTATACTTCAATGGCTTCCAGTGGTTCCTGGATCTCACTGCACATTGTTGTTTGTGCATTCAAACACAAATCAACACAGTGAGCTCATCTACCTTGGACTGCTCCACCTGCGTGTCAGCAGATTCCCGGTAGACCACACTGAAGGAGATGCTTTTGGGCTCCGAGGAGAACATCCAGCTGATGGTCGGTCCGCAGTCGTCTACAGGGACGGTTATCACACTGTAGCAGCTGGACTTGACGAAGAGTTCCCGAGAGCCCTCCCCAAACTGACAGATAGCGTCAATGCTGAGGGGAACGGCCATGCTGAAAGAACAACACATCAAGGTTTACATGCACTGAAGTGGCATTAATTCAACCAATATGATATGACTCATGTATGAAATGGAATATATCTGATCCGCTATTTACATCTGGCAATAAAATGCTAATTGTGAGATTAGACTGAGTTTGAACATTTGACAGTACAGGTGTACTCAGCACAGACGCATTGATCGTGGATTGTTATCCAATTGGCCAAACAACCTCTGAGGAGTAACCGTATTGAACCGGATTGTAAATATATTAATGGTGCAGCTGTGGCTCAGGTGGTCCACTCACAGAGACATGGTGGTTTGATACCTAGAATCTCCAGTACACATGTACAGTAAAACAGTTCAATACGACGACAAAAACTCTACTTCAATAAAAGTCTATTTACTATGATAATATAATAATAACTTTATTTGTAAAGCACTTATCTAATACAACTACACAGGCTACTATGATTATGTACCACATTATCACAAGTGGCTCTTCCAAACCATTGAGGTAGCAGCTCGGCTGGTAGCAGCAATAAGCCAATAAAAACATAAAGCTGTCCTCTCCTCAGTCCTCAACTGTGAATGTTATTCAAACACCTTAACAACAAGATGAAGTGAAGACAAGTAGAAAGCAAAGACACAAAAAAAAGGCTTCATGGGTGGCTGCCACCTTCTATTATCCTTCCTCTATCTTTTTTATATTGTCTGTTGATTTTGTAGACCTTGTATTTTCTTGATTCTTGTCGTCCTTGGTATGTACCCTCGGGTTTGAATGCACTTATTGTAAGTCGCTTTGGATAAAAGCGTCAGCTAAATGAAATGTAATGTAATGTAATGTAATGTAGACCTGCAAAAATGAGAGGAAAATGCAACCTGAGCTAGAAAGCGCTAGAAAAATTAGATGTCAACTGGGTCTTTGCTTGGACACTTGAGGCACTTAGTTAATATCAGGTGTCAAAAACATAACTAGGTTCAATCTGTATGTGAGATGCATTTCAATGTCAGACTCACGTCACTTCTCCAGATCTGAGGAGGTTGATCTCTGAATCCTGAACCGTGGGGACGTGCTCTTCCTGGTCCTCAGGCGTTAAGTCTCCTGTTCCTCTGTAAAGTCCAAGACAATACACCACATGTTTTAATGAAACGGAACAAAAATAATTGTATTCTTCATTCACAAATCACTGCAGGAAAGAGTGTTCTGGTTGAACGACACAGATACAGCACATCAGGAGTTTTTTCCCACACTCCAGGCTCGTGACAATGCATTTATATTGGTTAATTCAATTTAATCAACACATCCATAATTTATTACGCTCTACATTAACTTACAGATGATTATTTTGATTCTCAGCACGAGCTCATTCAGTGTTACCTCGTCTTCATCACTGTTATTTCTTATTGAAAATTCAATATCTTTGTAATATATACTATGAAGCTGCTTTTAATGAATCAAGTACTTGTGTACATTAACATTCGCAATGAAACAAATAAATGGTTTCAAAGTTCTGGCAAAACAGTGTATTTTTCAATTAGTGAAGTCCTGGAAGGTATCATCTTCATCCCTCTGCTCTGCTCCCTACGTTCATGTTACACTCACATATCCATAGATCCCGGAGGCCGCCGGTCTTGTTCTCCATCCAGTGAACCTGCTGTGGTCTGGGAGGTGGTGTCGCTGTCGTAGACGCCATTCACTTCCTCTTCGGTGATGATGTCGAAAACTCCATCGTCAGATTTGTTGCTGGGATCAGAAACTGTGAGGAATCGATGGATTTAACAAAATACATAACTGAAAATTCGCTACAGAAAACCCCCAACATATTTTATTATGTTACCTAATGCACATATGACATAGGAACAAATCTATTTTGAAATTATTTATTAATTAGAGGCACTAATAATATAAATTTAACATGATGCACTATTATTTCCTTTTCAAAAAAAACGTAAAACAAAAGTATGATAGAAGCTTGTTTTCAAGAGGGAAAGGTCACCTTCTTCTCTTTTTTTTCAACAAATCAAATTCTTTACCAAAACTTTCTCTTTATTCCTGAGTATGAGGAAGTCAGATTTTCACTTCTGCTTTCCAGGTAACACAGTGTAAAAAAAAAAAGTGGAACCACAGTGATAAGCTTTTGAGCTAAAGCCTGAAACATGCTTCTGCGTTTTCACTGGCCCGTAAGCGCAAGAGCCCTACCGGGTCCCTTACGTGCTTCTGTATCCCTCCTTACGTGCTGACGGGTGTCGACCCCCTTTTCTAAAATTTACGGCAAAGCTCCGCAAGCTCACTCAGCCCGCAAGGCTGTGATTGGGCTGCTCTACATCCCTTCTGGAGCTGCATTTCCGGTTTCATGCCCCATAATACCCGCAGAAATCACGGAAGATTTAGAAGAACGAATATGGACCAAATAGAAGAGCACTTGGCAGAAGAGATCCGATAGTATGATCACTTGTATAACCTGTCACTGACTGGCGGATTTGTCCGCCAGAAAAAGGCTACGAGGAGCCGCAGTGGCTATGTAAATAAACAATCGACGAAGAAGAAAGAAGGCGTCTCTAAGGTCGTCTTCGACAAAAAGCATTACTCCGCCTAGTGTTCTGGCGCGGAATTGCTTTGTAAGACGCGCAACGGTTGGGGAAGCATGAATGAAAACGAGTCTTGCGCCACAGCGGCGTGAAAAGACGCAGACGCAGTCGCAGAAGCATGTTTCAGGCTTTAGTGTGCAGTGTGAAGTAGTTGTGTGTTCCCAGTGTGCATCTCACCTGTTACCCTAGGGGTGGGTTTGTACGGAGCCGGTTCAGGAGACGGTTGAGCTCCAGCTCCAGGTGGAGGAGGCTGGATCTCTGAAGGACTCAGCTCTGCCTCAGTGAACCTCTCCACCACCGCACTGTGTTGGGTGTAGCACTCCCTGCAGCAGCGCTCCTTCTTCCCGCTGTGCTTGGTCGTTGCAAAGTTGTTGCTGCAGTAGTAGCAGAAGATCCGACCACAGAGCCTAGGAAAAGTAATGTCCATAACAGAAATGTAATTTTTATGACTAAAAACAGATTCTGTAGTCATGCATGTGCACAAGTGCTTCAGTGATGATGATCCAAAAAAAAAGGAGCAACCGAGAGCCCACCTGCAGTGATGTCTGCGCAGCCACCAGGTGAACTGGCCCTTACAGCCGAGGCAGTGAGTCGCCTCTTTATCCAACCACCAGCGCTCCTCTGCTCGCAGTTTCTGCTCAAACTCCAGAGCGTCTGACTTCTGCCACAGAGCATCTTTGTCCCTGAGGTATTGAATAGAAAAGTCAAAAGTGCAAGACAAACTTTTTTTTTACATGTTGATTTCAACTAAATCGCTCTAAATACTCATATTCGGTTTGATGATAAAACATGTCATGCCCATGTTGGCAGATGAAATCTGTATTGTACTCAAACTGGTATTTGGGGTTTATATTGCACAATTCCCACGTTAGGAACTAGCTTCATGACCTCAAATCAAACAACTGAGAAAAATAATGAAGGCACACATAATGCAAGAGTACAAAAGACTGAAACAATGTGGGAAACCCCCATGGGATTTGACTGAATAGATGTGCTTGTGTTTCATCCCAGACAGAGTAGGAAAGCTTTGTGATCCACGGAGGAATCAGTGCTTGGTGCTAAGTTCAGGGAAGAATAATGGATAAAAAGCCTGTTCTCTACAATGGTGTTTCTGTGCATCGCATGTTGGAACTCCATCTTTCCCGCTCTGTTCCCTGTGAAACTCTTTCCGTCAGATCTGTTCCCCATGAACTATCTCGGCATTCGAAGAAACACTTTTCCCCACATCCTGTTGCTCAGACCTGATTTTCCCATGTTACCAAAGGTAAGTATAGCAACATCAGAGAACTGCTCTGAATGGAAGAACCAATCCGAAAAGGAACCGCTACCCACCCCCCCCTGATGGGATTATCAAACAGCAGGCAGAGAAAATGAACTTTGAGCCCGGTCTTCATTAAGAATCTCTCCGTCTGTTTTGCTGACAGCCTCGACACGGCTGGCAGCAGTAATAGACACGGGTCATACCGGATAAGCTCAATGAGCCGCTCTTCAAGGTAAGCCTTGGTGCTGTTGAGGTCGTCAATCTCTGCAGTCATCTTCAGGTTTTGGTTTTGGTGGTCGGAGTGCGTTGCGTTGAGTTTTTCCTTCAGTTCCTCGCACACCTTCTGGAGAGAAAAGTCTGAATCTTCAGCTCTGAAGAGAGTAAAAACAATTAGTCAGCATCTCTTGTTATTTTAAATTTTACGATGAAATTCACGGGTCACGTCGGTCAGGAACACACTTGCTCACTGCCTCGGTCAGTCGCTGAATCTCGCTTTCAGTCCGACGAATGGTTGCTTCCGTCGTTGTGATGTGAGCATCTTTCTCACCAGTCAGCACCAGGTACTGCTCGTTCTCAGCCTTTATTCAAGTTAAGTTGGACACAATATTAAGAATATGGGTCAGAACAAAGATTTTTAACTCCGCCAAGGTCGTTAAGTTTTCACCCCTGTCCTGTGTAAGAAAGATAAAAACAAAACTACCGAACAGACTTTCACAAAATTTGGTGGAAGGATGCAGTATGGGTCAGATAACTACTTTTTTGTGTGGATCCGGATCAGGGGGCAGATTCAGGAATCTTTTTTCAACTTTCTTTAACATTGTGAGGTCTTTTTCAAAAAATATTGTTTCCCCGACTAAATAATTTTCGGATCTTAATAATAAAAATTGGGCATATTTGGGTAACTCATATCATAGAAAGTATGTTACTTGCTGGGCCTTGGTCAAGGTATGAAGTCTACTGAGGGACATTCTAGGTCACAATTAAGACATTTGCTCTGATTTATGTATTTCTATTTTTCAACTTAAAACACAATAACAGCTTTTGGGGTAATCCCTACCTTCAAATCAAATCTTATGATATATCCATAGAAAACAAACCAAAGAGAAAATGTTGCATTTCAAAGCAATTTTATGTTGTTATTAATTTAAGTATAAACAGTACCCCACAGGGATTTTGCATCTACTCAACTTTCTGCAACGTAAAGCAATAGTTCAAAGTGGATCCTGCAATCATCTATTGTTAATGAGTTGGTCAACAAAATATCAGCAGGTTATTGTGTGACCTGAGGTGTGTCAAATTAAATAATGACAAAGATACAAAGTGTTTATCCCAGGTGATGTTCACAATCCCTTCTTGTACATGTTTTTCTATAGAATTGAAAAGTACATCACAGGTTTTTTCCTGATCTCAGTTTATTTTTAAATCTCATATCTCATATTGTAAGGCAGCTACTCTCCAGAGATTAGAGAACAGGTTCTACCACCACCACATGTTTCCTCATTATGTAACCCCGAATGATGTGATGCTTGAAAGACTCTCACCTCTAATTCAGACACTTTGGCCCGCAGGCTGCACACGTTCTTCAGCTCCTCCTGCAGCTGAGTTTTCACCTTGTCGAGCTGTTCATTCGTACTCTGAAGAGTCACAGAAACATCAGAGAATGGAAACCGAGGAAACAATAGATGTTTGTAGCCACGGTGCTAAGAATGTAAATGCCAATGACAGGTTCTGACTGACTCACCTTCATCTGGCTCTGATAATGCATGATCTCTGAGCTCATCTGGAACTTTACAGCATCCGTCTCCTCTCTGCTGGAGTCCTTGACACTCTGCACTTGGTTCTTGGCCTTTTCCAGCTGCTCCTGGAGCTCAATGATTGTCCCTGGAAGCGTCTCCTTCTGCATCAGCTCCTCTCTTACTCTGTTATTCTCCAGTCGCAGTTCCGTCATGCACTCCTCTAGCAGCTCCACCTTTTTCTCCATCTCTGAAATCCTGGCAGCGTCACCTGTGCAGTGCTCTCTGGCCTCTTCTTTCTCAGCACTCAGCTTGCAGATGGTCATCCCCAGCTCGGCCATCTCCGTGTTTGCCCTGTGCAGACCCTCACGCGTCTCACTGTTCTCTGCGGCCAGCTTCTCGTTTCGTGCCTTGAGGCCGGATAGTTCTTCTCGGACTGCAGCTGCAGAGATCGCCAATTCGGCGTTGGCAGCTACTTCTTTGTCGCGCTGTTCGATCAGCGTCTCTTCTTTCTTTTTGCACTCCATCAGCTCTGTTACATGCCTCTGGTTCAGTGCTTCTGTCTGAGCTTTAAGCTGCTCGGTCAGAGTCCTGAGTTCATCTCTTTGGGCTTCTGTCACCTCCAGCTGTGCTTGGGATTTAAGCTTTTCTTCCTCAGACCTCTGTACCTTCACCCTGAGGTCCAGGACCTCTGCCTGGAACCTGGCAACTTCTTTCAGGCTCAGCTCCAACTGGCCCTCAAACACAGTCAGCTTTCCTGTCACCTCTTGGTTCTCCTTCACTTGAACGGCACTCCTCTCCAGCTGAGATTTCTCCATCGTCTGCTTCTCAGACGTCACCTTCTCGATCACTTCAGTCTGTCTAGCACAGGTTGCTTCTGCGTCAGCTTTGGCCATCTCAAGCTCCTTCCCCCTGGCCTCCAGAGCCTTTAACCTGGACTGAAGCTCAACAAGGTTCCTCTCTTTGCTCACTAGCAGGTCCTCTTTTGTTTGGAGTTCTTTTTGAAGACTCGCTTCATTCTTGCGTGAAGCTCCTAAATTCTTCTCCAACTCTCCGATCTGCCCGTGAACACTCTTCAGATCTGCTTGCATGCGACCAAGAGCTGCTTTCACAGTGTCCTGCTCTTCTCTTAGACTCTGGTTCTCCTGCTCAAGCTGCTTTGACGTGCTCTCTGAGAGCTTTGCGGCCATGGTGGCTCGCTGCAGACTCTCATCCAACTTGCGGTTCTCTTCACGCAACAGCTTCTCTTTTTCATCCACTGTCATCTTGGTATGGTCCATCTGTCCGCGAAGCTGTTTCTCAGAGGCCCTTAAAGCTGCTAACTCTGCTTCAAGCACTGCTCTGTTGTCTGCCATCTCCCTCTTCCACTCCTCATTTCTCTTCACCCTGGTCAGCAGCTTCTCATTCAGCTCCATTAAATTGGTACACTGTGTCTTGTAATCTTCTATCTTTGTGGTCTGTTCTTTGATGCTTCCCTCGAGCTCAGCAAGGCCACATGTCAGTTTCTCCCTTTCTGTGTTAAGCTTTTGGTTCTTGGCTTCAAGCTGCTGCAGGGTCTCACAGGTTAAGGTCAGCTCTGCTTCTTTCTTTTCAACCTGCCCCTTAAGAGCGGTTACTTCTGTTTCTAGCTTTTTTTTTAAGCCACCGACATTCTTGTGCATTTCATCGTTATCTTCTTGTGCCATCCTCTTCACAAACTCCACCTCTTTCTCTCTCTCCTCTAGAGATCTTTGCAGATCTTGCAGCTGCTTCTGTAGGTTGCTTGCCTCCTTCTCTCTTAATGTCAATGCCCCCTGTAGCTTGTCATGTGCACTACACTGTTGTTCCACTTTCGCCATCAATGTGGCCTTCTCCTCAGACGCAGATGCAACTAATGCTCCAAATTTGATCTCACCATCCTTTGCAGCTGCCTCCTTTAATCTCAGCTCGTCCTCCAGTCTTTCTGCCAGCCTCTTCTTCTCCTCTGCCTCTGCAGTAGCTTCCATCTTCCCTTTCTCTGCATCTTTCAATCTGTCCAGCAACTCATGTATCTTTTGTGCGGAGTCAAAGTAGCTGGTTGCTTGCTGGCCCTTCTCATTCAGAACCCCGTCTAACTTGGCCATTAGCTCTATGTTCTTCCCTTCAGCAGTTGCCAACTTTTCATGAAGCAGGCGTTGTTCAGCCTCTGTTGTTTTGTCCCTAGTCCTAAGTGTTTCCACCTCTCTGGACAGGGCCTCCTCTCTCCCTTGCAGAGTCATGAGTTCTCCCTGCAAGCCCCGTTGCTCCTCCTGGGCAGAAAGCGACACATCCAGCTGCCTCTGGAGCTCGACGACTACAACCCTGAGCTCAGCTGCCTCCTCGCCCAGCAGCTGCACCTTATCGAAGAGTTCTCGCTGCTTCAGCTCGGACTGGTCCAGTTCTAGGCGAAGGTCTTCAACTGTCCCGACATCTTCGGAGCACGTAGGAAGGGAATCATTAAGGTCATTTAGCAGACTCTGACCATAGTCGGGGCTGGAGGGGAACTCAGGTGCTTGCTGGATGGTTGTAAGAAAAATGGGAAGAGAAGAGAAGAAGTGATTAAGGTCCCGTAGCAATTAAAAAATGTTTTTGGAGACATGGATCAGTTACCTGGGAGTAGGTGCTGGCCAGACTGTTAATACTGGAACTGCGACTGGGTGGTTTCCACATGTGGCCAGGTGAGTTTCCACTTCCCAGTGTCCTCCTGATCATCAGAAAACAAACTGTAATGATACTGTTTACTGTAAACACATCTTACCTTTGATAATGCTTATTCAGTTATCTGATGGATCTTTTTCATGCTTTGTTTTTGCCCTTAATGTTGTTTTAGTAGTTTTTTGTGTTCCTACCTTGCAAAAGTGGGCCAGGAGGCATCAAGATCATGTCCTCTGGAGGCCACGTCAAACTGGACCTCATTGAGTTCATACAGGTGATTGATGATGTCAACACTGAGATGGGGCTTCAGGAAGGGGCTTCTAGCGTAGAACCAGTCACTACACGAGGAGAGAAGAGGGAGAGGTTAAATCAATATATAGTGCAATGACTGTAACCAGTTATAGTGGCTGAATAAGACAATTTTTCTCTAATATTTACCCTTATCACTACTGGAGGAAACTTAAACCTCTACCAGGAAATTAAGTTATTCTTCAAAAACACCAAACAGTGCTATTCTTCCTCCTCTTCCATTTGGTACCATTCATATGAACAGCTCTACACGTACACATCATTGATCAAAAACAATTTACTTTTAATATGTCTTCATAATTATACTACTCTTTATATTCTGCTATCACTGACCACAGTGGTGGACTGCACATCGGGTACATCAGGACATTTCCCGCTTGCCAGATTGTCTTTATTGGCCTTGAACTGATAACTTGATTAGCAATAATAAGCAGACGGACCTTTCAAATCCACTTATCTGGCAACTGACTTACTCACGTCGGACTTGTCTCTCGGAAGCACATAGCAGCCAAATGATATTACAGCTACGCTATCTAAAATCATTGTATCAGCCGTACACCCGATTCTGATTTTTAGTTATATAACATGTCGCCGGCGAAATGCCAGGTCGTGGTCAGTGGAAAAGGAAAGGTGCAGCAGAGAGGCAGAGAAAATAAGCGATAAGCGCTTGCCTCAGATGCAGTACAGGACTGTGGTCAAGCCAGACTCTACTCATGTCACAGTGGCCATTGTTTCTGAAAGCTAAGTTACCAGCGTGTTAGAGTGATTTAAAAGTAAAAGCAATCTTCCTCCAAATGGGCTGCACATTTTTTCAGTCAGCAAAAGCATTAATGAATTATTGAGGTGAAAAATTAACTAATTTAACAAAATCGATTGAACTGAATTAAGTAACAATAAATAATGAATACACTAATTGATAAAAAATTACGACTGAAATCTGAAATTAGTTTTCAAAAAATTAAATTGAGATAACATTGATTTCTCTTAAGAACTTTGCAAAGAATTAATCAAACTTTAAAATGAAGAAAAACTTAAATTCAAGCAACAAAATAAGGTTTCCACAAACTAAATTTCACTTCACAATGACAGTTCACCAGCTCAGAGTGACCCCCAGACAATATCAGGACCATCTGATGAAGAATTTCAAGTAAAAGCCATAAAAATACCATATATACTCTGTTTTGGTTGTTTGAGATTCTTATGGCACTTGACAAAGATGAAGTTATTGAAAAGAAGGCAGAGGGTGGTGAATTGTTTACTAGTGTGTTAACTGTTTATCAACGAATGACTTTCGCCTACAAAAAAAGAGGTCTGGTGCTTTGTGTTAAAGGGTGGCCTAGAGAGGAGTCAATTCCCCTCGCAAATTACTGTCCCAGTTCGCCCCTGTCTAACCACTACATCCTCTAAAGCAGCAAGCCCATGTCCCAGAGAGGGGAAATTTAATGTTTCATAGCCTCTATCCAATTTTTTTTACAAACCTTGTAATTCATAAAGCAGTTGTCTGTACAATGATATGTTTCTTAATTAAATGATATGTATCTTAATTAAAAACCATACAGCCAGGGGAGTTCACTAATAACTGTCGGTTTTACCTGGTGACTCGCTGGTTCATCAGGCACTGCTGCAGCGTGTCGGCCAGTCGCTGATGTACGAGGGAGTAGCGAATAAATGCTCGCCCCTTCCCCAGAGATGTCTTCAGCTGTCGAAGCAGAAAACATATTTATTTTACACAGTGATTTTGACAGTGTTTACCTTATACTAAAACTTGAGGAATCTTTCACTCTTCAAAATCTACCTTGTTTTCAACATTTAGTTTTTTTTAATTATTTACTGCTCAAAAGTGCTATCTCAACTACAATGTAACTGTTTATAAATTGATGATACACATATTTAACTGAAGCCCATTCTAATATAAACTTGTAAAATGGAGGACTGAAAACAATTACAGCACACTGCTTTTATATCACAATTACAAGGAGGCATCACATCAGTGCCAAGATTTAAATTGTTTTCTTGAACGTATTTTGGCTCTAAAATATTGAACTGAACTGTAAGCAGCAACATTATTAAATGAAAGTATTTATGTGTATTTTGTGTTGTGTCAATAATAAGAAATGAGACAGAAAACACTTTTTGCTATTTCAAAGAAAATAGATTTCAGAATAACTTAACTAATTTTGAGGGTTAATCTGATAAAACAATGAACAGTTTATAATCAGTGCAATATTAGTGATGATGCCATGAAAAAAAAACCCAAAATGTTCATACTTCAGAGGTGGATCTGACAAAGCGGATCCCATCATTGGCCCCTTTGATCTTTGCCAGACAGTCGCTGAAATAGTCCCAATAGTCCTTCTTTGTACCAAGAAATGTGCTCTTCTCCTTCTGGTCAAACTGAAAGAAACATACAGGTTAAATAAACTGTTATGTGGATTATCTTTTCTCAGGTATGTCTTATTTTCAGGACAGAAAATAATCCCATTCTACAAACAATTATCCATTTTGAAACTGATCACCTGAATTGTTAGCTCAATAAAAAATCTTGCATTTACAGTTTGTCAAAAAGACAGATACAAAACTCATCATGTGAGGTTCTGTGTTTAGTGCGCATATATGTGTTTTATATGTCTAACTAGTGGTATCTTATTTGAAATGTAAAAACCTTATCTTCACAGTGACTAGTTGGGATTCATACCTGTAGCAGGTACTCCAGCTTATAAGAGAATTTGTGCAGGTTGGTACTGTCATCTGTGATTGGCTCCCCACTTTCCCTGTACTCCTTTGCCAGCTCTGCAACAGCTTCTGAAATTCACAAACACACATACATATTCAAGGATTAATAAATGTTTCTCAAATAAAATAAATAAAACATTCACTCGGTTATTGTCTTCTAGACAAATAAATAAAAAATATATATCCGGCACAGAATGAGCAGGAAGGAAAAAGCAATAAAAAACAGGAAAGATTATATTTCTTTAAAATGTCTTCCAGCAAAAGAACTGAGAGTAAGATTGTAAAAAACTGTTTAACTCTATTTTATTGGTGGATTTCCAGCTACAGCACTCAGGCCCCTCCTGGCGTCTAACTCTTCAACACTTTAAAAAAATATTTCCAGTACCACCGTTATCAAGAGTACATTAAAAACTTGCCTCGTATCCATCGTATAAAATGGAAGGACACCCGTGACGGATGCACCCTTCGCACGCACTCTCTCTCTTGCTGCATGCTGTCAAAGGCTTCCACCACACCCTTACTACACAAACATGTGGTCAGATGTATGTTTTCCAAAATAATCTGGTGACCAGCAGAGGCAAGGTATTTCCAGGCATAAAAAAAAAACTTAGATTTGACACCGAGATTGAGGTCATGACATAGCAGCAAATCTCTCTCACTCTTCTCTCTTCTTTTCAGTCACATCGTGTCAGCCAGCGACTGCCTGCTGCTGCTGCCAATCTATTCACACACACACACTGACAGGCATACCTACATAATGCTGGCCTACCGTGCAGATCTCTGATAATCCTCTGGAGTTGGCTCTCCCCAACAGTAGCCCCTGTGGCCATGGCCACGCTGATTTCTCCCTGGCAACCAGGGGTCACAAGGTCACATCCAGTCTGCTGAATCAGAGAATCAGAATCAGTCAGGAACAAAAGACGGACATGAATAGTCCAGGCATGAGCAAATTTGTACGTACAATTCTGGATTAATCAGAGTTTTCCTTCAGCCCATTGTCCAGTTCAGAAGAAACATCTAATGGTCTATCCCATATGTAATTTGATCTTTATAATCTGTAAATTGAATAATGTTAATCAATATAAAAATACTACAGCAAATTCTGATCTTGTGACTAACAACCAATGTTCAACTGCAATCTTTTATTCCCATCTGTAAATCACCATATATTTGTTTTTTTAATAGTCAATGACTGTTCTGATGAGTATTGAGCCAGAGGTTGAGACACTTTGATCGACGTAGGAGCTACAACAAAAAGTAAAACATTCTGCTACTTGAACTTCGGATCGGGAAAAGTCAAACATCCTGCTTCTTGAACTTTGTGTTGGATGATGCGCCTGATTGATTCATAAAGTTTGCATGTTGGTAAACGCATAAATAAGTAATAAAGTACATATCCCATAATGAGAGCAAACATCCACAGTGTACTGGAGGATAATACAATTGAATGATTCGCTGGAAAGTTAGCAGGGCCAAGGAGGATCCCATTGCGATAATATATCTTCTGCAAGTACAAGTTTTTGCAAACACAAGCTGAAAAAAACAATAGAGACGCAGCGATCATCCTAAAACACAGAACATCCTAAAACACAGAACAGACACAGAAACATATGTAGATCAGTGGAAAAAATGAACTCAGGAAAATAAAAATAAAAAAAAAAAAACGGATTTGTGAAAGATGTTAAACGTGTAAAGCGGGTCATCCACTAACCACAAGGTCGGTGGTTCGATCCTCAGCTCAGTGTGACTTATAGAGGAAAGCTCAGGCATATTTAAGGGGCTGACATGTACACATTTGTTGCCTGTGTATCAGATTTAAAGAGGCTCTGGTCAAAGTAGGTTTTCAGAGAGTTGAGAGAGATGCTGCTTTAACCACGATGATACAAAACCACAAATTATAGCTGCGATGACGCTGAATCCACATCTCAGAGCCAAATGAACAACACAGAGGAGATGCTTATATCAGACATCACTGAGCAGTGTGCAGCTGTCATTGTTTCCCCCTTCCACCTCCTGTTGTGCGGAAGTAAACAGAGCATTTGATTTCAATTGAGGGCATTTAAATGTAACTTTATTGAAGCTGTTACACTGTGACAATGGAACAGCCGCGTCAGACACTTTTATACAAACAAGTTAACAACGTAGTTCAACCTGATTTATTGAATTGTTTTACGTTACATTTGTTAAGCTTACGGCTAAATAAACTGGTTTACTGTGACTTGTGAAAACAACAATAACAGTTTTATAACTATAACTCCCGGCTCCTCCAGGGCTTATATCACTTTTAATACAAACATGAACCCTGAACAGAGAACCTACCTTTTAGTTTGATCCTTTACAGGCGGCCTTCGTGTATTTTGAGTTGTCTCTGTAATGTTCAGCATGCCGGAGATTCCTTGACAGACATTTTGAGAACAACCGTGACACTAGCGGCTGGCGTTAGCTTAGCTTTATGTCATATGGGCCTGAGCCTCGGGTGAAGACAAAGAAAAGAAAAATAATAATAACTTTACTTTACTTGATGTGACCACAAACACCAAAGTCGTTCTTGCGAGTAAACAAACTTGCTACAAGTTTGATGATTGAAAAGTGTGCTGTCCAATGAGAGAGTGACAAATCATCCTCGAGCCAATGGCTTTGAGGCAGGTGGGCGGGATCATAAAGCGGGATAGTTTGGTTGCAGGAGCAGAGTAAACAGAGGTGTCATGTGACCAATGACAGCTCTTAGTACGTGACCCACTTTACTTCTTTGTTTTAGTGACAGCTGATCACTGTCGTTTCTTCGGGACTCTATGTTTCTCCCTGTTGAGATTATAACTGCAGCCACATAGTGAGTCAGCACTGGCCTGTAAAGCCTCTGGGTTAAATAGTGAGACACACATAATGTCCGAGATGAGCAGGATCAGATTGATCTTACTTTGTCAATCTGAGAAAACACCTCAAATATAGACTCTTTAAAAAGCCAGTGTTATAAACTCGGGCACCTGCTGTTTCACAGACATGTATTAACCAGGAAGAGAGGGTCTGATGAGAGGCTGTTCATTTGGTTGCGAGCGTGTGTGGGTGCGTGCGTGCACTTGCGTATTTGTTTCTCGTGCGTACCTGAACCATTTGAAAGTGGAAAACTAAAGCTGCAGAAGTACCTCAAGTCTCATTTCTCTATTTCTAAAGTCTCATATGGGTCGATTTATCCAAAATAAAACACATATACAGTAATTCTTCTAGAGCCTGACTGATTTCACACAATTCACATTATATGCATAACATACTACTCACCATCATGTGTATTCTCAGCAGAAGCCATACTGATATAATGGACTTGTGCAGAAACTGATATTAAGTAGTACAAATATACAGAAACTACCAATACCAAAAACAAACGCTCAAATAAAATAAAACACAATACAACCAAATATATAGATCTTGAATTAAGAAGATACATTTTTTTTTCATAAACTGTAAACATAAATTAAAATGCTTTCTTCATTGTTTCTTTTGTAAAATAAAAGTAGGCTATTCATATTTGTTCATATCAACAAACAATGCTGAACAATTGAACAACCAATATACTGGTCAGGCTCTAATTCTATAATTAACCTCTAGATGCATCTAACCATGCTGATCCTGAGTTTATTGAAAATAAAGTCTATACAGTAGCTGACATTGTTTAGTCAAGGTAAGCTGATACTGCATTTTATGTAGTTTATATCTTAATAATTGCACAGACAGTGTTTGTTGAAAGGTGTGTTGCTTTTCAAAATGATGTCTCCAATATAAAGGGGTATTGGCCCCATAAATCCCTCAAAGGGGGATGTCAAAAAAATATATGTAAGGATCCAAGGGTATCAAACAGGGGTTTAAATATATGTCCTTTAAAATCGTAATGTAGTCTGTAGTCTGTAGATTTCTGTAAAGTGAAATCTTGTAAAATTATAAATTTTGTCGGACCCTCTCAGGATCTTAACTCGGGATTGGTCTAGTATCGTTTCCTTTTTGGTTTGTTGATGAAAGAAATAGAACAATACCTCAGCTAAGCTGGTGAGAGTGAAAGCGATCTGGTTAACAAATCAGAATTGGGAACCGAAAATATCCGTTGTAAAAAGACTATTACAGCTGTAGCTTTTTGAGTTCTCTTTCTAATAGAGAGAACACATCACTTTCAACAACATCCTAGTCCCATCTAAAAGGAGGTGAGTCATTTATTTGCTTTATCAGAGGTGCATCATTCGTAAGTATCAACTCCGTCACTTGTTTGCTGCAAAACTGAACCTAATCTTCAGTCAAATCAAGATGATGCCTATATTTCTTTTTGTATGTTTCAGTTGACCAATAATGAACAAGTCCATCAATGGGAGCCATTATGACTATGACTATGACAGCGATGATGACTTTCTCTGTGAAAAGGACGGTGTGGTCACATTTGGATCCTACGTCGTCCCTGTTTTCTTCTCTGTGGTGATCACACTGAGCCTCACAGGAAACATTCTTGTCCTCGTGATCCTGGCTCTGTACGAGAACCTCAGGTCCCTCACCAACATCTTCATCCTCAACCTGGCCATCTCTGACCTCATCTTCACCACCGGCCTCCCCTTCTGGGCCATCTACCACATCTGGGGGTGGATGTTTTCAAACATTCTCTGCAAAATCGTGACTTTTGTCTTCTTCATTGGGTTCTACAGCAGCGTCCTCTTCCTGACCATCATGACCATCTACAGGTACCTGGCAGTGGTCCACCCTCTCTCTGACCTGAGGATCCAAAAACTCAAAACTGGTATTTTCCTGTCCCTCCTAATGTGGATGATTAGTATTGTTGCAGCCATGCCCTCCCTGCTCTACAGCTCTGTCATCTCGATCCCCCACAAGGATAGCGACTCCTGGGGCTGTGAATACGAATCCACCCTGTGGAAAAGCATTGCTGTCTCCCAGCAGAATATTTTCTTCTTGGTTGCTTTTGTGGTGATTGGTTTCTGCTACATCCGGATACTCAGAAAAATCTCACAAACGAGATCCCACACGAAGAACCGAGCAGTGAAGCTGGTCCTCTGCATCGTGGCGGTATTCTTCATCGGCTGGGTGCCATACAACCTGGTGATATTTCTGAGGACTCTGGATGACAACTTGGTCCCACCGTTTGACGACTGTAAAGTCAGCATCCAGCTCGATTATGCGTTCCATGTGTGTCGGCTCATTGCTTTCTCCCACTGCTGCCTCAACCCTGTCTTTTATGCGTTTGTTGGTGTGAAGTTCAGGAGCCATCTGAAGTCAATGCTGCAGCAAATGTTAAGTCGGAAAAGTGCAGTCCAGGAGCCGCAGGTCAGAATGCAAAACCTCATCTCACACGGATCACTGTACTAGTTACTGACCAAGCATCATGTTTTGTAGCATTTCCTTCAGATTTTATTTAGAGCATATAAAACTGTGCATTTGGGCGAATCTACTTATTTGTTTCTGTTTGTATCAAAATCTGAATTTGACTTTCATTGTTTATTAATAAAATGTGTGTATCAGTGTTAAACATTTGTCTTAACATATCGTTTGTATGTGATGTCACGGGATAATACAAATATCATTCAGAGTGGAAGTGAAATAACTGTAGCAAATATCTTCACAGTGCAAATACTTTTTTATTAGAATTAGCGTTTTTCATCTTTTGTTTACTTTTTGGGGCAAATTTCATATAATGTGTCTTTTTATAGCTTAATCTTGTTTTTGGATTACATATATTGTGATTATGAAAGTGCTTTATTAAACACCCTATTGTGATACAAATATGCTGGTTTGTTAAAAATCTATCTATTTAATCCTCTTGTTTCTGTTAATTCATACGTAGATTTGTGTAATCTGCCTGCAGATTCCTTTGAGCAGTCCTGAAATTCCACAGAAATTTGCACGAACGGACTTCTTCTGAATTCTTCTTTGCATGCAGTGCTGGCTGTGCCACTCAACTGTCAATCAATCAATCAATCAATCAAATTGTATTTGTATAGCCCATATTCACTAATCACAATTTGTCTCTTAGCGATTTAACCAGGTGTGACGTTCTCTGCCCTTAACCATCAACAAGAGTATGGAAACTCTACAAAAACAACCTTTTAACAGGGTCAAAAGAACGTAGAAACCTCAGGGAGAGACACATGTGAGGGATCCCTCTCCCAGGACGGACAGAAGTGCAATAGATGTGTGTAAAGGACAACATCATCAAGATAAGGGTATTAGCAGCATTGATTAGAATAAACATTTTGAAGCATAACTGAAGGTCAATGAATTGATGGGTTATTGTCAGTAATGGTCGAGTATCTGAGGAGAAATACTATGTAACAAGCAGTCCTGCTGCAATCACATTCTATGGTCAGCAACCAGCAAGATCATGATCCGCTATAAAGATAGGATGCCACTATAGCCCACAGTCATTGTCAACTGCCGCCATTAAGATCCACCATCAGCTGCCACCTCGACCGTGGTCCACCACCATTTATCAGATGCCAACATGATACAGGATCCGACCATATTGGATCCACCATTACGATCTCTGACACGCGGTCCAAAGATCATAACCCACGATGTGGCTGCAGCCGCGGCCCTGGATCTGCGGATGATAAGGCAAAGGGACCCGGGGAAGAAGTCAAGTCAATAACACGTATTGATGAGATATTCATTTCTAGTTGATGTGATCAGGAATGAGAAGAGGAAGGAGAAGCTTGAAAGAGAAGCTCTGTTCTTCACAGAAGCTACTTTCTTGATTCCTGTTGTTGTGGGTTTATACCCGGGCGGCTGTGGCTGAGGGCTAGAGCGGTCGTCCTCCAACCTGAAGGTCGGCGGTTCGATCCCCAGTCTGACCCATCTGCATGCCTAAGTGCCCTTGGGCAAGATGCTGAACCCTGAATGGCCCCCCATAGAACAACAAAGTGCTGCGAATAGATGCACTGTATGAATGTGTGTGTGAATGGGTGAATGTAAAACTGTACTGTAAAGCGCTGGTCATCAAGACTAGAAAAGCGCTATATAAATACAAAACCATTTACCATTTACCATTACCCTTATGGTTGAATGCACTTGTAAGTCGCTTTGGATAAAAGCATCAGCTAAAGGAAATGTAATGTAATGTAATGGACAGTGGACTCCGAGTGTGTCGGAGTCCACTGACGTACAGATTTCCTGTGCTATGATAATAACTTTCCTGAAAAAAGTCCCATCATATCATATTATCTGCTATCAAATCTGCTTGTTGAAACAGGACTCAGGATATGGACTGTCATGAGTACTAGCGAATACCGAAACTCCTGTTGGGCAACCAGCATAACAACACACCAGCTCTTATCAGAGTTAAGACTATAAACTGCTACTTTGTCCCCGCCCTCTCTGATTTCCTCGTCATGTGAGGTGCACTTCATTCTGTTTTCCTTGAAGAGACATAAACATATATTCTTCCTTGTTGTCAGTGAGAGTCCGAGGTTGTAGGTTGACATCTCAACCTGAGGTTTGATGATACTGGATGTTGTGTAAAAACACTTCATTTTAAGGTAAGAGGAACAAACTTGTCATTGTCATTGTGTATTTAGCCATTTGCAGTTGAAGTCTCACTGTGCCCTGATTCCATGTGTGAATTTGAATGAATCAGTCTTGGAGAATGATGCTATTTGCGTGTAAGTCTACTTAAGTTTAAATACCAAACTTTTCCAAAATACACACGTTTCTTACCTTAACTGATTCAGGAAGTGAGAGTGATTTGTGATCAAACAATTGCTGTACATGGATGAGAGGGGGACTTCTCCCAGAATAAATAAAGCAATAATTAATAATTAATAGTATTTAAGTCATTATTCAAGTCTCGACTTTAGTGTTTGTTAAGGGCCTCTACATAAAATATGCTCTGATTTATGGCGCCATGCAAATAAATGTTAATGAATTTAATAATTGAATTAATAAAACATAACATTTCTAATAATATAAATATCATAGTATTATTGATGATAATTGAATAATAGTAAGAGGTTAAATAGGTTATTTTTGTATTTTATCACTGTGGCAGTATTTCAGATTGAGGAAGTAGATCTTCAGTGACTGTATATTAATGAGGAAGGCTAAATAATGATTTAAAAATTATTAAACAGATGTGGTTGTGCGTTTTGATCGGCCTTAACTTCATCACCATG
Organism: Platichthys flesus; assembly: GCF_949316205.1. Taxonomy (NCBI): domain Eukaryota; kingdom Metazoa; phylum Chordata; class Actinopteri; order Pleuronectiformes; family Pleuronectidae; genus Platichthys; species Platichthys flesus. The sequence goes on along the minus strand of NC_084953.1, from coordinate 15,335,405 downwards.
GTGCTCGGGTATGCAAGTAAACCCTTCCCAGAGTCGTGCGGGTCAATGTTACCAAAGCATGGAGCTTCTCCTCAGACCACTAAACCACCGTTTGAGATACAGTACGAACAAGGCAACGATGACGAGCCAATAACAGGTACAGAGACTGTGACTTCCCTTTATCCTGGGTGTTTGTTTATCACTGTCAATCTTTGCTGCAGTGGTCAATACCTTGATTCTGCTAAGGTTATTACTAGCTCTGTCTTGACTTGCTGTTCCTCTGCCTTCACCAGGATTAATACTACTAATTGTTTTTCAGTTATTCTTAAAAGCAAGTCATCCACAAAATTCCAGGGATTTATGTTGGAGGCCCGGGAGAGAGGGACGGTGGACGAAGGAGTGCCTGTTGGCAAATTTATAATACTTAATCCGATACACACTCAACTCATGAAATGCAATGGGTTAGAAGTAAGTACATATTTCATTTAATTATTATCAAAGGCAGTCAATGCACTTTAAGTGTGTAATCCTGGTCTAAACCTTCTATTATTTCTCTGACGTTTGCTTTACTTTTCCAACTCTCCTCAGAACTCGTCTGTTATTCAAGCAAGCAATCGAGAAAAGACTTTGATCAAGGTTAACTGGACAGCGCAGGGAGCTGATCTGGACATTGCTTTCAGGTTACTTTTAATGTATTTGTACTATTTGACCGATTTCCAAAATATCTAAGTTCAAAATTGAGCAGCTCAGTTTGACTTACAGAAGGAATTTGATTTGTTCGATTTGTTTCAGAGCCACATTTCTTCAGAATGCTTTGACATTCTGGGACCGAGTGGATGTGATTGTCACCTCTGCAGGTAATGAGTTGAGTACTACACAGCCAAGTCCTACTGGAACAATTACTACAAAGATGACTACTACAACAAATAATAATGCAAACCGTCAACACTCACTGACTCGGGAGGCACGTATGAGCTGTTTAATTCTCAACCTTACAAGCATTAACATCCAGTGCAACATGCAGATATCTGTTCCAAAAAAAGTTAATTTTTCCCCTTTTTTCTCCAGGAAGGAAGTATTATATTGATGTGCACCAACTGTTTTGTTGAGATATTGATTATGGTATGATCTTTATAAACTCACTCAGTTTACAGTTACCCAATTATCCAATCAGACAGTACTTGAACTGCTCCCTCGTCGTTTTTCTCTTCAGATGGTCATCCTCCTCGACGGCTACATCTGTCTTGCTATAGATAAGGTAAGCTGTGGAGCTTTTGTTGTCATAGTTACTGCTTCTCAGTCTCCTCATCCTACATCTTCAGGTCGTAGATCAAATCACAGACATGGCAAGATGGTATACTATACCTCTAACTAACATATTGTATGACTTTTGCAGTCATAAATACTATTAAATGTTTTAGTAAATGTTGTGCATATTCTTTAAATTTAGAAAAAACGCAAGAAGTATTGTGAACCTTCATGCTATATACATATTTGGGCTCAGTATCCTGGGATTGTGTATTTGTGCCATTACAAACAGAAAAATAAATGAGCACTCATAATTGACTGTTAAGTTTTAAATGTTATTTCTCTTGCAGTGGTTTATCATATCGAGCAGTGTGTTTTGTGCAGGAGTTGAAATAGCAGCCCTGGTCTTGATTTTTGTTGGGGAATTTTATGATGTGAGTAATAAATACTGTAGCACAATATCTATTATTCACATTCTTACTGAACTCTTGTAAGTTTTTTTTTATTGTCTTTCTCTTTTTCTGTGTACGTTTTCTGTGTGTGTGTTTGTATGTGTGTGTATGTATTTAGGTCACTCTCGCAGCTTTTGTGTGTGTTGTGTCAGTGATCAACTTAATAGAGCTCACAATCGCCTCCCTGCCATTAATATGGGACTTACAGTAAGTTCAACATCTCTTCTTCCTTCTTCCTTCTTTGACCTGATCTTTAGGTGAACACTTACAATTTGTTTCTTCTGTAGAAGAAAATGGAAATGCGACATTGCTGTGACAGTGTGTTCTCTACTCCAGGTGATTTTTACAAGTAAGGAAACTCATTTGATTCTACACTTTATGAATTTTGTCCCACGAGGCAATATGGTGACATTTTGGAGAATGTGCTTACCTGTGTTCTGGCCAGGACTTAGATGAGAAGATTGGCACCACTTTGATATCTTTTATGTTTGGACTGTGTCCAATCTGCTAACGTGGAGGAGGCAGGGTTTATGATCTACACGGCAGCTATCCACCAGGGGGAGTTAGTGAGAAGCTTTGGCTTCACTTGTGTAGGGCTGTCATATCGTCCATCTTTACATACAGTCTATGGTTTCGCCTGCCTGCCCCTTTAAAACAAATTAAGGCTATTTATCTTATATAGTACTGTTCCAGACCCAAAAACATTCCAATACACAAATACCTGTAGAACTGCAAGCTTACATTTTCCCAGACACACACGTATTCTACCTCAACATGGCGAGAGACCGTTTACACAATGTCACAGCTCTTCAGAAAGGTGCCACTGCCTGTTTATTGCTCAGATTTGTATTTTTTGTCACTGATTCATTTTTTTTTACACACAGTTGCCATCATGTATGTTGGTGTTTTGAAGCTTGACGGCTGTGGGCTGACCTGGATGGTGTCTTGGCCTCTAATAGTGTTGATCACATACACACTGTGGATTTACCTGTTCATTGCCTGGGCTATCATATTCAGAAAAACAATACTGAGGAAACTTGAAAAATGTGAGTGACTCGAAGTATAACACTGTTTGTATCTAATACCATGCAGGTAATACGGTATAGATAATTTTTTTGAATCAATCTATGTTTTCTGTTACAGGGGAACAAAATGAAGGGGTGAGATCCTGGCACATTCTGGCAATATCGCACATTTTTTATTTGAACATTTTGTGTTTGTCGGGATAACTATCATAGGAGATTGGACATTATGTTGAAAATACTTGTGTCTGTTTTTAACCATTGTACCTCTTGATTTCAGTGGAACATCTGTGCAGCTAGGATGAGCGTTATTGGTGTTCCGGTGATCATCGTCGTTGGAACCATTTCCTTCACTGTAGCTATCATGGTCGGGATAGCTACGTGTTAGAAAAAAAGATCCCAGATATACTCGAAAATCTGATTCTAATTATATTAGGTTCCCACATACACATAAGGAATATGTTTTGGTAAGAAGCATGAAAGTAAAAAATATAAATTGGGGAACAGTAAATAAGTGTAATAAACTTTCAGTTTTATGCATTTTATATTTATTTGTCACAAATGTTCAGGTTTTCTACTAATGTTGGCTTTTGTAAAGGTCATAAAAATGAATGTTGATCATGTAAAACTGTTTTCATGGGTGATTCCTCTTGAGTTTAAAATACAGCACATTTATAAATAACATATAGGATTTTCATATTTATTACATGTTCTCATATTATCGATCACATTCTTAGATATTTCCAGTGCGTTCAACACCATCCAACCAGTTCTTATGAGGGAGACTTTACTCCAAATCTTATATTCATAATCATTTTCCTAACTTTACCATTGCAAACAACTATTACAATTTTACATGCTTGTCTCTTATGTTGTATTTTGTATTTAGTATTTTGTTTATCGATCTATGTGTAATGCCCTTGACATGCAGCTGTAATGTTATAATTTCTCGATAAAAGGATCAATAAAGTACATCTATCTATCTATCTTTATATTTATATTATCAGCACTTATAAGACATGTTATTGATAAGTTCATGACCTCAGCTATTTCAGGCGTCTAACCCAGGAGGTCCACAAGGACATGGTGGAAGCAAGGGAGAGTGACCCTTCCTGCAGTACGGTGAACTGAAACATGGCAGAGATCAGGCCCCCTCGATGCTCAGATCGAGGGGGCAATTGGAAGTTTGGGGTGGGCAAGTTTCATACAGTGGACCTAGTGTTGAGAGTTTTTCCAAGTTTCAAAGAATGCGTCACAGGGAAGTAATAGTATGATATGCTTAAATCTGTTCAACCCCTTCAACATCACTGCTAATTTTTATCTGTGTCTGCATTTGGGGGTTATGTTCAATTTAAATTTAAATGTAAGTAAAATACTTCCTGGGGAAAGTAAATCCACAGTTTTACACAGCTATCTGTTAATTAATGTAGCAAAGTTTGTCTCAACACGAAGCTCAATGTCATGCAGAAAAGCAGGAACTTGATCTGGGTGCATGAAAACAATATCTAAGATCCAGAAAGAAAACTAGGACTGTAATCTTCTACATGTCATTCAACTTAAAATGCATGGCTGGTGATATTTTTCATTTTTAACATCTTCCCTCTGATGAAGCCCTGAATTATAACAACTTTATCTCACTTCACTCATTGTTCTGGACCCATTAGAATTAAAAAGAGGTCACTGGTAAATAAGAGTTGTTGTCGGCGTATTTTAAAAGCAATGTCTACAGATCATTGCCCACAGTCTTGTTACTTCCTGGACATGATTTGTAAATCATTTATTTTTTATGATTCTTTGGAAATGAGAACATTTGACCTATGCCCATCTCCAGGCTGATGACTCATCCTGCTTCTGAATGGAATGTCTCAGAACAATACAGACTCTAGACTTTTATTTTCACTTCATGTGTGCTAAACTTAACACTGCCAAAGACACAAAGGACAACAGCAGGTTGGACAATTAACTCTTTCAGGTACCAAAATAGTCTTTATTGAAAATATCCAGGTCTATATATGGGCAACATCTCAGAATAACAGAATAAGAGGAATGAGTTATATCAAGTAAGAACACAATGATGCAAATTAGAACAAATTAAAGAAAGAAATCAACAAAAATGCTTGTTTGAGTTCAGAAGTTGTCGTCAAAGAGTGTCAGAGTCAGATGACTGATGAGTCTAATCATCTCCATGTCAGTATTTAAGGCACATTGTGATATTCTGTCAAAATATTTGTACAAATTCAAAAAACCTGTGTTTTTACAACATAACTACATTTTGGTGGTAAAACAGACCTTTTTAAATCCTATATACATATATATAGATATCCAATCTAAAAAAGTCAAACAACATATATACAAATTCAACAAAAACAAAAGATATAAAAGTTGTATCTTTTTAAAAGCCAGTACTCTCGATTTGAGGGCTAGTAAATGAAAAACCTTTTCAGTGCAAATCCATTCCAGTTGTGTGCACAAGATAATTAAAAGAAGGGATGCACACATTAGACAGAAATATAAAGCATGTCATCAGTTGTCTCTGAGATTTGGTAAAGACAAGAAATATGAGTTAAAAAAAAGTTAACTTTAACAGGAGGACCCAGTGTAATTCTTCACCATTTAACCTTAACGCTTTTGGCTTGGACCATGGACTGTTTGCAAAGATGGTGACAGTTTGGTTTTAATAGTCTGGACTGTCAATCAAGTCCACTATTCTAGCATCAGACAACTGAGTCACAAGATGGCCACGTTCATATCCGGGAAGTTTTGGCTTCAATCTGGTTAGTGAGAAGAAGGGGAGACACTTTGTTCATCTTTATATTCAATCTATGGGTTGGACATGGAAATTCAATTGAAGAAAGTGCTTTGCATCTTGTTATATGTTAAATCTACGGGAGAAATGGACCAAATTCCCCTGTTTGAAGTGGAATGATGATTCAACACCATTTGATTCAGCCTGATGCAAAGCCTGCACAAGTAAACACATTTAATTAAAAACTGCGCTGAGCATCTCGGAAGCAGTTAAACTGATCACACATAGGACAGCAGCTTAAGTACAATTTTATCTCTGACAGAGAGAGATTAATACCATTTTCAACTCTTTCAAATCAAGTCTATATGTGAATTATCACAGCACACACATTATACTTCCATTTTACGTTTGTTTCCTAGCTTCTGCACTGTGCCAAAAAGTGTCAGGCTGGCCCAGAGTGGTATCCTGGTTTCTTCAGAGAAGCCAGCGTGGTTTACGAGCATCCTCTCTTCTCTACTTCCTTCTCAGACACTACAGGCAAAACAAGGTGCGAGATGCGGCTCCACAGGCCACCGTACTTGTTATTGTCCATCTCATTGAAGGAGGTTTGGTTGCTGGAGCCCACCAGCCTCTCCTTTAGATAGTCTTGCACCATCTCGTCCACATCCTTCAGACTCTGCTCACTGCTAACCTCGTCCTGAGGTAGCAGCACAGTAAACAACAAGAACACCTGCTTGTACGCGGCATTCTCGTGGTCACAGTAGCGGTAAAAAATTAGGGTAGAGCTTGGAGGTAGCTCTTCAAAGCGATGGATGATTGCCACCGGTTTATCACCTTCAAAGGCCTCCTTCAGTTGGCTGTCAATGGCCAGCTTCACTTCATCGCTGGCCTGACTGGCTTTGCTGGCTCCATCGATTTGGAGGACGGAGGTTTTGTTGACAGACGAGAAGGCGGAGGCCAGGCCCTGAGCGAGGCAGTGCAGCGTCCTCTCAGCACTGCGGCCAGCGGTGAAAATCAGACTCACCGGCTCTGTGGGCTGGGCTGTTCTCAGGTGCTTCCCCAGGTGTATCATGCTCCTTTTCCACAACTCTGGACGCTGACTGGGGAATTGAGCCTCGAGAAGAGACAACTGATCAGCAAACACATCTGGCTCATCAGCCCTGGATATATGACCTTTTAGGTCTGCGACCATTCTGAGGATAGGGAATTTCTTGAATGCCAGGAAGGCGACAGTACCAAGCAGCACCAGGCCAACCAAACACCAGAAATACCACATGCAACCTGAAAGGACACAATTCAGTTATTGTATAGAAATTAATGTCATAAGAAAAACAAGTATCTTTGAGCGTAAAGATATTATAATTACCCTGAGAAGAATTTCTGGAGCTTTTCTTGATGACTTCTGTTTTCTTTTTCCCTCCTACAAGAGAAAATCTCATTTAAATAAGTTTCACAGCCATGTTAGATTTTGTCAAGACTGTAAAATTCTGTTAAAGACGCATTACCTTTTTTCTTGGGCTTTACCGATTCTTTTTGAATTGGAATGTGTCTCAAACGTTGATGCACTGACATGGATTTCTCTGATGACGGGTAAACGCCTGGGCTCACGTCGTTAACTGTGGGAATAGCTATAGATGAGGAAGAATTAATTACTGTAGAAATTGAAAGTCATCAGAACGTGAGTTCAGTGTAATCTTTTCTTGATTAAAAATACCAGCTGTCTTGGCAATGGCCTCCATCCTTTTCTTGTACTCAGCCATGCTGGTCGTGGTAGTGGGCACATCATGGCTGTTCACCAATGATCTGTGTTGCACAGCAGACTTGGTGGGGGCTGCCGGTCCTTTGGTTGATGAGTTTACTGAACACAAACAAATCCGGTCAGGCCAACTGTATTATTCACCCAAAATACAATATTTACCATGTATAAGAAATCTAGGGCCGTTTCATACCTCTTTTGGTTTCCAACAAGTCTGCCTCTTCACTTGCAACCTGGGGTCGGCGGTATTCGTGTAACACTACACGAGGGTGTAAATTCACATCTCCAATGGTACCTGTTTTAAACAGAGTGAAAACCTTAATGACTTCAAACATCCAACCGCTTCTCATCAGATTTGATGCCGCTGAGTCGTGTGAAAATAAAAGGTAAGAGGTGTCTAACTATGTTAATTGTAAAGTGACCAGAGAGCAAAGTAGGCCAAGACATTAAGATGCCACGTCTGCTTAGATTGGGGGAGTAATTCAAAATTTGGGGTGGGCAACTTTTCACACAGTGAAAATATACAAGGCAATAAAAAGAATTCTGATTCTGATTCTGAGAGTTTCAAAGTTAAAAAGAACGCGTCACAATAGGAAATTCAACAGAGACGTGATTAAATAATCATAAACACACTCCATCTACTACCTCCATACCTGGAAAATTTTCTGCATGATATATAAAATGTTGCAATTATTCTGTTGTTATATAGTAAATTTTACATTTATTTCATTTCACTGTACAGTTTTGCACTAAATGACTTACTTCTAAATGTCCCTCTATTGCTCTACTTTGAGTTTGGAATGCACCAAACACCAAGAAAAATTGCTTGTATATTGATTCTGATGACTAATATATGTTCCATTAACTCTTTAGTATTATTAATAGAAATAGGTCACCTAAATTGAGTTACATTGAGCGTTCCATTCCGATTTATGTTGAGTGAAATGAAAACAAAGTAAATACATAAAAGATGTATGACAGAGCCCGGACCTTGGTAGAGTTTAGATGGACAAGTGCCATGAGAAGATTCCTGATTGTAAGCGACTGTTTCCTGCTCCTGGTTATTCTTCAGATCTCCAGCTGACTCCTGGACATCCATCTCGGTCCCATCATCAACACCACCATCATCATCACATCCCGCTGGTCCTCCAGTCTCCAGCCGGCTCTTCTTGCCCGGGGACTCTGTGGAGGAGGGGTCGGGGGTTAGCGTTAGGCGGACTGTGGATTCACTGTCACTGTCACTTCCAAGTGGAGCATCTCACCTTCATCCTCAGAGCCATTCTCCTGATCTCCGGACCCATTGACTGCTGCAGCAGGACCCGGTCTCCCTGAGCCCCTCTTGGTCCTCTTCAGCGGACCCCTGGGGGTCGGTTCAAAACCCAGCGCTGCGGAGGAAACAGTAAGACACACTTTGACGTGAGGGCGTCCGGAAGCATTACAGGGTGAATAAAAGTGCAAAGGAGCCAAAGTCTACAGCAATAAAAGCAGCTAACACGACTCGGAGCAGAACTCCAATGGGTGATGGTCTTAAACTTTGGTGGGCTATAGTTAGCTAGCTTCGCGGGCTAAGCTAGCTAGCTGTCACAGCGGAGCGTGTGCTCACCTTTAGAGGATGACTGCCGCGTAGATCGCCTCAGGGACCGAGACGCGTTGCTTTCAGAATCCTTGGACTCCATCTATGATTACAGCTGAACTGGGCGACGCACTCACACAAATAAAACATTAATGAAATAACACGACGGGCATTTCCTGTGTTTATGGAGGAAGAGATTTTGAAAGCGTACGCCACTGATCACCGGAAATGATCTCCGTAGAAACAAGAGCCCCGCCGAAGGTTCCGCCAGAGCGGGTTGGCGCTGTCAGTGCAATACAGGAACACAGAAGCCATAAGGAAATGGTTCGCGGGTCCTTTTCCATGGCAATGTGATCTTTGGCTCGTCTGGTATGACGTTGCAAACAAAAGTAGGTTTAATCGCGGGCTTCACAGATTTAAACCGTAGCTCTGCAAAGTAATGGCTCTTTATAATTATTATAGTTAGCCGCTAGCAAGTTAGCTAATCTACAGCTAGCTAGATACTTGCATGGCTCACACAGCTAATTCAATGTGTTTTATTTTGAGACTGAGCATGATTTGTTTAGCATGTTTATCTTCTTCAAATGATTCTCAGTGGATGACCAGAGGAGACCGTGTTAAAGGGAAATGTGAGTCAGCATGTTCACATGAAGGCGCTTCCCTCGTAGCTTGGTTCGGACTTTGAACGGGTGAGAGAATCAGTGGAGTTGTATTTCATCAAAACTCCCACTTATGTCACGCAGCTCTGAAGACTGCAGTCAACCATTGAGAGTGACGTGTCCCTTCTCAAAGAAATGGCAGAGCAGGAGACGGAGACCAGCCAGCAGCTCCAATCAGTCCCTGACACAGGTATCGACCATGTTGGATCAGCATACTTACAACACGTTCACATCAGTGTCGTAAATTAGTGACATTTTCTTCTTTGTCTCACAGAAAAACCGAAAGACGATAGAAATCCCTTACCTGTGGTCAATCAGGAAAACAACATCGTGAAGGAAGACTTGGATGACAACATAACCAAGCCAGGTAACTCCAGTCAGTGTGTCTTAATAAATGTGTGTCTGCATCTACTATACTAATCAAATATGGCCTCTGTCTCATGTAACATCACCGTTCTTCTACAGCCGCACACACAAATGAAGAGACTAAAGACGACACTAATGAACCCGCAAACAAAGAGCCCACAGTGCAGGCTGATGATAAAAGTAAGTAAACAGGTGGATATCTGTGTTTGATTTCTGTCAATAATTTTTCATAAATAATCCTTCATCTGCAGCGAGAAATCCAAAAAGTGATTCAGGTGTTAATTGTATTAACTGGAGCCAGGGCTTTACTGAAGTGGACCTGATGTACAACCCCATGGTGTAGAAGACAAACAAAATATCATTGCTTTCTGTTTTGCGGTGTTGCCATGAAAACTTCTGTACCTGACTTGTTATATATTAATTAAAGAAAAATAAATCATTCTGGCCATATGTCAAATCTGGAATAGACATGCAATAAAATTATTCTTATTTTACAGGGGAAGAGCTCACTGAGAAGAAAGCACCTGAGGAGACCAGCTCACCAGCCCTGGATCCAGTAAACACTGACCAATCAGATGGATTCACAGGTGGACCTGATGTACTTCCACATCAAGATCAAGACAAACCAAAAGACGATACAAATTCCTTACATCAGGAACGCAACATCGTGACGGAAGACTCGGATGACAACATAACCAAGCCAGGTGAATAGTAATTCAGTCAGTGTGTCTTAATAAATGTGTGTCTGCATCTACTATACTAATCAAGTATGGCCTCTGTCTCATCTAACATCACTGTACTTCCACAGCCGCACAAACAAATGAAGAGACTAAAGACGACACTAATGAATCGACAAACAGAGAGCCCACAGTGCAGGCTGATGATAAAAGTAAGTAATTGGGTTGATATCTGTGTTTTGATTTCTGTCAAATAATCTTTCTTAAAGAAGCATTCATCTGCAGCAAGAAATCAAACAAATGATTCAGGTGTTAACTGTATAAACCCGGGCCAGGGCAGAGATTGTGGTGTGAGGACTGTGCAATGATTGAGAGCTTTATTGAAGAGGACCTGATGTACAACCCCATGGTGTTGAAGACAAACAAAATAGTACTGCTTTCTGTTTTGGGGTGTTGCCATGAAAACTTATGTACCTGACTTGTTATACAGTAAATTAAAGAAAAACAAATCGTTCTGGCCTTATGTCAAATCTGAGATAGACATTACAATTTGTTTCTTATTATTTTACAGGGGAAGACCTCACTGAGGAGAACGCACCTGACGAGACCAGCTCACCAGCCCTGGATCCAGTGAACGCTGACCAATCAGATGGACCTGGTGTTCATCCACATGATGATGAAGACATCGAAAATGAAGCTGCAGGGGGTGAGTTGGACTTTTATCCTTTCTGACATTTTGCTAATGTTTCACTTTGTTTTGGAATACTGAGCTTCTCTTTGTCCCAACACAACAGGCAGGGTTAACCACCTGGATGCCATTTTCTTTTCCTTTAAGTTTATGTTAACCTGTGATCCCTCACTGCTTAGATCATGGAAGAAGTCCAGAGCATGATTCCCCTGAACTGGAAAGGTTGCACACGAAAGAAGCAGAGAAAGAGATGCATAAGCAGAGAATACCTGTTGAAACCATCAAGTCAGTTTCTCTGGAGAGTGTTGAACGCCCAGCTACAGACTACATCGGAATTCTTCGGGGTAATCTTGTGACTTTTCCCTTATTGTTTATCTTCTTAAGACTAGTCAGTATTCATTTGGGAAGAGAACGCAACAGCGCCACACAGTTCCAAGTCTTGGAAAGCGGGGCTCAGCTATGGAACTGCAACGAGCCCTGTAATGCCTGACAGTAACGTCTCTCCATGTCAGCTGTAGAATGTGTATTATTCAACAGAGTAGTTTCTTAACAGAATCAAACAACTAAAATTAAAAAATGAGTCAGTGTGTGTGTGTAAACTAGAATTATTTTAAAATCAGTTCTTCTTATGTTCTCATATTTTGAGAACTCGGTCAGGAGGTGTTACAATGTTACCCTCATTCAATGTTATTATTCTGATACCTTATTTAGCTTATTAATAGATTTAGATAAATTCTCTTCTCTATCAAATAAATTGTCTCTACATTTTGGGGGTCTTCAATTACATTTAAAAGCTCTTTAAAAGCATAACATTTTCCCTTAAATCTGTTGCAAGAACCCTGGATGATTATTAGACTATCTTGATGATTGTTGCAAATAATAGATGCTTTAACATTGTGTGTTTTATGTAGTATTTGATGCTCAATATTTAGAAGCAGAAAATAACTTGTGAATTACTCTTTCCATAGATAATGTGTGGGTTCTGACAGCAGTGGCAGTTGTTGTAGTAGCTGCTCTTCTTGCCATTAACCTGAGGCCCTCCAGCCCCCCTGAGACTCCACGTGAGGAAAGCAAGGTAGACGTCTTCCTCAGGCAAATTGAAAAAGTGAAGGCTCAGTTCCCTAACCAGCGTGCAGAGCTCTGGAAAAGGAGCAGGATCCACCTGCTGAGGCACCTCCACACCGCCTACCCCACAGCGCCAGTGAGTCTCATCCTGACGGCCGGCCTCAGAGCAGAGAGGACAATGCACTGCCTGGCTCAGGGCCTGGCCTCCTCACTATCTTCGGCGCTCAATGCCTCCTACCTGCAAATCAATGGAAGCAGCGAAGCCAGCCAGGACAGCGACCAGGTCAAACTGGACATCGATCGGAAGCTGCAAAGGGCTTTCGAGGGGGACAAACCTGTGGCCATCATCCACCGCTTCGAGGAGCTGCCTCCAGGATCCACTCTCATTTTCTATCGCTACTGTGACCACGAGAACGCTGCCTACAAGGAGTCTTCTCTGATCTTCACAGTGCTGCTGGAGGAAGAAGAGGAGATTCATGCCAAACTTCATTTGAATGCTGTGGAGGAGATGGTGGACGACCACCTCAAGAAGAAGTTCCTCTCTCATGATCACCCAGTGTCTTTTGACAGGATGGACATTGATAAGTACGGTGGACTGTGGAGCCGCATTTCTCACCTTATCCTCCCGGTGGCAGCAGAGCACAGGATAGAACATGAAGGATGCCAGATTATCAATCACATTTGAACTTTAACTCCAAATACAATACTAATGCAACTGTATCAGGTCGGGCACTGGAGGACTCTGGTCATTGTGGAGTCTGTACAGTCGTTTTAAATACCCAAAGGTTTCTTTTTGTAATGAAGCTCACTTCAGATGAAGGCATCCTGTAGAAAAATCAAGACACTTAAGATAATTACGGGATATTTTCTGATATTAATTGAAAGTTTGATAAAACACTGTGGCACTTTATTAGTTTTTGAATAAATGTAATTATAGATCTAATCGTGGGAGTTATGAGGATTTTACAGTGTATGAACAACTTGTATGATAACCACTGCAATGTGTGTCATTGTTAAAAGTTGTATAATGGGACTTGTTTTGTCATGTCAAACAAACAAAAAACACCACACAACTATTAATTTGGTATCTCAACACAGGGTTGGTTTTTATGACAGTTTTTTTTTGTCTTTAAACATTTCATGTGCAATGTTTGTATATGTATGCTCATAAGAGAGAAATAAGTACAGTATGAAACGTGCCTTACAGTACAAATAAACTCAAGTTCCCATATCGCTTGATTTTTCATTTAAAGTGTGTTGTTGCCTTGCTGCAGGTAGAGGGCAGCAACTCCCTGCAGCTGAGAGCAGTCTGTTGCAACAGCCTAAACATCCCTGAACATCAAATGAAAGTACATCAGGCTGCAAAAATAAAAAAAACAAGAAATATGACTTTGAGACGTAAGAAGCAAGTGAAATCTGGAAAGATAAAATAAGATCAGAACCAGATTTACAATGCAAACTAAACTCATGAGAACTGAGTTGCAGAAAGTTTGAGACGGGTTAGGGAGCAGATCACCACCTCCTCGGTGTGATGAGGTCCGCCTCTTGTCAGCGCTGCTCCAGCACCAGATGCCGGCTGCTCTCTCACGGGGAGCACGCATCAGCCCGCATTCACTGCGACCGAGTGATGAAGATGACAGGGAGGACGCAATGATGCGTAATTCTTCTCGTCTGGGGACATTTTGGATGCACACATCTCTGCGTCTGGAGCTATGAAACCTTCCTGGAAGCTCAACTATAACCGGTGACACTGCGAGCTTCACACCATGTTTGAGTTGTGCCTTGTCATCGCGGTGTGCGGTGCGTTTTACCCGCGGAGCCTGGCAGCGCCTCAGACCCTGGCTGCAGATCACAGGTCACACGATGCCAGCGACTTGGAGCAGGAAGACCGGCTGCAGGAGGAGATCGACGGTCAGGAGAGCATCCTCTCGAAGGTAGGAGCACATCTCCACTTTCCTCATTCCTCTGCATCATTTCTTTTACGCACATTCCATCATGTTTGTGCGTAAAAAAAGTCAAATTCTGATTGAGCGTGGTGGAAACTACATGCTTGCTCTTCTCTTCGTAGCTGCTGGGTGATTATGACAAAGTGAAAGCCCTCTCGGAAGGCTCTGACTGTCGGTGTAAATGTGTTGTCAGACCCCTGAGCCGGAGCGCCTGTCAGCGGATAGAAGAAGGCAGCGCCACGGCGCAGGACTTCTTCACCGTGGAGACCATCACATCTGGACCCGAGTGTAAGTGCGCCTGCATCGCTCCTCCGTCGGCGGTCAACCCGTGCGAGGGAGAGTTCAGGCTGAAGCAACTCAGGGAAGCTGGGAAGGAGAATGTCAAGGTGAATAGCCAACCTGTCCTGAGTTCCATACACACACTACCAATCAGCTGCTCAGGTCCGCGGGGTTTCTGAAGAGGTTTGGACCACTGGGGGCATGGCTGTCATGTTTAATCAACTTCAGAGAAGGTTACGCACGGTAGCCTGTGTGTTGGTGAACCCCCTCTGATGGATTCCACTTGGTCATTTTTAGTTGTCCACCATCCTGGAGCTGCTGGAGGGCTCCTTCTACGGCATGGATCTGCTGAAGCTGCACTCCGTCACCAATAAGCTCCTGGATCGTGTGGAACACATCGAAAAAGTATAGTTACAAACGCACACACACACACACACACACACACACACACACACACACACACACACACACACACACACACACACACACACACACACACACACACACACATACACACACGCACACACACACACACACACACACACAGTTACAATAAGCCTAACCTTAAAACATGTCCTCACCTTAAAATGTAATGATTTACATTATGGGTATTGGCTTTATGTCCATTTAAGGAAGAAAAGTCCCCATAATGTGACCATGTAAACACATAGATTTATAGACAGGGACTTGACCTGGAATGAGGGTCAGAGCTGAGAGTAGCACTCTATAGCACACTTTATATAATGCCTAGGTTACCCTAACTCACCATGAATTATTATTTTTTGTGTAATCCAGCTAACAAACAGTGATGAAAACATAACGTTGTTGGTGGAGTTGATGAATGTTGACTGAATTCTACTCAGCTGCTGTTGTCTGAGGACCCTGGTATTTTACGGGCACTTACACAGTGTCATGACTATCTGGGACACTTGAATAAAACAGTGATTGTTAATTCAATTAGAAAAAACCTGCTCTTCTCCTTCTGTGACTCGTCATAAGGTCTGAAAGGTTCATCATGACTTAGAATAGAAGTTGCTCCATTTGATTATTGTTCCTCCTCCTGTCAGTGACTACGGCAACTGACGAGTGCTGCCCACTTTCTGTTAACGTCTTCATTTGTCCATGGCTGCACGAAGGTGGTGTCTGTGAACAACACCACAGATGAGGTGAAGCCCAAGGGGAGTCCTCCTATTGATGCAAATGTGACTGAGAGCCCACCCACCACGACTCTACCTCCTCCTCCTCTTCCTCCTCCTCCTCCTCAGCATCAGGACAAGAAGAAACTCAATGAGGTCAGTGGAGCAGCAGCCTATCAGAGGCCAGAGGTGAGTGTGACATCTCATCAGTTACATCACAGGGCTCACTCTCGGCGGGGGTCAGTAGCATAGAGGGAAATGTTTGAACACTGGGGGTTATTTTACTGTGCTATAATAACATAATTACACAATTAGTGGTGCTTAAAGCAATTATTTGCTTTAGTTAGTGTCATGAAATAACACATAGGTGTAATGATTTAACATTTACCTTTATTTGTTTGGTAATTAGTGATGCAAAATACAAAAACGATTAATTGCATAAGCAATAACAATATACTATTAGAAAATACTCACTTGTTATTTATATATAAGTATAAAAACCAAAAATAAACTTGTAACAGGTTCACTGTCACTCTGGGGTTATTACCTCTAGCCAGACAAGTACTTAAATACTATTAAAGTAGATATTGACAGTTTCAGACTGTTAGTACTTCTAACTATAAATACACATTTCCTGAGGTATTTTCTCTTAAATAAATTCTGTGACTTCACAGAATATAAAAAATTGCTGCATATTAAACAAATAAATAATAAATAATGACTGTGTCTTTAACAATAACTTTGCCTTGGACTTGTGAGGTAATTGCCCATGTAAACCAACAAACACTATGTTCCTTTGATGTAATTGTTGAATGAATTAATAACTTATAAAAGCCAATGAACCTATTTTTGATAAGATGACGATTTGGTCCTGATCAGATCCTCTTCATTAAAAGCTGTTGTTAATTTGGATTAACGCTGTTAAAGTGTTATTAACTCTTGATGTTCCTTAAAAAAAGGAACACTGACAAATTCCTTTATAAAATCATTTTCTGCCTGATTGAATACCAAGAATGTGTATAAGAGTCACTGAGGTCATTGGAAGGTCTGGCTGTCCAGTGGACGATAACAGACCTCAGACCAGTGACTGGAACACGGGCCCTCGTCCATGACATTTTCTAAATTAACTGGAGATAATGTGCAGTGTAGTGGAGGGTGGACCTGAGCTGAATCCAAGTCAATCACCAAGTTAAGAAAACTTGTAAGAGGTCTTAAAAGAGTTATTAATGAAAACTATAACTATTTTATTTAAAATTCCTCTCCGTCAAAGGGTGATTCTGTTTAATTGCAACTTAGGTCACACTTTCTGTGAATGAGGTTACATGTTCAAACAGTACAATAAACACATACAGTAAGATTATCTTTATTGTTTTAAACAAACCCTGGATTAACCCAACCTATCCGAAGAAATAACAGAAGGTATATGGTAAAAATATGACCAAAATGTGTATTATTAACATGAATCACTGTTTGCAGACTGACTTTGGTTGAACTATGACTTACAGCTCTTGCTATTGTCGTAAGTTTCCTTCACAGTGAAGCATCATTATATTTACATTTTGGATGTACTCATTTTTGGGAGTACTTCAAAATAGAATTGTTCAGATAATTAGTTGGTTTGTTTACGGCCCATCAGACTGTCCGGCTGCGTTTATTATTGTCATTTGTTGTTGTGATATCACTGAGTGTACACAACAGCTCATTACTCATAGACATAAAATAATATGTCCAAAGATAAAATAAAGAAATGTTGTTTATGTTTATGTTCCACAGTTGGATGTCCATTATTGCAAAGATTATATAATTTCCTGTCAGCGCTTCTTAAATACAATCATTGAGCCAAAAGTGCATTGTCCATATAATATTATCATAATAATATGGTTTATGTTCTTTGCCTGTCTTTCTGTCCACTAACAGGGAAAGTATGAGGAGAAGTTTATTGGGGAAAGTTTGTCCTTCCAGCAGACAGATGGTTCTGCTCAGATCATCGAGATGAAACCGGAGGTGACTCCCAAAAGCCCGGCTAACAAGGAGGCTTCTCAGGTGACGAAAGTTGGTCCCAACGGCATGATCATCAGAGGAATGACTTTTTATAAATCTGAGCCGGATCCAATGGTGGCAGACGACGGGGAACCAGGAGAGAACTGTGAGTACAAGGACTGCTAGCAACGTTACTTTACAGATCAATCAACTGACCAATCAGGTAGCTTTTATTCTTATATAAAGCTAAAAACCCGTAACTGCACATTTTCCCTTCTCTCCTCAGTTTTTGAGTATCATGGTTTCAGTGGTGATGGCCCAATGAACATCTTCATTGAGGAGAATCTTCTCCAGCACAAAGTCCCTGGGCCCAGAACAAGGCCGGGACCAAGATCATTACGACCAAAGACAACCCCTCCTTTGCATGGTTCCGAGAAGTCAAGCCAATCAACAAAACCAAAGGAGTCGAGGTCAGAAACGTCAGACTCCCTCGGTACCTTCCAAAGCACATCACATCATTCTGCAGAAGCAAAGATTGTGACCTCCAAGAGGAGAAGTGTCACGTCTGCACCATCCACTGCCACACGAAACACCAGGACCACAGAGACTACAGCTCGGACTACCCAAAGAGTCAGGGCTGGAATCACTCAGTCATCAAACCCCTTAATGGATGAACCAGCAGGTACCCGTCCAAGCATCACTACCAAGGAAACAACGGCAACAACAATGATCCCAACCCACCCCTCTGAAAAAACATCTCTCAAGGAAATCCCACTCACAAGACGTACCGCAGCCACCATGATGACAACGTCTATCCTGAAACTGAAAGAGCAAATGAAAACTGTACCAGGCAGCACGGCAGCTATTCCAAGTACACGTTCACCGAATCCAACTACAGAGGCATCAACCTCCTCAAGCTCCATCACAACCCACGCTGCCGTGACCTCGGCGCCAGTACATCCCACGGAATCTTCCACAGCAGCTACTTTCATTACTCCAGAGGAAGAAATCAAACCCACCTTCTTCACAGATACAACTTTGCCTCCTACTACACAGAGACCGACCACTCAGCCATTCACCACCCCTACAACTATGTCTGCTACAGCCACCAGGACCACCAGGACCACCACTACCACCAGTCAGGCTCCCCAAGTGAAGCAGAGATACAAAATCAGCTGGGAGGAGGAAGAGGGGGAGGAGAAAAGACAGGGATTAGATGAACTAATGCAAAGACATGAGGAATCGACGTCAACAAAACCTGGTAAAATAAATGTTTAGATGTTAAAGTCTAGTTTTTCTATTCATTTATTTGTATTTGTATTCACTGTCCTTCATTGAATACACAAGGAAACATTACCCACTACAAAAAGCTGAATGAGAGGTTATTATTGTAGGGACATGCTAAAAAGCTATAGGTAGTTCTTATTACACTGGTGTTTTTTAAAGTCTCCAGTGGTTTTAATTTAGTCATTTGGTTCTTTAAATACAGAGTGAAACATCACGATTGAGAGCAAACACTGACTCACGATTATTCAAGGGTATAAAGATAGGACCTCGTTATAGTGGCTCCATCCCCAGATCTCTACTGACTCTAGCTTCTACTGTACGGACTGTTTAAAATCAACCCAATGATTGTGCTCAATGGGAGAAGTATGAGGCTTGCCAAAGTCAGCAGGCTCCATTCTCTTGGCATCGCGGATATCTGTACCAAATTTCCTGGCAATCCATCCATCCCTCAAGCCATGCAGCTTGTGTGGCAAAAAAAAATCCCCCCCCCCTCCCTAAAAACAACAGAACCTGTGATCCGCTGTAACCAGTTCGTAACACCCAATGGAAAAGACTGACATCATGCAGTCATTATTTTCAGAGTTTCATAAAATGTGTCTGAAGCATATAACAAATAAATTGTTCTGTGAGTAAATTCAGTGACTCTCCTCTGTCACAACCTCACCCTGATTCCAGCTGTTCCAAACAAAAGCTTCTAATTATGTTCAGGCTCTTTGACGTAGGTCTGGATGATGATGTTAAACTGCCTCTTTGACCTCGCTCATGCTCTCTGGGTCTTTCTGTGTTTCCACAGGGGAGTGTAAGGACACTTTGGCAACGATCTCCGAGCCGGTCACTCACAACACCTATGGCAAGACCGAGGGGGCGTGGATGAAGGATCCGAAGTCTGACAATAACAAAATTTATGTCACAAACTTCTTTTATGGAAACAACCTCCTCGAGTTCCGCAACATGGAGGTTTTTAAACAAGGTGAGAACCAGTAGTCGTAGCCTCCACTCAGTTGTTTTTGCTTTTTGCTTTTTAATAAATCTCATGGCTCTCCACTCCACTTAATCCTCTCTAGGTCGTTTCACCAACTCCTACAAGCTTCCTTACAACTGGATCGGCACAGGCCATGTGGTCTACGACGGAGCCTTCTTCTACAACCGGGCCTTCTCCCGTGACATCATCAAGTATGACCTGCGGCAGCGCTACGTGTCCTCCTGGACCATGCTGCACGACGCCCTGGTCGAGGAGTCCTCGTCGCCGTGGGAGTGGCGCAGTCACTCAGACATCGACTTCTCCGTGGATGAGAGCGGCCTGTGGATCATCTACCCGGCGCTGGACGACGAAGGCTTCCTGCAGGAGGTGATCGTCCTGAGTCGACTGGACCCCTCAGATCTCAGCATGCAGAGGGAGACCACCTGGAGGACCGGGTTCAGGAGGAACCGCTATGGCAACTGCTTCCTTGTGTGCGGCGTCCTCTACGCTGTTGACAGCAACAACAGAAGAGAGGCCAACCTGGAGTACGCCTTCGACACGCACACAAACACTCAGATGATTCCCAGAATGCCCTTCATCAACAGCTACACCTACACCACGCAGATTGACTACAATCCCAGAGAGGGCCTGCTCTATGCATGGGACAATGGACACCAAGTCACGTACAACATTACGTTTGCTTATGTCGACCCTTAGTAGGGGTTTTAAAGTTATTTTTAAAGTGAATTATATGATTTAAATGGATTGTAGATCAGTCCACATTGCCTTCAGTGAGGAAAAGACAGGGGCCAAATGTAAATACAGTCTTGTCCCAGACAGACGTTTGAAAGGCTTCTATACACTTCAGTATAATGTGATTCAATTGCTTTGTTCATATCAAGAATGTTTAAAGTTTTACCTGAAAAAGATGAAAGATTTGCCTCAGTCAACAGATCAAGTTGTACTCTATTTACTATAATGCTGTAAAAAAGACACAGCCCTTAGAGATCCATGAATGTAGAGGTGTCAGAATGAGTCAATGACTAATTGGGTCAAAGCAATTCACTTAAAAAAACTAATTCTTAAACGTTTTTTCTTTGAACAAATCCCCAAACTTCTGTGGACAAATTCATTTCTTTCTATTTTTGTATACCTTACTCTATATCACGTTTTTCTTTCCATCATTTGACACAGGTCCTTTGTCTTGTGAACAGCACTTACTCCCTCCATATCAGACTGCTTCCAGGAGACCGCAATAAAGTTTGGAAATGCTTAAGAAACTTTTTTTCTTTGTTTGTTAAAGTGGTTTAGATTATAGCATGTGAGTGTTCATAGCACTGAGGGACTGACGGGTAGATCCAAGACAGCAGGAAAAGACAAATAAAGATGTACAGAGCAGGACTGTTCAAGCCTTGAACTTACGAAAATAAAGTCAATTGTTGAATGGAAAAATAGTAATGGAGGAAAAGGATTTCACCCAAAGAGCCGAAAGCGGGACACACAGATAAGGTGAGAGAAAATCCAGTGTTTATTTTGGTTTACACACATAATAGAATACAAAAAGCAAAACCTCACAATCTTTTTGTTCTCTCATCTTCTAATGGTAGTTCGTTCTGGATGCAGTAAAAACAAAGTGGAAATCAAATATATTGAAAGCGATTGAAAAACCAAAAGGGAAAAAACAGAATTCACACACAGATCTGGTCTTAAAACAACAAAATCTTTTTTTCTTGAACAATTTTTATGGGCATCTGCTGAGCTAAAGCTTAACCATCTGTACAATCCTGTGGCTAAAATACATACAATCTGGTCTCAGAAGTAAAGTATGTTGATTTATCAAAACAGACAAACTGACCAGGAGTATTTCTACTAATTAGAATTTCTTATGATCTCATTTACTTAAATATTGCCCCAAACTACAGGTAGTCGAAACAAGGTGGCAGACATATAAAAATAATTTAATATCAGAACTGAAAACCCCAGGCGCTGCATTAACAGTGCAATTGTATACTAGAAATTATTACTTCCAATCTTCCATTACCCCACACACATTTTTAACTAGGAATTTCAATATATTAGGATCAAGAGCAAAACATAAAATTGCAATTAGCCCATGGATGGAAAAGTCTTTGTGTATGTTTGGTACAAGTGGGCATTTATAAAAAAAAAAAAAAAAAAAAAAATTGTATAAGTGAAGCACAGTGCAAAGACTCCAAAATTGAAAAGTGTGATTCTTCATTGATACGCTGTTAAAAAGAGAAGACCGCCGCCTGGAGACCAACAAATAGCAGTTTGTGGTTCGGTAAGCTCTCCGTGATCACCGGACTTCCTGAGTTTACTGATTGCCTCTGGTGCCACATGGTATTCACCTGTCATCTCTCCCTATTTCACCTAATTGACTTTATTTAGAGAGTTACAAAGACAACACGTGAGTAAGAGAGATGATTGCAGGACTCATATTTAGCCGAGATATAAACACGGACGCTGTTGTGCTTCTGAACAGTAAACCCCTGCTTTACATCAATGGTTTTTCTCTGCTCTGTCCTGAAATTAAGAGAGAGGAACTAGATCAGAATTCAGAAGAGCTGCTATGGTAAGTGGTTGTGTTATGATGGGGGTGACTCAAGGTTCAATTCTCTGCCCCCTGCCG
The DNA here is from genome assembly GCF_949316205.1 of Platichthys flesus. Classification (NCBI taxonomy): domain Eukaryota; kingdom Metazoa; phylum Chordata; class Actinopteri; order Pleuronectiformes; family Pleuronectidae; genus Platichthys; species Platichthys flesus. The sequence goes on along the minus strand of NC_084953.1, from coordinate 15,312,935 downwards.
CTAAACAATTCCCCCAGCGTCTGCTTGGACCCTGTTTCAGACTACCTCTGGATGCCGGTCCAAATAAAGGTGCTGACAGCTGCGGACAATCTTCAAGCTACCTAACGATGAGGGGATTTCTGCAGAGCACTTTCACTCACAGCCACATCACAAACACAAAGTCAGTGGTAACACACCAGAATTATAAAAAAAATATCAACTAAAAACTGAGGTTGTCTCTTGTGTTTGTGTTTGTGTATTTCTGTTGTATTGTTCTGAGTAACGCAGGAGCTGATGGTGGTCCTAGGCAGACCCCATGAGCACGCCGACAGGGGGCGTGGTCTGGTTGTTGGTCGGGGAGTGGTGGTAAAACGTGTCGGTGCGGTTGACCCGGAGCAGAGGCGGGATGGTTGAAGACCTGATGTGGAGGATCCTGGTGTCCGTTACCTCACAGTCGATCTGCATCATTACCTGGAACTCTTTGTCCCCGATGACGCTGTCTGTGATAGCGGGAAGAAGAGAAGGGTTGTTACTCATGGATGCATCACGTGTGAATAAATAAAGAAGTTATTACCCCAGCCCTTTTGTTTATTTGTTTGTTTGTTTGTCTGCTGGATTAGGAAAAAGCTACTGAATGGATTTCCATGAGACTTGGTGGAAGGGAGCAACATGGGATCTGGACAAAGGGGTGGATCCAGAATCTTTGAAAATGTCATAGATTTCCCAGGGTTTAATTCATGGGCCTTGATGACCTGGCATATTTAGAGGACGGATACATCAGCGTGTGAAATGCGGTGCAGCTTGATTGAATATAATGGGAGTGTTGGGCCTTCGCAGTGGTAAACGCTCTACTGAGAGCCATTCCTGTTCCAGTTTCATTTGCTTATTCGCTCCGCTAACAGTGGACACGTATCGCAGCAAAAGATTTTAAAAACATGACATAAAGATTCCAAACACGATTCCGCATCATGTTTCTCACAAACAAGAGTTTAAATTATGCGTGCAGCAAGGAGACATGATAGGACAGCAACATGGGAGTATAAAGGAGTATTGTTTGAGGCAGTTGAGGGGGGGAGTCGGGGGAGGGGGGTGGGCTGAGAACCGCAGCGATTACGCGCGGAGGCTTGATTACAGATGGAGTTCAGAGGTGAGTCACATATGGGATTTCTCTGACACGAAGATAAACAAAACAACGCTAACCAAGAGCAGGACATGCACATATGGGAGTCTTGCATGGTGGGGGAGAGAAAGACAGAGCGCGATCACTGATGATGAGTCAGGTTCCTTCAGGCTCTCTTTGTTTGTTTTTTTAGGTTGTGTTCAGAGGAGGAAAGAGGAAAGTCTGACAGAGATCAATGTTGATGAGTCAGGATTAAAAAAAAAACAAAAGGGGACTGCAGATGGAGTTCAGCATGAGGATAAACACAAAGATTGTTGTTATCGTTGATTAAATGTTTTTTAATTTTCATTTCAAAAGGACATCCTGCTTGACGTACACACAAGCCATTACTGTGCTCTGGCTTTATCTTGGGGAATTCAAGTTTGGAAAAAGATGCTGGCGCTGAGACAATGAACGCTTCATGGCTTGTGGTCTCCCACAGCCTGGCTTTACTTTGTCTGGAAGAAGAACAGCCTTTAAAGTGGACACTTGTTAAAGTCTTTGCTAGAGGCAGCTACGGTCAACATGCTGAAGGATGGATTCCTCATGTATTTACATTAAATGTTCGATATGTGACTTTGGGCACTCTCATTCAAAAACAATCAAAAGGAGTTTGATGATGTTGTGATCATACAATAATGTGATAATATAAACTGTAATTGTAATGTGCTACATAAATTAGGTTTATTATTTATTATTATGTTAACAAATGAGGTCATGTATTAAATGATATATCATGTTAAATTATTACGTGATACAATACAAACAGTGAAAGGAAAATACAGCCGAATGGCTAACAGCTTTTCCCTCATCCTACGTCGTTTGCCTTTATGGTCGAGAGACGGGTAAAGTCACCGGTAAAGCAAATGTGATTCATTAAAGGCGACCAAAATGAAACTGTCTGTTACCTTTGGTAAAATTGGGGAATTCTCTGGGTTTGAAAATTGCTGGAAACATTTTGGTTGAAGTAAGTATACATGTCAAGAAAATATATAACATAGTTCCATTTGTTTTAAGACAATTTAATGAATTATATATCTTTAACAGCTGACCTAAAGCGCTGCATATTCTTTTGCACACCAGAGATGCTAACAACAGCCCCCATGTGGAGAACCAACACAACCCCTCAGTCAGTTTTAGTGGATCCTCAGATGACCCAGAACTGAAGGAGTAGGCGTCTTTAAAATAGCTGAGCGCAGCAAGTTGTTTAAATTCTGCAGCTGTTTTTCCAGAAACACCTGTGCAACACATCAGCATCTTCTGCCCGTCTGAGCTATTTCCATGGACGTATATTTTAGAGACAATTGATCCGACTGTACGGGGAGTATAGGACAGCTCCCTCCACAGCCAGAAGATTCCTCAGATGTTCACATCCTGAGGCGCTCAGTAGACGTAAGGCTGTACGAGTATGACTTCATCTACGGCTCAACTTCCTCTCTTTGCACCTGCAGGGAAACTGGAACTTTTTAGATGTTCGTTGCAGTGATTCAACAGACGTCTCTGGATATTGTCCTCTGGATTTGGACTTAACTCCCGGTCACGCTATGTTTACGCCAAACCACGCCACTGTCTCAAGCCGAGCTGGAAAATGTATTGTCTGTGCATCGCCATATAACTGGATGAGATCATACATTTCTCTCTTCCCTTTTGGTTCAAGGTCCTTTCATTACTGCAGAGTCAAGCCTGGGAAGATTCGGTTTAGTGCAAATTAAACAGCTCTGACATTGCAACCACTTAGCTTATTTATTTTTTTTGTTTCATTTTTTTCCCTTTATTGACAAGACTGTAAGTGTGAAATGAGGGTAGAGAATTGGAGAAGACACACAGCAAAGGGCCGGGCTGGAACCGAGCCTGTGTCCGCTACAGGAAGACTCGAGACTCTGTATGCAGGACGCTCATTCTATAGCGCACCCACTGAGCTGATATAAAATAAATATTAAATAGAAGTCCCAAAAAGAGCCAGTGCCATTTGCATGTGTTGACTCCAAATTTATATATCCATCCATCCATTGTCTTCTACATACCCGCGCTTGGGTTGCGGGGGTAGCTGGCCGAGTAGGGCATTCCAGACGTATCTTTACCTAGCCACGCTTTTATAGCTCCTTCTTTGTAGGAGACCATCTTAAGGGTTTTGGGTCTGAACCAGTGCCTCCTCCCAGTTGAGGTGGCCAGGAGACATCCTAACTATATGTCTGAACCACCTCATTTGTCCCCCTTTGACACAGAGGAGAAGGGGTTCTGCACTGAGCTTCCTTCGTATGTCTCAACTCCGCCACTCGTATTTGTGACCTCATTATTTCCATCACTACCAAATTAATCAAATTTTGTTTCAAATTAATATCATGACATAAAAAGAAAGAATAGAGTAATTAGAGGAAAAAACGCAGGCTTGGGCCAACCAAATATATTTATAAAAAACTTGTTCTTGTTTGGCTGTATTTACCCCAGTGGACAGTGAATAGAAACACGACTTCAAATGAAGCACTTTATAAGCTGGATGTGTACCAGGTAACTCCTGACCACCATATCAAGTTTATAAAGTGATGATAAGTCATTGCTGTGTTTACAGCTTGTTGTTTACTCTCAACTCTGAGACTTTGTGTTCCGATACCCTCTAATGTGGTTAGTGTGCCCCATAATTATTTTGTAAATGCGCAACAATTAGAAAATAAGTACCCTGTAAATTGTGGGCCACAATCTAACAATTATCCAAGACTCAAATTGAATTCCCCTCACTGTTGACATCTTTCATTCACCAAATTACCGAACTGTCTAACTTCCACTGCGCTAACTGCTCTCGAGGCCTGTTCATCTTTCGAGGAAGTACACAAACACACAGACACGAGGCCCGACTTCAAACAGCAGCTCTTTGATGCAGCTGCCAAATCGACCATCCTGCTCCACGTGGACTCCTTCCCCCTTTTACTGGTGCCATCTGGAGATGGTCCAGAAAGTTTCAGCGACACAGGGAGCGGGTGTGTGCTGATAAAAGCCTGATGTCTGGCAATGGATGCATCTGAGGAAACCTGAGAGGGCATCTCAGGAGAAGGGTGACTGCCAGACTGGCACAGAACCTGAGGACCCACTCATGAAGAAAGATGTTGCTTTTTCCCATGAGAAAGAGGCAATTGATACCCAAATATAATCTAAGAATTAAAAGACGTGTTTTGGGTCAGTAAAAAAATCAATGTGGGTCTAATTGGATATCAATTAGGCAAATTAAACTGAACCTACCCCATACAGTCAATTATCAGAATTTATTTTATTCAGGAAAAAGAAAAAACAGCATGCTCACCTTTATCTACAGGACAATTACATTTTAATACTGAGTGTGATCTTCACACAGGTAATAACAAGACTACACGGCTATAGCAGTAATGTGAGACTGTGCTTGCGCTAAATGCTAATGGCAGCATGCTAACATGCTCACAATGCTTACAATATTCATCTGTTAGCATGATACAATTTACATCCACACTAAACATGATGCTGAAGTTATGTGTGATTTGATTTGCAGGTAAAAAGTAGTTAATTGAAGATTGAAATGAGATTTTCAGTCAGGTTGAAGTGGAACCCACCGAGATGTCACCCATTGGTTTGTGATCTGCTGTTTTGATCATCTATTTGGCTCTAGATGGGACCATTAAAAATAAACATCATGGCGTATTGAAGAAACAAACTCCAAACACATTTTCTGTACTGACACTGCTTCACGTACTGGACTTGGAGTCAACGTCCATTTTTATATACAGTCTATAGTCTGGATCAAAGTGTTAGGCCAATGACTAGCCAATTGCTATTACTACCAACAGAGCTATGCAGCTCGCATGGCTAATGCCAAAAGTTAAATATAAAGACTTAAGTAACTGATGCAAATGATCAAAAGCTGCACAAGTTGGAAGTGTATTTTGGATATTTAAGCACAGCAAGGGTTAACCATTTGGTTTGGTGAACATGCACTCTATTTCAGGGGACTGGTGGGGATGTACTGTTTAGATTAGAGGAGTAGGAAAATCTGATCCCCAACTCCTTCAGCAGAGTGGAGCTCTACCTTGAACCCCCAGTGAAAGCTGCCTGTTAGCAATAGTGCATGTACAATCTCAGCGCAGTAAAAATAGACGGCAGTCCCACAGTCGATCCACCTGTAAATGATGTCATCTGTAAAACATTCCTCTCCTCCAAACATGTCGCTTCCACTTGATGGAGCTGCTTTCAAACCCAGAGGATCATTATATAAACACACCCTTCAGCCCTTATAAAGAGCCGCTGCTCAGCCATCTATGCTTTTCAGGGAGAATGTGGGAGGTCAAGGTCAAGTAACTTGAACAGAACCCCCTGAACCGTGGACACTCAGCGAGACCGAAAAAGACGACGGCTTACATCAAAGTGTCGATGTGTGATGATCGATTATTGGCCAAGACAGGCCGACCGACAACTCCAGATTAGCAGAGTCAATCCACCTCCTCCAGATGCAAACCATTTAGTGACTGGAGAAGGAAGGCATTCCTAAAGGAGTGCAGCAACAGGGAGCTGGAAAGAATTATCCTCCGCTGTGGAGCAATTAGGCTGCAGAAACAGGACAGTGTTTCTGCTTTTCTAAGACTCTCACTCTGCTAAATTGTGTACATTTGCACTTAATCACTTCAAGGTTCAAACAAAGACAACATAAATCTAAAATGCTACTTGAAAGCTGTCATCTGTTAGACAAATGGGGTTTCATATGTAACGGAGGGGAGGACTACACATGTTTTTCTATTTGTAAATAATCATAGTCGTCCTTTGCTTTGTCAGCATTGGTTGGCTTGTGCTTTAACGATAGTCTGTCAGGTCAATGAGGACCTGCTTGGAGGAACAGGCACTTAGACTACTGAACTGAACATGCATCTGCTGACATGAAGCTGGTGTGAGACGCATTTCTACTGGTCAAAAAACCCAGTCACATCAGCATTCACTCCCGAGTCAAATGAGTCTAGATTAGAAACAGGTTTTTATCGGCCTCGAGCTGCAGCGATGGAATCCCAGGATAAGACACGAATTTGGCAAGACAGCTAAGAGAGAGAGCACCTCCAAATTTGTTGAGATCGTGGCATCGAACATGATTCAGCTTGGGGGAAAACAGAAATCTCCTCTACTAGCAATAGGAAAGAGGTCAATCACCTTTTTATAGCTGGTTTACCTGCATTTAAAAAACCCATATATACAAACTAATTGTTGGTGTAACAGAGGTATAAAAGACTCCACATGATCCAACCAGCATTAGATGCAAACACATGAAAGGCCTGAGATGAGCAGGAAAGGGCTTGAGACGGACAGCAAGCATCATCCATGTCTGATCATGCAAATTGAAGACCGCTTTCTTGGGAATAAATCCAGAACTGATATCTTTCCCTGAATGCCATCTTTGTTTGGCCATTTCAACAATTAGCTTAAAAGGGAGGTCTTGGATTTCACTTTTTGCTGCTATTTCAATGGGCCATCTGATCGGCACAGACCTTCACATTCCTCCTTGACAAGACCAACCAAGAACAATGTTTACCTTCATCAATCCTAATCTCCAACACCCCCCTCCCAGAAAAAAGTGATTTCCAAATGGGCATGTCTTGCATGCTGAGTAAGAGGCTCGTATTCCACTGACTCTCTGCTGCTTGAAACCGTAATCAAACATGTTGCTTTGCCACAGACAGAGAGACAGAGAGATATCAGGAGAGCAAGATGATTTTGATAAAAAATGCCAGTTGAACAGCCAAACAACAGCAGGCTGTCTTCCTGGTTACTAACACCCTACATGGATTGGTTTCCTCTCAGTTCACTGAAACGGTGAAAACCAGGTATTTGGGCACATAAGATTCCTTTCCACTGAATCCTCTGATGACCCGACATTGAAATGCTCCATTGATAATCCCGCAGAACTGAGGGGCCATGAAGAAAACGTATGATGAGCTCATTCAGATCAAGAACATGTGTCAACTTATCTGATCCATGGAAAACCACTTGGCAACAAATGTGCCAATGGAAGTCAAGTGTGTAAATCCTTCATGGGGAGCAACAAGGTGGTAACGTATTTCATTAACAAATAGCTTACACTTAGTTAGGAATACAATTTTAATAGATAACTAAACACATTTAAAATATAAACATATATATAAGAAGCAGTGACATTTTTTGGCTCAAGCCCCCTATCAGCCTCAAAGGATAGCTAATGGATGGATGGATGGATGGATGAATGGATGGATGGATGGATAAAATACTTTATTTCTATTTCCTTCACACTTGGGATCCTCCACACACTGAGGGCGTACCCTGTGTAGACCAGTGTTAAAATATTTGGGTTTGGTTTTTAGGGCAGGCTGTCAAGTACATGGATGAGGGCTTCTCAAATGGACTGGTGACCCCCCCCCCCCCCCCTCCCCAAACATGCAATCAAGCCCACCCTGGTTACCACCCACAAGGACAAACTATGGACAGCAATTGTTTGTTTAAAAAAAAGAACTGAAGAAGCCTTGAGCTACTGCATGTCCCTTCTCTACAATCTGAATTTATGTAACCTGACCTTTCGATCAACCACAGGCGGCCATTATGTGCAACAATCCCAGCGAACGGTTTGTGTTGTGTGCTCAAACCAAACTGCTTCTATTATATAGTTTTATATTTTAAGGCTTGGCGTTCAAGGACCAAGTGATGCAATGGAGGCCGTTCTACAGCTCAAAAATATAATATGTCCTGGGTAATAAATCTAAAGTTATAACTTCTCTGCTAAACTACTCCTGTCTGACGTAACACACTCACAAACCTACTTGGCAGGTGGGAGAAGACACATAGCAACACAACAAACGGCAAAAACTCTTCATTCACTGTGCAGTCAGACAGTCAAGCATAAAGTCTCAGGTACACCCACGTCTTTTGTTATATATATATATATGGACTTGTTATAATAAAATATGTGGTAAAGGTGATGGCTTATAAGTTAGCTTAGGGGCATTTTGTTGTTTTTGTATTATGTTAATACGAAGAAGATAAATACTGTATATTTTATATTAGTACAAAAAAAAGTTTCTGTTTAGGCCGCAATTTACTTTCAGAGCAAAGGACATTTTTGTGTTCGCATCTCTGTGTGTTTCAGTCAGTGAGCGTACAGACACATTGCAGCATTGCTCAATGCAGCAGAAAGAATAGTAAGAAGATGAAGGACATAGGAACCACAAAGCCCTCAGAGGGAGGGAAGGAGCAAAGACAATCTACTAACAAGACGCCAGATGTCAAAGAAACTTTTTGGCAAAGAAAATCTACAAAGAAAATTTGAACATAAACTCTAGTTATTAAGCTTAAAAACCTTAAGTGCTATGTTTAGGTTGAAGAAGTTTTTCCATACAATGTAATGCATTCTGCTGGGAAGGTGTGGTTCTCCCAGCTTTACTTTCATGATCAAACTCCCCGACTGATGTGTCTGTGCTGCAGCACTTACCGTTAATGTTCATGGCTGGCAACACCAAAGACATCTTGGGTCGCCTCCCTTTATTGTGGTTGGTGGCAGGAAGTAGAAGATGATCCTAAGAACAAAAAAGAGAAGGTCATCAAGTGGAAAATACAACTAATTTGAAAGCAAATTAAACGGTCGGCTGTTTTGCATTTGTTTTTGATCAAGCTTTGGAGCTCGAGCTAGAATTTTTAACAGATGACGAACTTTCACTGGACAATAAGATAACGTCACACATGGGTCATAGGGGAAGGTAATAGGCATAAGACAATAATTTCCATAAAATGTTTAATTGAGGACTTTCTTTCATCTTTTGCCTCATCACCTAGACAATTAAAACCACCATTATTTTAATACATTGAGATTTTGAAGCCCTTATTGAACTTGTGTATCCACTTGAAGTCTGACTTAAAAATTGCATTTATGAGGAAAATACTTCAGTTACTGGTAGAAATAAAATGAGTCTTTATGCAACTCATTAGAAAATGTCAGGAAAGGTTTTTCTCTGAGCACATCCTCTCAGTAGGAGTTACGTCACAGAGGAATGCTAATGTGCGAACACACATGCGACCCACACAACACTCAGTTAAGGGCGGAGCTGAGCTGTGGCTCGAAGAACAGATTCAAACAGAAGGACTTGAATCCTCTGTTGCATGTTTTGAGGCAAAGCAACCGATGAGAAAAAGTTGTAGAACAGCATCTTAAAAAAAAACTCAAAACCAGAACCAAAGACTGAAACCAGCATGACGTCACATCTGTGAGACAATAAGGACTTTGGAAGGAGGTGCTGATATTTCACACAAAAAGCCCATTTGAGAAGACTAAATTGAGACAGGTTACTCCAAATTAAGTGGTATTGAGGCTAGACAATTAACAGTTAAAATTGATAATACATTAAATTATATTATGAATCATAAACAACTGATGCAATCTCTTCTGCACCGTTTATTTTGAAGATTAAACTTTAGAACTGTAACCATTGATACTGATGTCTGTGAAAGGCTCATATTGGCGGATCAGCAAGCGGTCGGGCTCTAATAAAGTTTGACTAATCTCTTCAAGACTTGCAGAAAAATTGGACATCCTTCTCTTGAATACAAGCTTTGCTGAGTTAAACATGCTCATGGGTCTGTAAGGCCCCAAAGGGGGTATTCTAACCCCATGCATGTGTGAGTTGACTCTGCCTGGAGAGTGGCAGGAGGCAGGAACACACCAACCACATTACTGCGGATCATCAGGGGGCCTGCTGTAGCTGCCATGACGACAGGTGAATTTTCCACGTCCCTGTTGGACCCAATCTACAGTGAAAGCCACCAGTGTTTCCAGCCCCACACCTCTGTGTACACTTACGTTAAGCCACAGGTGGTAAAACAGCACGTGAAGTGAGGCGGGGCTGCGATGGTAGAGTAAGAGCTGTGGCTGAGCTATGGTTTCCATCACTTCACCTCATTTCACAATTTAAAAGAGCCACAGCCGGTAAAGTATCTGTTGAGGGCTCAAAGTAACCTTGACCTTTGCATGACCACGTCTGAGTGCGCTACATACTGCAGGGAGTGACCTCAACTACTGGCAGAGCCGAGAGCAGGACGTTATGAAACTCTATGAAATATATTCTTTTGCGTGGAGGGACCAAACTCGAAATTGGTGGTGATTTGTTTAAAAATCTTAACAAATTCCAAATTTAAGCCAGAGTTTTGGCAGTCCAGGGATAACATCATACTGACTGGAACAAAAAAAAACAAAAGCACACCCACTTATTCAGACACGCAATCACACCCTGAAACCCAGGAAACAAAATACAAGCACATGAAGTGTCTGCAATAATGAAAAAGGTCACGCTAAATATTAGGCCTGTAACTGATGCTCTTATTATGTAACTGTTTCTAAGTTAAATAAGTTCAAATAAAAACCTAACTACAGTGATAATCACATCCAAAGAGCAGGCATGTGGTAAAGTGAATGTTAAGTAAAATGAATAGAATTACTAAAAGTCAGAACAATAGATATATCCTTATAGAGCAAATTATAAAGTTAACAATTAATCAACCAAAGAAAATCTATCAGAAACTATTTAGATAACCAATTTATTGTTTGTTTTTTAAGTCAAAAAATGCCAAACATTCTGTGGTTTCACTTTCTTAGTTGTGAAGATTTTCTTCTCAACTTTATCTTAAAAGGGATTCTTGACAGAATATCTTGTGATTTCTGGGCTGTTAGTCGAAAGTTCAAAATTGGATGGCACAGCTTTTGGTTTTGGCAATTTCCCCCAAAAATGAAATTTTCTTACTGGATTTATCAATTAATCGAGAAAACATCTCTACATCTCTATTTCAAAAATAACCAAGGCTTTGAAATAATAATAAATATTATTCTTCTTAGTTTTGGTTGATTAATAATAATCATATTGAAATTAATCAGTTTGTTTGATTATGACGAATTAAGTTCTCAAATCCCCCCCCCCCCCCCGTGATTTAGTTTGAATTCTACAATACAAAGTTATATATAGCTTTGATTTTAGATGAACTTGCCTCACTGCTCCTTAACAACACAAAGCAGCTTGAGAGTGAAAGAGAGCCACTTGACCTGTAGAGGCCCTCGGACCAGGTTCACCATTAGTCCCATTGTCCCTGCTGTCACCATGCCAACAGAGCAAGACTTTTGTCACTTGTTTAGTGACGAGGGGTATTGACCTTTGACCACATGCTTCAAACCTCCTGCCCCACCAGGTAATCCTGAGGGTTTAAAAGCTTAGCATCACTCACAGAGTTTTTATTTTTTATTTTCATGTGATACTAATAAAAACTAACTTCAGCTCGTTGGAACTGTTTGTGAGAAACATATCTTATGTGTCATAAGTAATAGATACTACATGATTTTGTTGGCTAGCAGTTTTTGATGGACTTAGGAAGTTATTTTCCTTTTTTCTAGATTTTCGTGACAATAGGCAATTATAATAATGAAACACATACTGGACTATATCAAAAACATTGAGAAAAAGAATATAGCAAATTTTTATTATTTTTGTTCGGGTTGCACTTAAATGTGCTGAAAGCACTAAGAAAATAAATATATATTATTTATGTTTTTGTGAATAATTTGTTCAACAAAGTATTCAAGAAACCAAAACTTCTCAAGAACTCTTTCTGACTAGTATGTCCAGGAATTAATCATATCAAGAAAGAAAAGGCTTAAAGACAGGCTTCAAGTTTCAAATGTGGAAAATGTGGTCAAATGAATAAAGACCAAAGAGATTAACAGTGACACATGGCGACGCCTAGAAATCCAAAACACGCTCTTGATGATTAGGAATGGACCAAGGAAAGTGGACTGGAAAGGGTTAGTTACACCCCTGGGCATGTGCATTTCATCCCTTTGCCCACCCTGCAATTTCCTCTGAAATCAACTGGTTCTGTGACGGAGAAGAGCTATTACGTATAATTTATAATTCATAAGTTACTCATGCTGTGATTAAATAGTGACTGTTTATCGTCAGTTTGGGAAAAGGAAATCTCGTGACAGACAAAAATGGATTGAAATTTGATTAGGGTTGAGCTGTATAAGCCTCCCCTTGAAATCTCTACTTTACGTGATCCATTTCCCCACTGGCACAAATTCCCGCAGAGACCAGAGACGGTCTCTCTGCTCAGATCGGTGTTGAGTTGAAACATTACCCTGCGGAAAGACACCACGTAGAAAGTGTCGCCCCGGCGGTTGATCTCGTCAAAGAAGTCACTGTAGGTGTGGTGAGGGGCGTAGTAGACCTGCAGCTCACTGCCAGGGCTCCTGATGGGAGATGGAGAATAACAAGATTATAATACAAAAAATACTAAAATTACTTAAACCTTCATTAAATTGACCTTGGCTTTTTCGAGAGTGACAAGTGTGTGTCTGACTCAGTGCTGATAATCTATGTTTTCTGCCATAGTATCATCAAACTTGTATCGCAGTATGTACTATAAGCACTGATACTATTTTGACAAGTCGGCCCCTTTGACCCCAATACAGAGTGAGAATCACTTTTGTTTGGCCAAGTACGTGGACACATTGAAGGAATTTGACTTTGGTTTAACATTACTCTCAGTTTAAATAGAGATACAGTTTGGAGCAGGGACAACAAAAACTGAACAATCGAGTAAAAAAAATGGTACAACTCAAAAATTAAACAAGAGCGGATGACCCAGTCTATACTGTAAATCAACATGTGAAAAGAAAAGAGTGGAAGCAATACAAAAATATATAAATATACCTAATTTATAGAAAGAAAGAATCGTCTATAAACATTAGATGAAGAGGACGGAAACCAATATTTTTGTTTTGTGCCAGGCTTGAAATTAGAATTTTCTGTGTATTTCTATTCTGGCAAACCAGTGGGCCCACAGACGTCAACTGTTGAAAGGGACTTTTCCTGTTGTGTTTTGTATATTTGGATGTTTCATCGTCAGAGTAACAACTAGGACAAAATCTGTAGGTGATCTTTGCCACTGACTGACATCCAGTAGAAACGGTTCTTACCGACCCCAAAACATCTGACACAGTTTACAAAGGTAATCTTTCGAAATAAAATAAAAATCCCACAAGGCACAATGTAAAAACTAAAAAACAATGCAGTTTGTTATGTCTACAGGTGCTTTACGTCATCGACGAAGCACAAACACAACTCCAGTCATGCGGTCATCTACTTCGGCAGATCCCGCTGACGATAAACACTCCAGTCTGCAACTCCACCGCTCGCCATTTGACTTCACCACTGTGTTTAGTTTACCACACAAGTAGTTACTGTGAATTTGTTCTGTTATTTACAGTGTACGCTCTAACTGTCAAAAAAATACTTGAATCAGCTTTTAAAAATCAAAAAGATAATTTTTTGGTCAAATTATTTAATTGTTTGAAACTGACGTTACTCATTACACTCTGTGGAAAAGGGTTTTACTCACTTTTCCTCAGTAGTTTCTGTGTATTGAACGGTCACAATCTGGGCAGCCTCCTTATTCTCTGTTTTCTGTTTGGAACAAAGAGAAATAGAATTCTATTTGATTGCTTCATAATAACATTGACTAACAATTAGAGAAAGAGCAGGAGTTAGTGTTGGCAAGGCTGCGTAACACATAAACACAGACTCCATTCAAAACAATACAAGTGACCATTGTGTCAGAAAATCAACACATTAAATCACAGAACTCTTTAGTCACACATGCAGAATAATAATAGGAACAGAAATGTATGTTTAAAAAGTTTTTATGAACTAAAATATGTTTCTTTTTACATACCCTTACTCTTTACTTTGATTATATGTTAAAATATAATGAAGTTTTAAGTGTGTGTAAAGAAATATATTAATACAGGTGAGAAGTAAACACATCCACCTTTCTGTTTATAGTCACATGACGAATGGGTCTATGCTAAGTGGGCAGCTCTTGGTAGATTGGACTTAGTGTGACAGAATTAGAACGAAAATGATGGAAAAAAAGAGCAGGGGGCACTAATCCTACAGCTCCCCTCTAAGTGTTGTGTTTACTTTCTCAGGGCTGTCGGATTAAACTCAGCCCAATAAAGAGAAATGAGAGGCAGAGAAAGGGAAGGTGGGAGAGGGCGATAGCGAGGGAGAGGTGGAATCTATGGTAGAGAAAGAGGTTTTAGTTTGCCAAAAACCCAATTTATCCTGAAAGCAATGGCTTGAAATAAAAGGGACGTTTGGTTTTCTAAGCTTTGATGCCAGCCCTGAACATTGTGTAAATTTCGTTCGCTTGGATCATTAGATTAGTTTTCCTGTTTTTCAAATCACGCTGCTCCGACTTACCAGAATGGTCCTGGTGGGTTTGTGATTGCCGTTACTCATGCGCCTGGATTTGGTTTGCTGCACTTCATGACGGTGGACCCAACCCCTCAGCTCATGGGCCAACCTGCCAGTCAAAGTTAACAAAGGGGTTTTTCTTACATTTCAGATAAGATGTGGTGGATTTTGTGCCAGGATTTAGGATTTTACAACTTACTCTTTGCACTTGGTCCTGTTAAGAGGAGGCTGGCAGGGCGGGGGGGGTCTTAGATAGAGGGGATCCTTCACCAACATCAGGGCCTTATCCTCAGAGCTGAAACCGAATAAAAAGCCGACAGTGGCTGTTAAATGAGGAGAACAGTGATAAGGGTACAGGGTCCTGTTCAGATGCTCCGAAATTGTAACAATTTCTAATCGCAATCTGGTGCAAATATATTCCACATGTTGAGAATATGCTTTGAATGCAAACCCGGAGCCAACATGGCCGCACGCCCTCAGACGCATGTGAACACTTCTGACGAGGAGGAAAAGCTGTGCGATGAAGAATCCAGCGTGGCATTAATGTGCGGCCAATTATGTCTCTATCAGATTACATTGGTTATTAATGAGACATGTGCAGAGTGTATGCACAAAAACGCTGACTTGCAAAGGGACATGACACGATATGTCCATATGCTGCAGTAAATTATGATGATATTAATCATAAACATGCTACAGAGAAACTTACAGTGCTAGTGAGTATATTTAAGGTTGTGTATTGTTTTTTTGTTTTTTTAATACCAGTGCTAAATCGATATTTTGTATATATTTCATATATTTTCCGGTGGCTTAACATATGACTGTTAACACTACACAATGAAAAAATAGGAGCAACATTAAAAAAAATGTACTAACAAATATCACAATATTAATAACACCTAAACCAACTACAATGATTTAACACTAGATACAACTTCCAGTGCTTAATACAGCTAAACCGGTCATCATTAGTCTCCCACCACCGGGGACAGGGACACACCACACTGCCGGTTGATGTGTGCTCAGCATTGGGCCAGATGGTAAACAGTCAAACATGGTGCATCCCTCTGCTTTTAAAAGTATCCCGTGTGAAATCAGGTGGTTCACAGAGATTATCATGTTCCTCTCTTTACACAGAATCCTTTATCCTAAATACAGCAATATTTCTGACCATTTAGCTTTAGGCATTGTGATGTTCCCAACGCTCGACTTAGCCCATGTGATTATGCACAGTAACAGCCTAAAGGCATGCCTTGTTACCATAAGGTATGTTTACATATATTGTGGATCAGCAGCACATTGCATGACTCCCCCCCCCTCTCTCACATGTTACTGTGATTGTAATTAAAACTGTGGTACTGCTGTGCAAGTGAATGATTATGCAGCCTGAGGTGCTGATGTAGACTGTCCACAGCCCGTAGCCACCTGCAGGGGGCTTGTTAAGAAAAACGTCTACCACGACGTAATCCCCCCTCTGGGCCTCCCCGATCCGAGCCAAGAAACGTCAGCTACGCCTCACATTCCCGTCGCTAAACGTCCTGGAAATGGTTCCGCGAGACATAATGTCAGACCACAAAGACCTGATCATAACTCTAACTGAGGGGCCCATTTTAACCTTCCTACTAAACACACCTTCCTGTTCAGTGGAACCCAAAGATTAGGTTGCATATCTTGCCCCACCATCCTCCTCTAGGCCGCATTTTGGTCCTTTCACCCCTTTTGTAAAAGCTAATCTGTTCCTTCCTGCCCGTGCTGGGTTAATGCTGCGGGGAAACCTGATCCTACAGATGAATGTTTCACATTAACATGTGACATACCCTACGGAGAGATCTGACACAACACAGACTGGCAACGCCATGCAGACATCAGACGCTGACCACCACACAAAAAAATCACTTTCGGGACATGGGGGTGCAGGTAATGTACCAAACAAGAGTGTTATTTATGCAATTTACAAATGAGACTGCTGGGCCTCTAGTGTATTTAAAGAAAGACAAATATATAACCCTTTAGAAAAATAAACTGTTACTGGCAATATAGGACTCGATGTCAAACAAGGCCTGACCCCAATTTCCCACCTTGTTACTCAAAGCACAAACCGCTGGCCAACCAACCAGGGGCCTGGAAGCGCTCGAAAGGCAGACGTTTGGACAGAATTGGTAATCGGCTGGCGCATGTGTTTACACGTGCTGTAATGAGCTGTACTAGTCAGTCTCAGTGCAGGCACAGGTGCATCCTGGTCCGCTGACATGGTGCTTGAACATAGTGTTGTGAAAGGTGTTGTGGGGGTTGAGCTCATTACCTGTCGGCCGCCCCAGAGAGGCTGCTGTCCAGGGGCTCTCTGGGGTCCGTCACGACGATCGTCTCCGCCTCCGAGGAGAAACCCAGCAGGTGTCGGCCGCTGCTCTGCATGGAAACAACTTGGAGCTTGGAGCCCGGACCACCCTGGAACAAACTGAATAAACAACAAGACAGGTGAGTGAGGGGAGTGGAGACAGGTCAGGTGAAATAAGGACACTCGGGCCGGAGGAAAACACACAGAAAATCACAAGAGCTTGGTACGGGATGGAGATGACCACTGAATTCCATGAGGGCCACATCCTGTGCACAGCAGGGCTTTTCCCCATTTTTAGTCAAGCAGCAGAATCTGAACTCCGATCTAGACTGAATAACCCAAAGCACGCCGGGGCACACACACAAGCAAAAATACACAGTCTCTTTCAACAACACGACTGCACTGAGTGGCGTTTTCATTTCAAAGGATCTGACCTCAAAAGCGGGCATATTTCACATTCCAAAGGAGAGGCCGAACACAAAACACACAGAAAGGAGAACAGGTACAGCGCACAGACGCACAGACACACACAGACACACACACAGAGTTTAGCTACTGTGAATACAGCTAAAATCACAAAAGCAAACTCTCCTGTGGGCCTTAAGAAACCTTTTCATATTTAAGCTCCAGAAAACAATTGAAAGAACACATTCCCAGCACAGAGCGCACACATACTATCAAAGCCATCAACTCCAACAAGTAGATGCTTGCATCCTTGAGGAGAAAGTCATTCCCAGGAAAAGAACAAACATTTTTACAACATGAGAACAGAGAATCTGTCTTTAAACTTGGAGACAGACTGTTGGAGCATGCCTTTTCGGGAATTACACAATCCCTGCAACTGGGTGTAATAAAGCTCTTTTTTCCCCAGAGTACTTTTACACAACTTTATTAAACTTAAACGTATATTATTACAAGCAGAGATTAATTAAACTGCCACATACATTTTTTTTATACCTTTGTTAATAATCTGAAAGATCTCTTTTTCATATTTTTAAGTGGCAAATGTTTACTGTCCCATCCAAGTTAACAGGTTGTTTCGAAACTTATTCACCCATAAGTCACAAAGATCTATAAACTCTGACAACAACTTCAGAAGACTGGAGCTTTAACACAAGAGCAATATTGCCCGGATTAACTTTTAAGTGTCGGCTGTTTCAAATTTGACAAGTTTAATTATTAGGCCGATATTTTAGTAACTGCAGAAGAGAGGTTCTGTTCTGTAAAAACAGAAACATGTTGCTGCAATAAGAAATGTGCTGTACTGTTTTCAATAAACATTTTTGAGTCTTACATGAGAGCAGTAATTCCCACAGTGAGTCATGGGGCTTCCCATTTGTTTTCCTTCAGTAGACTTACACTTTTTGCATTCATAATATGTCGCTGTTGCCAGTTATCTTCCTCATACTACAGTATCTGCATTTACACCATTGAACAACTAACCATGCTATGGGGTAGGGCACTTAAAAGTATACAGACGTTCACTGTCATGAGCTTACCCCATTGGTCCAACATTAAGCATGAGGAACACCAAAACCACCATGACACACACGGCTCTCCTCTTGGGCGCTGATGTCTTAAGTCCTGTGTTCTGCCGGGAGAAAGAAGAAACCATGTCAGATTGTCAGTCTCTCAGATGTGTTCACAACAGGACAATTTTTGCAGAAAAATGTCAGGCAAAGGCGGTAGAGCATGCAGGAGGCAGCACATTCTGCTGGGCAGAGCACAGCATCTGCCCATGAATGTCTTAATTGATAACTTCGTCAGCATCTTCTGCATGTACGGTACCTTACTGTGTATGTATTCCTTATCAAAACACAAACTCACTTGCTGTGAGTTTACCAGCATTGTTCCTGCTGTATTTGTATTGTATTTGCTATGTCACATGCAGCCCCTCTGGAACATTTCAGGAAAATGTCCAGACTTAAGTGCATGTTTGAAAGTACACTGTGAAGGCATAGATTTATTTTTCTTTGTTAAATTCCTCATGAGATTTGCGTGTTACTTTTCAGTTACTTTTCAGTCTTGAAGCATTCTGTAAGGGCGTCCTCATCAAAGCTGCAGTGTCTAAAACTCTTACCTCACTCAGCAGGCCTTCCAGCTGTCTCTTCAGGTTGCCATTCTCACACTTGAGCACCTCGTTCTCGGACAGCGCCACCTTGAGGCGGGCCTCCAGCGTGAGCAGGTAGTCTTTCTTTTTCTTCCGAGACAGGGATGCTGACTCGCGATTCTTTATCATGCGCTGCTGTCTCTGGGACAACTTTGACTGAGGTGAGACACAGACACAAAGGCACAAGAATAACATTTCATGTCACGACATCCATTTCACCCTTGATCCACTCGATGCCTATCCAAACAGGAAAGGGGTGATTATTTGGGGGAAAGCGGTGAATTGCCTGAGCCACCTGTTGAGCTGTACATCACAGGCTAATCATGACATCAAGTTTATTTATGCTCTACAGGCTATTTGGTTTAAAAAGGCTTTTCATTCCGTGTCACTGTGAAAACATCTCAATGATTCTCTGGAAAATAAATAGGAAGAAACCAGCAAGCACAACTTTAAAACAGAGGATAGGCATTCTTAGATAAGTATGTTGTGCATACTTATTCCTATTTACAGCTGCTTCCAGACTAACATCTTTTTCATTCATTCATTTTTTGCACCAGTTCCCACTTGCTCTTATTTAGGATGTGATACCCTGAACAAGACTGTCCACTTTCACAACAAGATGTGAAAGCAGACAAGAAGTCTGAAAATGGGTCCCTAGCAGAGAAGAAGAAACATCCTATAAAAAGTCTGTCAAAAGTAAACAGAAGAAACAAGGGGAGCCTGAAGTCTAACCTCTAGGACCTACTTTGTTTTTCTCACCGGGAGAACCCTCAGGCTGCTAAAGCTCCAGTTTACTTTAGTGACAGATTAATAAATAGACATGTTTAAGACATGTCGTGAGGTTAACGACACCTATGCAACAAATCAGGGCTTTAACGCTGCTCTAAAAGAAACCTGTGAGTGCACGTGATCAAGCTTCTGCTAAAACAATATTTATGCCCACATCCTGTGAGAGGTCAAGAGGCCTCTTTCAATACCTCTGTTCTATACGTGAAGAAGTACGTGTTTACGGAGCGTGTCACAGTTTGAGGAATGGGTTCACATCAGAGACACATAAACACTGAGGAACTATGTACGCTGTAGGTCTTGACGTAAAAAAAAGAAAAAGAAACGTCCAACCACCTTAATTGCAGTAGTTAGTCTTACATGCTTAAGTTCATCTGCAAATAAATAGATCAGATATTCAGTATTTTACTGTTTAGATTCTCTGGATTTTTCCATTTCAGATCAGCACTGGATAAACTTTAAAAGGACAAAAAGAAAATGTAAAAAGAATCAAACTATTGAGTAAATAAATACATGAGAGCAGTTTCAAATTTCGCGTAGGAAGGAGTAGTGGGATTTATTTCTACTTGAGGTCAGTGAGCAGTGACCTGAAATCACAGCCCTTTATTATGCTAACCAGAAACAGCCCATATCTTGACATGACCTATCACAAATGAACACGACCAGTATCCGTGATCACTCGAAAACCTCCATTGTTCATCAAGTCCCTATAGCTACCCCTCTACTGCCCTTCCCCTTCCCCAAACACCCTCCCAGGGGTAAGCTTCTAAGAGCCTGGGTCTAATAGCCCCACTGGTGATTAAGTTATTTGGATCCTAGTATTTGTGCTCCGTCTCCTGAGAAACCCGTCTGTCTCCCAGCACAGATCTGGGAGCCGTGCCACTAGCTTGAGCCTGGGAACGCTGCAAGAAAGCGGTTACCAGGGGGAGCGGAGACCATGGGGGAACCTTGCGTCGCCACAATGAGGCCGATGAGGGAAATGTGGGGCAGGAGGCGAAAAAAGTGGCACCTCTGAATGAAGTCCATGAATGGACATGAGGCCAACACTGGTTCAAACTCTATTTATAAGTGTCATTAGAAAAATAAACAAGGAAAATTGCCATGGTCCCCGTGAGCCGGCCACATGCCACCAGCTGCTAGTGTGGACCTGCAGAGAGCCCAGCTGCAGACAGCTGTTGGGAGGCTGATCAGTGAGTTACAGTCTTGGGGCGTCGTTCTTAGTAATTTGGATTTATCAGCAGGGTGTTGCTGAAACTAATGAAGAATTTCTGCACAACCACAAGCAAGAGTTTATAGGAAAACCGTAACAGATCTGCAAATGCCTGACTGTCACGCTGCTGGTTAGCATCTTTCCATCTTTTACATCCAGCATCCAAAGGGTTACTGCAGGAGGAAGTGTGAGATGAACCATTAACCTACCCTAACGGGAGGGGCGAAATTTAACAAGTTGGGGTGAAAATGTCACCGGATTTTACTGTAGGTCTTAAAACAACTAAAACCATGGCACACCCTCTACAGGTGAAATAAATGTCAACCTGTGGTATTAAATTCTCTCAAAGAGCTAAGACAATTGACTGAATAAAAGTTGATTCATTTATATGTATTAGGGGGAAAAAGCTTTTCCAACTTAAAAGACCTAGGACTCTTTTTACATTCTGGTATTTGGACATTATTTGAGAGGGATGTAACAAACGAAAAATGTCATTAGCAACAGTAAGAATAGATTGTCTACCTGCCTTTAATTATCAATAAACATTCAACTTACTGAAAAGTTTAGTATCTGACTTTGTGTTATGAAACAACAAAGGCTTCTCTGACTTGTTTCCAGTAGTTTTGCTGCTGGATATTATGGAAGCAGGTTTTACACATTAAAAGACAAGCGCAGACAGATGTGGTGACAAAAACATGAGCTGGAAATCCACTCAGCTAAAATACCCAACAGATTTTCAACACAACATATGGTAACTCTATAAAATCAATATGGGGAAAACAAAATGAAGTCTTGTTAGATGGACTTGTCTGATGCAACCTGTTGGATCGGTGTCATTTTGATGTCAAGGAAACTTATCAAGGGGATTCTTTATACTTTAACTCAACCACTCGCACCGATTTGAAACCTTGACAACTTAACAAGCATCGACATCTGGGTTAAATGTAGGAGGCCACTTTGTATCCAGAATCACAGCGGGCTTTCCTGGGTCCCTTCCTGTAAGTCATCCCCATCCTACAAATAGGAGGATTTGTTGAGGCCTGCAATTCCAGGCCGGGCTGTTTTTCCGCCAGAGCACAATCCTTCGTGTGCAGGAGCCCATTACATTACAGTGACCCGATCCCTGATGGCTGTTTACAGCTGTCCCAAAATGCTTCGCCCGGCACAACACCTGCCTGAAGCATGTAATCGTTAGCAGCCGTGTAACACCCGGGCTTACATCGGCTAACTAGAGGCCGATAACACAGTACCGTAAAGAACATGAGCAACCACACACACACACACACACATACACACTGTAGATAGTACCACATGTAGCAACACCTGGCACAGGTATGTCATCTTTAACATGCATTTTACACAACGCCCTGGCCCACCAAGTCCAGTTGCTATAAAGTGAACCCAGCTGCAACAAGTCCGAGCACAAGCGTAAACTCATACAGCGGGGTTATGGCTCAAGAGCTTGTCAATGGGCCACGGAAATAACCACTGTCCCTTTCAACAACTGCATAGTAACAATAAAATGAAGCTGAAATGCTGTTAACTAACGTTTGACGTTCAGTTTATTTTTTATTAAAAAGCAATAAAGGCTTAAAAAAAATCCCCCTCTCAATTATTGTGTACAGCCCATCCCATTTTAATCACCTATTGTAAACTTTATTGACGTGGTTGGCTTTACAATTGACTGAGAGGCAAATATGTTTTGGCTTCTGGGGTTTGGAAGTCCCTGACATTTCTGTTCATGTCTGGCATGAACACTTCTCCTGACTCCATTGTGCCAAATGATAATTGAACAATTCCTCGCTACTCTTTATTAGGGTGGTCAACATAGCCATTCATAAAACAATAACCACTTGTAAAACTTTAGTTGAGTTCCTCATTTAAAAAACCCTTGATGGAAAACATTGATAATGCCAAGACACATGAAGCAGCCTGGTAAAACAGAGCATTCAGACATTAGCTTATGATTTATGTTTCTCATGTTCATGAGGAATGAATCAGGGCCACACAGAAATCATTCATGAAAGACGATAATAGCTGAAAATTTGATCTATTTACTGCGGTCATCCAACAATCACCACAATTTAAGAGACCTTTCATCAACCTACTTAAGTCCAATGGTCCATTTGTGCAACTTCTCTCCCAAACCAGTGTGGGGTGGACAGCAAAAGTAAATATGGTGTGAATGTGGAAGTCCTGCTCACAAACAGAAGACGGAGTGAGAACATGTTTCTCAACTCTCTAAAGGTCAGACAAGAGCAAGCCATCAGGAACTGTTGCGCTGGAGACCAAAGCCTGAAACAACACTGAAGCTGTTGAAAGTCACGGCATCTCCCAGTTTGCACAACGGAGGCAGACAGCTCGGACTGGGCGAAGAGATTTTGCAGAAAATCTGAACGAAAAACAACAGCCACAATCCTTTGAAAGAATATGACTCTCCAACTCAAAATAAAACAGCACAGACAAAAGATGGGGAGCTATTCTTGAGAGACCACAAGTTTTAACTATAAACAAAACAAACTATAATATAGTTTTCTTTTTTAACTTTTAAATCTCTGGGGCAGTCCCTGCTGCACTTAACAGTACCTTACAAGATTCCGTCAAAGCTCTGTGTGTTCCTGTGCTGTCATTTTGCAGAGCTATGTAAAAGGAGTGTGTGAGAACTAATGATGGTTAGTGTGTGTGTGTGTGTGTGTGTGTGTGTGTGTGTGTGTGTGTGTGTTCTGTGCACTGCAGCTGTCCTGACGTCACCCCTGAATGCAACATACGGAAGGATTTCTGTCACCCACACAGAGTCATGTCCCTCAGTGGAACTGTCTGAACTACAATAAAATCACATGTCGATGTTTCCAATGAAACCCCTCAGGTATGATCATCCACAGATTGTTCTGTGGCTCCATGACTGTATTGTCTGTTCTATTCATGATATACTCTGATAAAAAGCATATTCGTTTTGGCAAAGACTGAACTCATTCATTTTAATGAATGATCTGACATGCAGAGGCCTCTCTACTAAAGTCAAATAAAACAAATAAAAAAAATAAACTTCAATCTACCCTCAAAAATTATAGTTTGGATGTTTAAAACTTGGAATGACACAATAGAACATACTATTCTTCTTTTTTACATTTCTGGTGAAGTATCTTTCAATTATTGAGTGAAACATTAATTAATTTCATTAATTAAGTTTGGCCTCACAACATAACAGTACATATGCATGAACATCCATCAATTAATTATCTATACAGTTAATCTGTTTATCTATCTTTAAGTTCACAGTGCGGAGAACAAACATATACATAATCTTATAAGCCTGCAGCTACATGGAAGTGCACACAAGCAAGGCCTTGCAAGTCCACACACGCATAAACACCACTACTGAAAGTGCACATTATTCCTGTGAAGATGCAGTGTGACCTTCAGAAGAGGAAAAGATTGAGAAACTCTTCCCCTGAGCGCAGAACTATCGCTGCTGTATTGAAACACACAGACACTGTTTGACATCCATGTAAAACACTGTGGTCCCCAGTTGGTTTGGATAATCAGGTGTCCATGATGGTTGGATTTAATTGGTCAATGTAAAATAAGTGGCCTGAAGATTTTAAGCGACCCCAGATCAAATAGCATTCTACGTTTTTTAAGATACAAACATACAAAGCTAGAATTGTAAACATGATTTTTCACCCATTCCACCCAGTTATAGGATTTCAAACTCTTGTGCTTCATAATACAACTCAAGTTCTAATTATTTATAACAGCCGATCAAAAATAAGGGACGATGAGAATAAACTAAAAAAGTTTATTTTTTATACTTTTATAACATTATGCCTAAATCATTCAAATTACTTCTCATGAATACAGAACATGTAAATTACTGTGTTTCCATCCACTGCTTCAATGCAAAGATTAAGAGTTACACATGTCATGATCCGTCTCCGGTCTGTTTTTTTCCTCAGAAACAGGTGGATGGGAACACGCCTGCTATTAATAACTCAGTGCTCCTGGACTATGTGCGGACTAATAGATAGGAGAACATAACTGACTCACATCATCATCTGAGGAACAGGTTCGGAGTGTGACGGAGACAGGCCTGTCCTGGCTGAGCGTTGGCATGGTGACCACATTGCTTGTGACGGCCTGTGGCGTCTGGATGTGCAGCACTTGGCTCGGCTGAGACAGCACTATAGGACGACCTGAGAGAGGCATAACACATAGACACTTCAATTACATGGGGTTAGCTTACCTAGCTATACTATAATCATATACCTACTCTGTGATTAACACTCTTTAAAACTGACTGTGATTATGTGTTTGTGTGTATGTTCTTACCCAACATATCTTACAATAACATAAACATAAATGCTGATATTTTATAAAAGCTGGGAAATCTATCAGTGTGGTGTTTGAGGAGCCTCCAGCTGCGGATGGCCCTTTCAGCTCCTTGAACGCCCATCACATCTGATGACCTATGTTGACCCCTTTAAAGACACTTTCTGAGTTTAAAGTACAGATGGAGAGGATGTTTACCACCTTGACCTGTGGTCCTTAACTTCCACATTCCTTACTGAGAGCTGTCGGGAGTTTTATGTGCATGAACGCACATAAACATGCACATGTGCCCACATTTAAAAAGAAAAAAACAACGAGGTCTGACAGAAACACAAACCTCAACAAGAATAAACAATATTGTCTGTGTTACTAAATGTGCTGTTGGTGTAGGAGCCTCCCGCTATTTAGCCGACACCTCCCAGTGAGACTGTGCCAGGAACCATTCATCAGTCAGAACTGACCCAGCAAGCTTCACCTCTAACGCTGAGAGAGTCTGTCAGTTCTAATAGTGCAGAAGTATTACCCAGGCCTGCTAATGAATGTGAGTGGTGCCAGCATTATGTCTTGTGCTCATGCTCTGTAAGAAGAATTGTAAGAAGAGGCTGAAAGTCAAAAGAAATTAAAAGCCTTGGGAAAACCAGTGAGCCTGTTTGTTCCCCGGAAACACACAACTACCGAGGTCAAGCTCTACAAAATATGAACTCATCTGTTAACATCTCTGATTTCTTTGAATTCTTCATCTCCCTGAAGCATTGATCTCAATCATCAGCTGCAAGAGCATCTTAAACCAATGAAACCCGTTACACTGAGCAGGCCTGACTTCACTTCCATCTGGGGTCCTAAACTTGGATGACTTGGCCTTAGCCATCTTCCATCTTGGCCATTACCAGGCAGACAAAAGAGCCAAGTTCAAATTCATGTCGTGAGAGGTCAGATACTCCACCCACTTGGGTCCCAAGCAATGAGATAAGTATTTATGTTGGCCTGGGTGCTGTTGATGTAACACACAGAAGACCAGATTGGTACACCAAGCAAGGCTGATAATGACTTAAATGCAGATACACACACCAGCTGATAAGAAGTCTCTGTATTACCTGTGGATAACATAACATTTTCTTGATAATATGTTTGTTGGACTTTTCTCATTAACATTCAAAATTTAGACATATTTTGGATTTAAAAAGGCAAACATTTAACATCTAAATACAAGTTGTGTACTATGGTATGAAGCTGACCAGTGAGCAAAATATTAGGTTAGAGCACCCTCTGCTGGACAAGACACAACCAAGTAAATGGTTGTTTCAGTGAAAAAAACAAATACATCACAAACAATAAACATTATTAATTATAAATCATACAAATTACCAAATAATCTTAGTAAATTACATCATCATGTTGCTTGCTAATATGTCCAGAGATCCACATATCTGAGCAAACGTTCCTAATGTGTTTCAATGTGTTGCAGTGAGACCTCTGACCTGGAAGGGGCGCTGGCTGGATGTTGACTGGAACTGGTTTGACTACAGGCAGCACAGTGGTCTGCAGGGGCTGGATGATGATCGTCTTGGCCTGCAGGGAAGCTCCTGCCTGAGCGAGCGGCACAGCTGTGATCAGCGGCCTCGGCTGGATGGAAACTTTTGGTCCGATCTTAATCGGCCTCTTGATGGACTGAGCTGCTTTGGCTGGTGTGTGTGTGTGTGTAAGGGGTTGGGGGGATTGGCACGAGTGAGATAAGAAAAGTTAGTTCATGTTAGTTCAAGGAAAGGCTGCAGAAGTTTGCATTCATTACAGGCTGTTTCCTTTAGTCCTGCTCATTTTCTAATGAGACATTACATTTAGCTCTGTTTCCTTTACTAATCTCAGAACTCTACAAACACAGATCGTGGCTGGTTTAGGACAGATAGTTCAAATGTAGACGACGGCTAAAAGATATATAATAAGCAGATGCAGGGACTGCGTCACCTCGTGGGGTCTGGCTTGTCCTCCTTGGAGCTGTCTTGGCTGGGGTAGGGATTTCATAAAATCCACTGGACTCTGAGCAGACCGAAAGAGGAGAGTGTTGCGACTGTAGCGACAGGGCCTCATCCTGAATAGGGAGGCAGAGTGACTTAGATCCTGCATCTAAATACCAGCAATCTGCTAAAGGGGAAGCAGTGGTTATAGTGACACTGAAAATGCATCTGAGATACAAATAATCCCTACTAAACCCGTCATACTCTATCTAATACATGTAGATACATCTGATCAGATATGGCTGATGAAGTGTCCTTGTTAATATTCAAAGACTCCTGGAGACATACGTGTCCTTGGATCCAGACAGGGTGATTCAGTGAGCAGACATACGTGTGCAGACTGTGTTGGGGTCAGAAAGAGATCTAACCCATGTCCTTGTTCTGACACATTGTGAAAACATCTGCCTGCTAAATTATGCTAATGTCGCTGAAGTTGTCAGCACCTTTTATCTAATGAGGGGGCGGGACACAGCTCAGATCGAGAGCAAATTATTAGTTTGACAAGGTGTTTAAGGCTTTTATTACTACTCGTGTGTGTGTGTGTGCGTGTGTGTGTGTGTGTGTGTGTAGCAGCTGTCAATGTTCAAACACCATCTGGATGAGGATTTAATTTGTCCTATCCATGCCCCAACATGGACATATATTTAAATATTAACAAAATAAAGTGCACTAACAAAGGTACAAATTTGCATTGGAAATGAAAGTCTAATGCCAAACCCTTAGGAGGACAACAGTTGAGGACAGTGACACTTACCTGTAGGGAGTAGGGGGACAGAGCCTCCACAGAAGCAGGAGAGGGAACAGAGCTCAGAGTATGGGCAGGTGACAGAGAGTCCACACTCACCTCACCATCTGGATACACAACGACAAACACACACACATACACACACAGAGAGATGACGTGTCATATATGAAGGGTTATGAATATGGGATGTGTGTTAACCTTCATTGGTTATTCACACACATTAAGTTGATATTATTCATCTATATAATGTGACATATTACACCTCATGTAAAAACCTTGATGATTTCAATATCTCACATAACTTTTTCCTCAAACTATGGCGGCCATATTCAATGAAGTTAATCTTATCTTACCATGAAAAAAAAACAACAGCCTTCATATTTCCCTCTCCACACCTAATGAATGAGCTACACCAGGATGTAACGTTTCAAAGCCAGTTTGCTTCTTGCATAAAACAGTCAGACATTGCATCATTTTTCATCTGCATCACATATCATGAAAAAAACGTTTACTATCAGACAAAGAATCTAAACTCACAAATTAGGAAAGTTAATAAAATGTTTAATTATTGACAGTTTATCCTCAACCTGACTTTAACAAATGAAAATCATTTGGTGTGTTTGTTTTTCTGTTACTCTTAAGTGATCATATGGTGCTAAACATGACTTGTCTCTTTCGCTGAAGGTATCAGGATTTCTCTTTCCAAATCATATTGAGGACTTGATTCATGTTTATGACAATGTTTTGTAATAGAGGATATCAGTAGAGACAATGTTAGGTCCAGTGAAGTCAAATCAGTAAAAAGATACTTCGGATATGTTGACCTTATTTCGAAGTACAGGCCCCTTCTGTCTTTTGTTTATCACCGCACCATCACACAATATTATGACTGGTGGAAGGTGACTATTGAAAAACATTATAATCGACTTGCCACAATTTGATCACAGTGCAACAGCACACACAGGTTCCATCATATTTATATATCAGACTATTTTACTTCTGCCCCAACTCCTGGTTTTGCAAAATGAAATGTGACAACCATGATCAGCACATGTTTCGCTGTACCTGTGTAGATGCTGCTTGTGTCCACTTCATTCCACAGAGGTATATCAATATCAAAGTCCAGATCTGGAGCCTCGTTGGCCTGACAAACAAAACACAAAATTATTAACCAGTGAATCGTATCAGCAACATCTAATTAAATAATAGTGTAAGCAATAGAAATGTAATTACTTAGTTCATTTTTAAGTGAGTCGACGGTCAAGTGTTTAAGAAGCAGTCAATAAAACTCCTGTCACTGCCAATGGATATTTTCTGACATTAACACTTCATCATGGTGTGAACTAGCACATTTCCTGTTGGCCACATTTCATGCGAGACCACATTCCATGTTTAAAGTTTGCATACTCAGAGAGTGTTACTCACATAGCCAGGGTTCTGCAAGGCCTCAAGCAGGTCAACTGCATCTTCCAGGTTGTCGAGCTCATCGAACAGGCTTATGTCTGTGTGGTGAGAAAACATGGGACATAGATGAGTCAGAGTTTAATCAAGAGACAAACTATGACTTTGGATACCTAGGAAAAAGGTGGAGTTATGAGAAAAAGCTATTGATCGCTAGTTGGAGCCTTTCTTGTAACTATGTAATAATAGTCACAAAGTGCTTCACAAAATGAAAACCTATGCAAATGACCATATGACAACCAAATTATACTCAGCAATGTAATAAACAGAAAATGTAAAAAAATATGTTAAAACAATGAAATAAAACAACAAAAAATATTAAATATAAAAATGCCAGTCTGTAAAGGTACGTGTTTAACCTCTTTTTAAACTGAGCCTCTCCTCCTGCTGTCCTAAAACCATTAATCCTGCATTTGTGTTAATCCTGAATTGTGGGATTTTTAGACAACATGATTCTCTGATCTCAGGTTTTTTCCGATAAAAGAGTAAGTTGTGAAACATAGAGCAGAAACCAAACCATCATTGTGTGATATGTACTCTAGGAGCTTTGTCATTGTATTTCCTGATTTTGTCATTAACCACTACAAACATGTATTGCATAAATAGTCCCAAAATAAACAATAACACATAAAAGTAGTGATACCACAACAAAAGAATACAACTTGAGGAAACATACAAATTAAAGAGCAAGGATAGCAAGACCCACAGTTATTGTTTTTGTTTCATCGTTTTAAGTTCCAGCTTCTTCCCTGAACATATTCAATTATTCATATTTAGCAGCAAAGAGTAAAGACGGAGGGGACATGCAAAGGCTGAGACGTTATTATTTACATGTTACACCATGTTACATCACTTGCTAGCTAATGCTAACTGACTTGTAGCATGTGATGGAAACACACTCTCTCCCTCCACCTCAGACTTTGGTGGTTTTGTAAGCAGCAGCATTAAGACAAATCTAAATTAAAAACATAATTGATAATAAGGATCAAACACAGCTTCATTAGTTGTACTGGACTTCCTTTATATGTCTTGTGATCAGTGTAGTAAACCGTCTCTTACCCCACTCTCCTCCCTGGTCGATGGACATGAGTCCGGTCTCACCGTCCATCTCTGGTCTCTGCTGTGGCTCCTCCAAGTGTAACGTGAAGACGGATGACATCCTCGTTTAAATCAATAAGTGAATAATCCCGCTGTGACAAGTTCCCACCGAGCAACGGTTCGTACGTGTGTTCATGATTCAACTGTTTTGCATGTCGACTTCCGCTTGACGCGAAGATACACGTCTGACTTTAGCATAAATCTACGGGTGCCGCCGAGGGACCAACGTCGGCAAAACTGGACAGCAAACTCTACTGCCGATGCTGCTCCACCAGACCGCAAGGTGGCGTGAAAGTACGGCAGTCAGGGTCAGAGACTGTGCTGTTGAGTTCCGCTCTTCTGAAAGTGAGTGGTGACGAAAATGAGTTCTTAACTTTGAGGTTTCTCTCCCTAACCCTCCAAACATGTTTTCGCTTTGTAGGGTCCATGCATAAAATGGTCCTCACAAAGATATAAGTATATAACACACACACACACCTACACACACTTGTCTGTCAATAGTTGTGAGGGTAAGGAGCAACGGACATAATATATTCCGTTGCTCCTTACCCTGACCTTAATTATCACAACTAAATGCCTGACACTAACCTAATTCAAACCCTAAACTAATTCTAGCCCCAAATTTATTCTAACCCTAAAAACCTTTACCAACCCTTTGAATTTGTGAGGACCATGCTGAAAAAATGTCCTCTCAATGTCAAAATTTCCTCACAATGATAGTATTAAACCAAAATTAAACATCATAACTATAGAAAAGACATGCGCTCACACACAAACACACACACACACACAGGTTTTCGCTGCTACAGCTCATTAGGATTTATTTTGCATTGACTCCATTCACTGTGGACAGCCTAACCTAAACTTAATCTGTGACCCTAACCATGACCAATTCACATTTTACCCCTGACCTTAACCAGGACCTCGGAAATTATTCTTTGTCTTGTCACGACCAGGCTTTGGACCCCATGATGTCAACTAGTTTGGTATTTATGCTGGATTAGGTCCAAAAGAGGAAACAAAAACAAGTACACATGCACAGGTCATTCGTGGGGCCTAAACCTAACCCTAACAGTGGTGACATTATGTGCTAAAAGTCAGTAGCAGGTGTACATTGGGCCTAATCCTTCATGGACATTTCAGGTCGTGGAGAGATTAACCTGAGGTGGTCTAGTTGATTCCCTGCTGGATTGGTTTAGCTCTCTTCTAAAAGAACAAGCCCCCGGTCTGTTTTAACTTATTAAAGCATGGCAAAGACTAACAGGGGTCAACCATCTGCCAGAAGTCTGCAATCCACCTGTAACATAAAACCCAATCAACTAATGTAAGCAATCTGATTTCATGAATCACTGGTCAGTGCCGTGCATGCTATTCTCTCCATTCCCAACAGTGTGACTGTGCACTTTTGTGGAGTCAGAGGTTGCCTTGCCTCAAAGTCAAAGTGTCTCCACAGAGCTGACAAATATAAGATGTGTGTCCTGATGGTGATGATAATGCAAGCATCTCTGATTGGAGTGGGGTGGTAATGGCGTGGATGATGTCTTCTGTCTGTGAACAGATCAGGGCTCATCATATTGATTGTGTGTAAAGCCCGTTTGGACACAGGCACGAACAGCAGATTAACCCGATATGAAGGCAGATTGTTTTAACCAGACATTTGGGTGAAATGGATTTAATGGCTTTTGTCACGTTTGTGTTGCTGTTAAAGCGACTACAAAAAAATAAATCATCTCATTTATCTGAAACATGATGTCCATGTCAAAGGTCTGTTAATATTCTTGTTCTCTGAAAACCAGCCAGACCATTCATGAGCGTCTAATCCTGAAATTTAAGTTCTCGGCTAATAAGAGACTTGACATGATCATGATATTTACAAATTGTCATAACACTAGGATTTTTAAATTATACATAGAAATTGTTATAGTATTTTTGGACTGCCACTTTTATTCTTTGATTGACACCTCTTATCATACTCTAGAACCAAGCGACAGCCAAATAAAGTGTGGGCACTTGGAGAGCGCATATACCTGCTGTAGCCAACGATATATCTTGCAATGTCAAAGAAAGAGAAAAAATAATTCCTGGATCCCCCTGCTTGTCTGGATCCATTCCAAACTGGTTTTACCCCGACCCATACCACATCCTAACACCAAGTTTCAGGGAAATCCGTTTAGTGGCTTTTGTGAGATCCTGCTTACAAATAAACAAACAAACAGGGTTAGGGTTCAGTTTCCTAAATTTGCATTTATTTTCTCCATCAAGATCGACGTTTAACAATCAACACACCTAACTCCACTAAGAACAGTGATATCATGTTTTAATGGTATCCACTGGTTAATGGGCAGGCCTTTAAAACGGGTTGATCCATCCCCAAATTATTCTAATACATAAACCAACCAACAAACAAATGGGCGTGGGTGAAAGCAATACCTCCTTGGTGGAGGTAATGAATAACAATTGTATAATGACTTAACTGACTGATGGACACACCGTCATAAAAGTGCCATGCATGTTAGCCATCACCATTTCTGCAATTTCTAAAACTGATCAAGTTCTGTGTCTAAAGAATTGGTTCTTGGCCTCGATGACAAAATGTTAACCTCAGTTATCTTGTTATAAATAGGTTGTTACAGTAAAATACGTAAATGAAATGGAGAACCCAAACCAAAACAATGCCATCACAGACAATGAACAAAGGCTAGCAGCTCCGCGCCATTGATCAGACAATGTAAACCCAATTAGGGAGAGATCAGGAGAAACAAAGGGTACCTGATGTTATTCATGTGACACAGGGCCTTCAGTTACAACCAAATAAATTCGAATTTAAAAAATGCTACTTGGTGGTTGACAGACTGTGTGCAATTAGGCTTGCACAACGAAAAGACAAAGACCCACGAGTAGATTTCTCACTGTAGATGTTGAAATGATGTCTGGACACTGGCTGCTGCAATTATTGGCATCATCAATATTGTATTGTGCCGTTAAGAAATGCTCAAAATTGTTTGAGGTCTTTTCGTCCCATGTGGCCACAACAGAGAAAAAATCTGTTGTCAGTGAAAGGGAGGTGGAGGACGAGCTCCTTCTGAGCAAAGAGAAACCCCCTTTTAGCGAAAGGGAGTTCGAGCTACATTTCATCTTTTGTGTCCCAGATGGATGACCTGTGAGATGGATGATGTTCTGTAGTGCTGTGTGGCATTGTCTTATCCCGGGCCGACACAAAGAGGGAGAACACTTATCATCTCCGACTTATGTATGGAGCAGGGGGGCAGGGGTTGTCAGAATGGTGAAGCGGGTCCAGGAGGGAGGGTGAGGAGAGGCGCGGGGTTCCCTCTGATAAAGCATGATGGAGATGAGCTAATGACAGTGGAGGCAGATGGAGAGAGCTTCTCCCATGACGACGCAGCCAGAGACCTCCGTCCCGAAGCCAGAGAGGGACGGAGGCAGGGAAATGAGAGGATGAGGGCCAAAAAAAGAGAGAAGGAGAAAAGAGAGAGAGAATATAAAAAAGGTTTTAGGTGTTGGATGCATGTGTGTTTCGACTCATGCTTTATTGTTTACGTTCTGCATCTGTCAGTTGGGTTTCGATGTGACTTAGTTTGTGTTTGGTGTTTTCGCCTGCACCGTGACTTGCAAGCAGGTGGCCCAGGTTTGTCGAGCTTGGTTTAGGATTAGACTTTGGGACATTGTTTGGTGGGAATGGTCCTGCATGTGAATACAAAGGGATTAGTGCAAAGGGTTGCTTCATTGACTGTGAGTTTGTGTGTGTGTGTGTTTGTGTGTGTGTGTGTGTTTGAGGGTGGGGGCTCTGAAGTTGATGGATGGATTTTGGATAGCAACGAAAACAATTTTTTTTGCTGTAATTAGGAAAATAAATGAAATTAACTATTGGATTAAAAAAAATCCATAATTGAGGGGCAT
Organism: Platichthys flesus; assembly: GCF_949316205.1. Lineage (NCBI taxonomy): Eukaryota > Metazoa > Chordata > Actinopteri > Pleuronectiformes > Pleuronectidae > Platichthys > Platichthys flesus. The sequence goes on along the minus strand of NC_084953.1, from coordinate 15,278,528 downwards.
AAAATAAGCGCATGATTACGCTGCATTTTTGGATATGAAAGATCTCTGGTAGCGTGCATGTATTTTCAGAAAGACTTAAAGAAAAAGTGAACAACAAAACAGCTAAAAGTTGAATTTGTAATATTAATACAAAAATTGAAAAACACATGTCTTGCCCAGTTCCCACGTTCCCCTCCTAATGCTCTGAGAAGGAAGGAGGGGGGAAGAGAGCCCCCTACCAAAATCATCTCAATGCCTTGAACCATGTGCCACCATTAGGGACACACAAAGAGAGATGTGACAAATGACCATTTTAATGTCCCCCTCTTTGACTTTAATGAATTTATACGTTATCGTGGCCCTAATGGAGGCTGCGGTGGAGGGGCTGGCGCGCGGCCATAACAAATGAAAAGCTCTGATTAGTGTAGAATGAGCCGAGAGGAAAAAAAAAGCCCATTCATCTTGGTTAGCATCCTCCTGTGCTCTTTTATGGGTCGCTGTTACAGGGACGGTGGAGCCGGCAGCCCCAGATTTGGGGGGGGGGGGGGGGTTCCGCTGAGTGGTCAGCGGCAGCAGCGGTGGTGGACCCGGCGTTGACGGAGCGTCTGGCCGCTGCGCAGTTCACCGCTGTGAATGCCACAGTGCGGCGTGACTCCTGAATAACCTTCCGAGGTACCGGGAGCCTCACCCCTGCGTGACCCCGCACTCCGAGCAGGGGTGTGGGGGGACTCCGGGGGGTACCCAGACCAGGCCTCCCTCTCTACAGCAGTATAGGTAAACACATGGAGTATAGATCCCCCTCAGGAGATTCAAAACAGGGCTCTGCGGTTATTCGAACAAATGTAACAGGATGCAAGCAACACTCAATTAGATATTTGATTAAAGACAAGTGTAATAAAGTGGATTAACATGGATAATTCGCAGGGGGGATTGTTTGCAAGAAAAGCTGCAAAATAAAAATAGAAAAAAGCTGCAGGATTGTGTGCTCAGAAACAAACTAGTAAAATGCTTCCATTGTGGTGTTTCACATCTAAAGTGTAATCAACACCCTCCTCACTAATGTGTTGAAACATGTAACACAATCTGGTATGTGCAAATAAAGACAATAACAATGCAGATTAACATGGATAGTTTGCAGGCGGATTATATCGTTCTTATTTTTAAGTGTTATAGTATCCTGCATCCCAAAAATGTGCGGGTGTGAATGATGCACATGTGTGTAAAGTGCATGCCTGTTTGCTCAAAGCAGTAATAAACACACAAATAAAATGCTTGCATGCTCTATTCAAATCCATTCACTCAGCCGTGTGCCCTCATCACTAATGTGTTGATAGATGTGACAACATTTAAATAACACTCAATTAGATATTCAATGAAAGATAATCACATGGAAGAACAATTAGAAGATGGATTGTTGTTGTTGTTGTTGAGTTTACCCTCAATAAAATGCACATTTTTAGAACTGAATGAAAAGAGTGTGGCTGTGAATGATGCACAACCTTTTGCTCAACAGAGAAACAAACAAACAAACAAATAAAGGGCTTGCATCGCAGTGGTGCATTCAACCTCGATCTAAATTGGAAGCGATGTGCCCTCATCACTAATATGTTGTTAACATTTCCTTATTGACTTACTGGCTGCTGATGTTTGCTTTTTATTCGAAAAACAAGCTTAGAAAAGCAGATCTGCTGCAGCTCTTAGTTCTTATAAATCAATGCTGAAGGCTCCCCTATCTGCCTTTTATTAGCCTGCATGATATAATCCCTTATCATTCTTATTCCTTATCTCTTTTTTTATTCCCCACGTGCTATTTCTTATTTTATGTAACACCCTTTGTTGCCTTGCTGTTGCAATGTGCCACACAAATGAACTTGCCTTGAAGGGAGAGATTTTCACAATAGGCTTGGGGGGGGGGGAGGCGATAAGAGTTTTTTTTTTTTTTTAAACGCCAAAAAAAAAGGCAGTTTTTTTGGGTCACTTTTTAAAGATTTCACCATTGCAACATCGCTGTCCCTGTGTGCGAGGGGAGCTGGGTTTCGTCATGATCGTGTTGCAGCTTGATACGGACCCACTGTTGTCATTGGGAGAAGCCCTGTTTTTGCCGCCGCCCCCCCCTCGCTGGGCCCCCGTGTAGAGCCGCCCGCCTCGCAGCAGAGTTCAGCCGGGCTGCCTGGGAGAGGAATGCGCTGGGATGCGGAGCGGCACCGACTCTAGGAAACCGACGCAAGCCACACGCACAGTATGGACAGTAATGATCCGTATTCCCACCTCAGTAAGTACGACTTCTACGGCGCGTTCGGACCCCTGTCTGTCTGTGGGAGCTGCTGCGCATTTTTGTGCTTAGTGGAAGACGAAGCGAGGAGGAGGAGGGGTGCGTTTGTTTCATGGCGTCTCATCTCCAGTCTCTCCGTGCGCAAAAGCACTTTAACGCCGCGGACTTTCGCTGAACCCGCTTGCTGTTGCCGCCGCTCTCCTGCGTCAGGGATCGTGTTCCTTCGCTCGGTTGTTGTTGTTGTTTTTTTCGTCGCAGAAAGTGTCAATGCGGCCAATTGGAAAAAGTCAGGTGATCGCGGTGGTCGCGCCGGTCAGGCAAGGTCAGAGGTTGGCACTTTAATTGCGCTTATGTAATTTATGGCAGCTTGTCGCGCGTCTCTAACTAAACAGTTTCAGACACAAACGCACAATTTATTGGTCTGGGGCGGACGTGCACGTTTATAAGGAGCCTGGGAGGAATGGCGGATTTCTGCAACAAACTTGTACAATAGTAAACAGTGTGTGTGTATGTGAGAGAGAGAGAGAGAGAGAGAGAGAGGGAGAGAAAGACGCGCCCTGGTCACTGCTGTTGCTGTGGCCGGATTCAGTGACAGCCTGATGTGTGTTCTAACTCTGTAAAAGATTGAACTTGAACCAGCTGATGGCTCTCTCCCCCCCCCCCCTTTTATCGTCTAGATCCACAGGCATAAGGAAATGGCATCATGTGGGATACATGTATAGAAGGAGGCCTATGTGCCTAATAAGTGTGCAGTATGTGTTGGTGACAGCTAAAGCTTCTTAGATCAGACTCACAGTGGAGAGAGAGGGAGTCTGAGGCTTATTGAGCTTCCCTGAGTCACACACTATATGCATCATTTATCATGTGATGTTTGTTTTTTTCTTCTTCTCCCTGGAAAAGACACTCACTCATAAACCACCGCGGGAGAAAAAATATGGCATGTGCCTCTGGACATTTGTCCTTTACAGTTGGGGGGAAAAAGGAAAAAGAGAGATATTGGTGTGGCATTACAAGGACGCAAATGTCAAAAAATAGGTCTTTGAGCAGACGCTTTATGTTATCGCAGATATCTCAGCACCGTTTGGAGGGGGCTGAAAATTGTTTCCATAATGAATGTGGCTTCCCAGGGGGAATGAGAGAGACATCTGGATGGGAGAGCGGCAAAGAGGGAAGCCCACAGTGTACAGAATAGTCCCCCTGGGCTACACAGGCTTTCTTGTCTGCCTTAAAAGACTTTGCTCCGATCAGGCAGTGGAGGCATCCCCGAGATTTATGCTGATTATGGGTGTACTTCAGTTTAGTTTGTCTGTTATTGACCAAGTCCTGTTCTCCTCTGCTAATAATCCCAAGGTTTTACCCTCTGGCTGTAGCTACAGAAAAACTGTCTTTAAAAGTTGGGGAAATTTCTGTGTGGGATAAAAGTTTTGGCCCATTCGCCAAATCCTTAACTCTGGATGTGATTGATGCATTTCTACCATTTAAATGCTTCTCTTTTCAAAGTATGTCCTCAGTCTTGGTTTCAGTGGGGAGTTTTTAGGCTCCACAGTAATCCTGCTGCAGCTTCTTCTGCCCCACAGAGGCAATCTTGGTTAAACATGGCATGTTTGTCCTTTTTTACCCCATAAAAATACTTAGAATCATCGAAAATATGAGGAATACACACATCAGCTCGAAAAGCAGTGGCTGTAAACCGCTATCAGTTGAACTCTAGACGAGGACGGTTCATATCTTTTTTCGTGCATTTACTTACTTTAAAAAGTCAATGAGTTCTTTCTGAGTTTAAAGCCACAACCACCGTCTGTGTTTTGGCTCATGGCTGTTATTTATGATGTATTTTGGTATAAACAGCCCACACAGTGAAACTGATAATGAAAATAGGGCCATAAACAATAAGCATTTCTTGAAACGGGAGATGGTCCCCCTTCGGAATCTGTCATGAGAGTGAGGCGAGGCAGTGTGAAGTCAAAAAAAGAGAAAGAAAAACAGACTGGTGATTATGTGCGGATTGTTTCGTGAGCCACTCACCTTTTCCCAGACATGTTATGTTTCAGCAGGTTTGATGCAGGCCTGCCCCCGGGCATCCAGCACAGTCAGCGTTTTTTCTCTTGTTTTTATAAAAAAAAACAACCTTTATTTTCCATCAGTGGAAGTGATTCTAGACACGCTGACTTTCGAGATGTGGGAACTTATTTAGCTCACAGATGAGGGAAGTGATGGCCGAAAGGATGAACGGAACGGAAAGAGTGAAGGGAGCAAAATAAAGGGGAAGCGTAGGGTAGAGGGGGGTTTGGGCGGGGGGAGGTGGAGAAAGAGGTCATCCTAGTTGATGTGAACTCTCATCACTTGCCAGGGGTCAATGATTCACCTCCCGGTGCGCGCACACACACACACACACACACACACACACACACACACACACACACACACACACACACACACACACATACTGGGAGAGAGAAGAGAAGCTCCTTCAATCACACGCTTCATGCCTAAATTTCCACGGCTGCTAGCATGCAGACTTCCTTTAAGCACGGCAATGAAATGTGACCACGATATCTTGTGACTTAAAGAATGTGGGTGTTAAAAACTTGACTGTGAAGTCCCAGGAGTATTAAAACCTGCTTCTCTAATGGCCGATCCCAGCACAGAGCCTTCCCCACCCACTCCTGCAGAGTGAAGGCAGCCACACAGGTAGAGAGGGTGGGGCTCCCTGCAGGTATTTACTCAAGGATTCTGTAGCTTGAGAGCTGCAATCCTTCAATGCTGTCACATGCATTAGCACACAATGCGTGCGGCGGGTTTACTCCTGGGCACTTTTGACTGAGTGTGTGTGTGTGTGTTTTTATGCACCAGTGTAAAAAAGACTTTCGTGTCTTGATTGTGTGTGAGTGGGTGCTAATTGTGAGAACAGGATAAGGGAAAAGAAGGGGCGTAAGGAGGCCATTCTCTGCAGGGCTAATTTCCATTAATTAGTCATTACTGAAGAAAGTCAAAGCCTTGATTTAATTCCAGCTTTAATGAAGCAGAGAACCTTGAGAAGCCTACGGGCTGCGGCGGTGTCAGGTTATGAGACGTATTGAGCTATTTCTTTGCTAATTATCCAAAAACAAAATACCTGTCACACATGAGCTGATATTTAACACATACTAATATGAGACTTCCCTCTGATTTTAATCATAAAATGCATGTTGGTTTTGAATTAATTCAGCAAATGTGAAGCATAAAGCTAAGAACTTGCTGAGTTATCCTGCTAACAGTGTATCTGAGTGCAAAAAGACTTGTTATTTGCACCTGCCCACACATGGTTCAATATCTGCTGATGTGTTCGTAAATTTAACATTATTACCAGTCATCACAGCTCCAAATTTGAGATGGAGAACCACTGTTGGTTGACCATTTATATCCACAAAGGAGGTTATGTTACCACCCCTGTCCGTTGGATTGTTTATAATCTGTATAAACAGACTCTTCGTGTGAATGTGCAGAATCTGTAGGCGCGAGACAAGATGTTGGGGCTGGAAGACTGTCAGTATCCCGTTATTTGGCCGATCGTGTTTGAGCAGGTTTAGGTTGCCCAGAGGTTATCAGTCGGTGTTGAGAACAAAAGAGGTGGAACACATTGACTGAAATGCAGCGGCTATTGGCTTTTTAATTCAACTGCTTTCGTATGCAGGTAGCTGTTAAAAGAGATAAGCCAAAAGTAAAAGTAAGTATCAATGTTTGTTTTGTGTAGAGAAACGTCTAGTCGGACTGTAAACAGTGTTCTGGGAACAGAGATGGAATCTTGGCTTGGTTATCTACTGTCACCAGAATCAGTGAGATATTAGCGGTAACCCCCAGAGGCTTAACGATGGGCTCAGAGATTGGTTTGTTTGTTACCTCCTCCAATGAGGTCATGTTTTTACTCTGTCCATTTCTTTGTTTGTAGGTTTGTTTGTTTCCAAACAAAACTACTTGACTGGTTGTCAAAACTCTTAATGGGAGAATGTGTTGGTCTGGGAACGACCCCTAGGATAACGGTGTGGATCTGGATCTATGGGGGAATCGTCTTTTTTTACACGTTCTTTTAACATTGGTGCTGTTTAAAATAAAAATCCAGATCTCGTGAATATAAATGTGGTTTCATTAAGGGACTGTTGGGCCTTGGGATTGATATACACTCTTTTGAGTGACACTGTAGTTATTTATTACATTTTTATTTATATCTAGTTATTGATGAAGTATGAAGTATTGAGGTAAAAGTTATAAAAACTAAATTAGTGTATTTTATTTAGTTGTTTCATATATCAAGACAAAAAACACTGAATATTATCAGGTTCAAGCTCCTTGGATCTTGCTCTGTTTTAATTCTGGATTATTAGCCATGGAACTTGCGATGTGAACTTTTCACTATTATCTGACCTGATATGTTGGTTCGTTTTTTCATGAAATCCATCAATGACCTAATCAATAAGGAAAACAGCCATGTGTGACAGCCCTGTAACCTGACCAAGTCCCAAAGAGAATCTGTGATTAGAAAGTCTAAGCACCATGGAGCTCATTGCTAACAGTAGCAGGAGTGGGATTGATGAGGGGAGGCTTATAGCTCAGTAGAAGTTGGTTTAACTTGAACAGCCAATGTGCTCTGTGCCCTGTCGGAGCCGAAATGGCAGCAACAGGTAACAGCTAAGTACATTTGAGCTCATTAAACGTCTCCATTGAGAGACATAAGGAACATGCCGTAAACCTCGCTGCTATTTCGAGTGCTCCGAAGGGCATTTTTGTGAGCTAGCCCTACCTTCCACCCACAGCTGCAAGGCTGGACCCATTAATGTGCATGTAAAAGAAAAACATAATTGTTCTCCCCTTTACGGCTTTATACCCTTTTTTGTGTTATGCATTCTCCTACACATGATTGTGTCCTTCCTCCTCCAAAGAGTCCTCCTGAGATCTGTTTAAAGGGGAATTTATTGCTTGTTTTGTACTTGTAGACACTGAAAATGAAAGATGAAACCTAAATTTAGAGTCACCCATTATCCTCCTTCCACATCTTCACAGTGCTCGATATATGTCTGAGTGCTAATTATGGCTCTCAGGGTGAATTTGATAGTTTTTATCTGGGCCACGATGCACGGTTATAACACTGCGTCGATTTAAAGAGGATTGTATTATTTTGGCTTCTCCCTGCGGGATTCGTGAAGTCTGAGTTAGCGAGTGTCCCTCCTCGACGGCTGTCTGCCCCTCTTGTAGTGTCTGGCCCGAGTCGAAGTCTCTTGCCAGGTTACTGTCACTGAGGGGATCTGGTTACCTGTGGCTATCCCTCGAGCACTGTATAGACATCTGATCCGGCCACATGCAGGTGCACCGCACAGGCAAGACTCTGATAAGTCAAGTAAGTAAAGTAGATGCAATCCTTCAATGCAAACAAGACAGGGGCGAGTATTTGATAGGACGGCAGGATAAATTAGGAGCGGCAGCTGCAGATTTAAATCAGTGCCAATTTCACATTCATTGGATACTAGGCTACTTTCTGTTGATAGTGACAAGACACACATCGATAGCCAAGAATGTGTACTGCCTTGGTTTTTGTCAAAGAAATGGTTTGCGGGCCGATTTGTTCAGCTGAAACCGTTTTATCAAGATTTAACAAAAGAAAGCGCTTAGAACAAGCATCAGATTAAAGATCGAACGTATCCCTGCATGCAGTTTATTGAGATTCCCCGAGGTTTTTGTCATGCATTGTTCTCCGCCGCCTTTATGTTATATTTTTGGCCTGTGGGGTTTCGCCTCGCTGTGCTCGACCATTCTGCAGCTCCGAAAAGGACACTTCCTGACTTCCTGGAATGCTATAACACTTGTTAAACACACAAACATACTTACAATGTGCACACAGGCCACAACCAGTACCATTGAGTGTGCACGCATGCATGCCATATCTATTTCTTGGCATGAAGGCGAGTTCCAGATGTTTTTGAGGGAAGATTGAAGAGAATTCTTTAGCCTCTGGTCACCTCATGCCATTTCCTATTTCGACACTCCAGACCCTTGTATACCACGCTTATATTTGGCAGCGTTTGGTGAAAAAAATGTCAAAAGAAATGTCAATGACACATAATAACCTCTGCAGACTAAAGCAACATCATTGTGCCACTGTCTTCCCATGCTCTCTATTCTTGATCCCTTTTAAGAGGGAGTAATCGGAAACTTCTGGCTATACTCTACTCTTAAGCGCGACCCCCCCCCCCGCCTCCACCATGACCACCCTCCCTCCTCGTGCCAGTCACCCTGCTCTGCCACCACAACAGGTGGCTCGGTACAGATAGTTTTACCGACGCTCACAGAGACAGGGACACGAGATGAGTGGGCGGTGGAAGAGCTGATTTGTGCAGCAGTCAGGCAGCAAACAGTTCCTGTGGGATTGATCTCTGGGGAAGGATAATCTGGGTAATCCTATAACCGGCGCGGGTGGACTCCGCCTCTTTTGCTCCTCGCCGACGCCCCCCTCCCTTCCCCTCTCCTCTCTCCTTCTCCAAGGCGACCCTGCCGTTCCTGTTCAGAAAAGTGCTTGATGTCCAGAGTGTCCACGTCTTCTCTTTTTTTCTTTTTTTCCCCTAGTGTGTCACCAAGCCATCACTCGCGTCTGAGTCCTAGTCCTGAGTGACCGGCGCCCTTGCCTGTGCCGACACTCGCAACTGAAGGCATGTGGCACCCTGTGGCGTCACCTGCAACTGGAGGAAGCACTGGGAGGGAGATAGGTTATGGTCACTGTGAGTAGCCGTGGTTTTGTTCCTGCCTCTGTGTGTGTGTCTGTTATTTGAAATGCAGCGATCAGAGTCGTAGGGATTGTTTTGTTTTTTTCAGAAGATGTCTGCACCACAGTTTCACTCTGGTTTTCAGGACTAAAAGCTAAACAGTGCACACATGCATTGCGGTAATGCCTCTAATCCCTGTGCACTCTTTGAACAGGTTGTTTTGAAATTCTTTCGCCAGTGGGTGAAACATGCAACTGTTGCAGGACATATTCATCTGTTGAATTTATTAGAATCTTCTGTTTCCCCTATGGCTTATCGATGTTATATACTGTGATATATATGGATGCCATGACCTCATTGGCTCCAGCTACTTAGTTGCTACCTTTAAAATCACTGGATCATTTTAACCAACAAGACCTTGCTGATGCACGTTACAATCAAGAGCCTGTGATTCACTTTAGGTTTCAGATGCGGTCAGTGTGGATGCCACTCAGCTTTAAGAGACGCCCTCCAGCTCCCATTGCCTTGTCCTTCACTATCTGCTTGTCTCTCGACACATGTCCCTTCCTATTAGCCGGCTCCACTCTGCTTTCTCTGTGTGTCTGCTGTCTGTCACCCCCTGCATCCCTCCATCAGCGCTCGCTCTGATGAGTTATCTTTCTTTTCCCTCCTTCCTGTGCTAGGGAGGTGTTGATGAGAGCTTGCGCACACACTTACTGTAGTTAGCCTGTTGACTGGCTGATGTTTGTGTTGGGTGATGTGTAGATAAAGCCTCTGGCCTGTGGTGAAGCTAGGATTGAGAATGGTGACCAATATTCACAAAGCATTTTACAGTTTTTACCCAAAAGAACAAAACTATGCTGAGGTTTTCTGTTGTGGATCTAAACTGAGCTCAGCAGGATGTTCGGCACAGCTGTTTAAATCCATAATATCATCTGCTGCAGTGATTATTGATGACATGCTACATGTGCATTTGAACCTCAATTTCAATACTAGGAAAACATTCATTTAAACAAAATCTACTATGGTTTAATGAATCCTTTACTAAAATTTTGATCCTACAGTAATTTATTCGCAGTCATTAAATATACATTTGGCACAATTTATCTAAAACATGCCAATCTTTAAAGCTAATTATCCATTTTCCAAATGCTACAGACAGACCAGCACTTTGGTCCAGAATGAATGAAATGAAATTTGAAACAAATGATAAATTGTAAGAAGGTGAATGATCAAGAGGGATGACAATTCATTTGTTTTTCTCTCATCTTCATCAAGTGAAAATCGCCAGGTCTCCAATATTTCTGATATATGACAAAATATTGGCAAAACTACAGAAATTCCCATCCGCTTCAGACTTTTTACATGTTTAATGCTAATTATTGGACAAACTATGCTAAGCATGCATGTTTCAGATGCCACGTCACCACATGTCTAAACCCGAAGGTAACGATCGCTGTACAGAGCTGCTGCTGCTGCTCTCTTTCTAGGATCTGGTCACAGGTCCAAAGGTCAGGTCGGGTCACACTCACTAAGTCCCAGCATGAGATGAATGGGTTGGTGTCTACAATGTGTGTGTGTGTGTGTGTGTGTTGACAGCACATACCCATTCACCAGCCTCTGTAACAGCTAGAAACTACTTCTCAGTACTCTTTTCAGACTGAGTCACAGCCGTGGATGCCCTTGCATTAGACCAGTAAGTCCACTTGTTTGTTTGCACTGCGTGGTCAGACTGTTCTGTCTGTGCAAGCAGACTCGTGTTAGCTCTTCTTCCAAACTTTTTTATCACTTGCAAAACAATCTTTATCTTTTCCCTGCCTCAGCGCTACAGGCCTCCCCATTGATCCCTCCGGGTAGAAAGGTTCACAGTTATTGCAGCAACAACCATACATATTGCATTACAGTATGTTATGTATGTTTATTAGCAAGAAAGAGAATTTCTCGTTTTAAGCCACGGAGAAAACGCAGATATAGGGGGAAAAAGGGAAAGGCAGCAGAGTTCATTTCTCTTCTTTTGACGGATAGTGTGTGCAAGTTCACTGGAAGAGTTCACCACAGGGCAGAATTTAGGGTCAGAGAACTGCACGAGCTGAAGTGCTTGTGTTGTCACAGCCGTGTGACTTTGTGGGAAAACATTCTTCTGCTTCCTTAAGTTTTCGGCAAGAATTTCAGCTGTGTAAGTTTCTCCGAAAAGGCCTTTAGAACACAAACAGGTGTCCTTGAGGCAGCGTGCTGTGAATGTAGCAGTAGAGAATATTACAATATACATGTTTTCTCTCACCAGTAACTATTTCTATCTCCTAAAGCTGGGCAGAAAAAAACAATTGATGATCTAATGTTCTCAGCCAGGCTCAGAGATTATGTGCATGTGTGTGTGGTGGTCGGATCATGTGAGTGTTGGGAGGCAAGTGGCATCCTGCCAGCGCCCCACACAAACACACACACACACACACACACACACTCACACACACACCCTCCCCCATCCGTCCTCCCATCCCGTCCGTCTATCCATCCATCCACCGCTCCCTTCCTTCCAATCTGGCACTGTCCCCTCCTCCTCGGGCTCCCGCCTTCTTGACAGCTGGCCTGCTGAGCTGCAGATACTTACCCAGGGATAAGAGGATTTACTGACACAACTGATCAGACATCAACCTCATTTAGCAATGAAATGAATGTTTAAAGGGTGGCGACTTTGCGCTCCTGTGCATGGACAATTTGTTTTCTTTTTTTTTATGTGACAGAAGACAAGTGTGTGCGTGTGTATGTGTGTGTGTCAGGGTGCAGGGCCAGTGCTAGCGAGCTGGACCGGTAGCGAAGAGATTTCTTGATTACATGTGCTGTATCTGATGAGCTCTGCAGGCTGTCCCTCTGATTACTTTAGGGTGCATTGTGTGCTCTGTCATTTGGTCACAGCATTGTCATCTGCATAAACATGCAATGCAACCGTGCCCCCCCCCCCCCCCCCCCACACACACGCACACATACAACACTTGCAGGTATTGAAACTGTTGGTTTTCGGGATCTACTGCCCATTCATCCCATACTGCCCCCCCTCCACCTCCCTCTTCTATAGCCTCCCAGTGCTGCCCTGCTCTTCAGACAGAGATATTATTAGTTAGTGGGCCGTGGGCTTATTGAATTACCACACAGTGGAGTGGTCCATGCACTCACTACCCAGTAATTAACAGTGAAAGATTTAGAGAGTTTGTGGTCTGCAATGTTTCTTCTCAACCTGTTGATCATCAGATCAGTGTGATGCATCTGTGGTTAAATGTTTGGCTCCGTCCGCCCTCAGCAGCTGATTGATGGTGATAATGTGGTCGTGGTTCTGTGTGCAGGAAACCAGAAATGGTTTTACACTGCTGCTCTATTTTCGATTACTTGTCTGCCGTGTGAAATAAGACACACATATTTCAGCATCATGATTGTTGATGACAAGTTAGATATGCTGCATACCTAAGATATAATACATAGCAATTACTCAATGTCTGAAGAAAACCAGACCTATGTTCTATATATTATCTTGACTTGTGTACTGACATTATCAAAAATGTTTTCAACAATGTTCAAACCCAGAGAAATCCCCAATTTTGATTCAAGGTAATGGGTTGTTAATTTATATCCAGCTACAACTTCCATGGCAGACAACAAATGACAAAAGTAAACACACTGTTAGTTAGTCAGGTGTATCTTCCTTCCACTGTTTGTATGAGTCACTTGTAATGGATCATGATCTTTCATTTCTTAACTTGGCATAACTTGAGCGAAGCTTTACTACAGCACCTCATCTGTGAACATGATTTGTGCCTGAGTCACGTCAGGTAGATTTTCTACGGCAGAGGTGGTGAAGACAACAAACCATGATCCCACGCTGTTGGACGACGTCATCAAACTAGGTCTTTTCTTCTTGTTTTGATTGAAAGAGCCCCATCGGCCAAAAGCTACATAGTTTAGTTGGGCCATATGTTCATTGTAAACTAATCTGACAAATGGCTTAATATAAAATTCCTGGAAGTTGTGAAAAATGTCCATAACCAAGAGCGATTCCTTCAGGTTATTTCATTTCCCCAAACTACAGTCCACAACTCAAAAGATTTTTTGAATTATAGTGATTTATGATTATTTACCTAAACTAATAATTAGTCAATTCATTGTTTTGCATTATAAGATAACAACATAGCCTGTGGGTTAAAGATAGACAATATAATTAGTGTTTAAAAAGTTAGTAAATGTGACATTTATTGTTGTACATTGTCGACTGCTGCAGATAGGCACTCTTTTAAACTCGGTTCAGGAGTTTGGTAACAGGCGACCTTTGATTTGCGACGCCAGCGGTCAAAGGTGCCCTTCGCCGCTCTGTCTGTTTGTTTGCTCCTGATGCTTTCAGACACCGACTGACAGGAAGCACGGCAGCAAAATCTTAGTGAGCTCAGAGCGCTGTGATGAGTGTTTTCTCACACAGTCTATACGAACAACCTCCCCCTTACTGTACCTCTGTGTCTCTGTAACGTTTGACCGGGCTGTACATTCCAGAAGCTTCTTTGTGTTGATGTGATTTACATAGAATGGAGATGGAACAGCCGGTTGAGTCGGGTCATTCAAGGATAGGCCCCTTTGAGCCGCTCTCGGCCAATTTATGCTTCCTCCTCTGAACATGTTGGCCTCCTTCCAAATATACACACACACATACACACACAAACACACACTTCCCTATGTCAGACATTCTTTAAGCTCAAGGTTATGTGTTTTGAAGTTGCTTGAGTTGTGTGACGAACAGACTCAAACCCAAACCTATTTGATTGCCCATTATTTAGTAGCCACATACCCTTTAAGCAGCAAACAACGATGAATAATCCATTACGAGTGACAAGTACAGACAGTGTGTGGAAAAAACAGCCAACAGGCTATCAGTGTTATTTCTTCGTCACACGTCTTTTGCCCCAGAAGTATTGGCAGAGAAAGCCTCAAGTAAAGTTGATATGACGCAAATTAAAATGGATCACCTTGAATAAGATGGTGGATTTCTCTGAGCTTGAACATTGTCTGCAACATTTTGAATGATGTAAGTACACATCATAGTCACACCATGCCCATGTAGGGAGCCTCACTACATGGGCATTAGCTCGCGAGCAAACGCTAGCCGGGCTGCACTGGCCTGGTTAGCTCGCGAGCAAACGCTAGCCGGGGAGCCGGTAGGGGAGCCCGGCTAGCGTTAGCGTTAGGTTGCTGCCGCTAGTCATCAGACATTTAAGTGGCCGCATAAACAAGGGACCCCCCGGGACACCTCTAAACGTTGACTCAACAGAGTGGAAGGATGCTGCTGCTGCGCCAGCTCAAGCTCCCACTGCTCCCACTGCTCCCACTGCGGGGCTGCGCTGGGGAGGTGAGGGGGGCGGGGCACTCAAAACAGGTCAATCTGAGGAGGGCTGTTTTAGACAGGGTAAAAAAGGTGCTGTTTTAAATGATCCTTGTGGTATTTTGACCAAAATATGTTACAGACATTTCATTAAGACCCCAAGGAACCATATCAACTGTGGTAGAATGGGCATAATATGTCCCCTTTAAGATGAAAAAGCGTTGCTGTGTCTTCGGTGGGTCCATATCACCACCTTCATTCTGCCATGTACTACATCTGGATATGTGTCGGTCCAGGATGATTGTGAGAACCCGTTGACACATTGTTAGCTGGAGCTGGATCTCCTATTCAGCACTTCCAGAATAGAATAGAACTTTTGAGCCACGGAGGGAATTTGTCGTGCGCATAGAGAGAGGGGGTCAGTGCACAAACTGAGACAGTACACGGTGTACCCACCCTGTGCTCATCCATTATGTAAGCTTGTTGATTAGAGGAAAACGTGCTTCAAAAAGTTGGGAGTACACGCCTGGCACTGGAGAACTTCTGAGCTGTGCATTTTGGAGAATCACAGACCATAGAATACAGTGTTAAGTGTTGACTGCTTTTAAAGTGCATAGCGCAGAATATATCTCCTGTATCAAGCAGCTTTGTGGGAGAGAGAGGGAGGCCCCCATACATATTTGGCTGCCAGGGATCACTCATGGAGGGCTGGAGAAAGTGGGTGAGCGAGAGAGAGGGGGTGGAGGCTATAGTCTCGCTGCTAAACAGGAAGTTGCACAACATCTGTTCCTTGGCATCCAGAGAGGGACTGAATGGCCAGCTGTGGGCTGTAGAGTGTGTCTCAATGCACAAAGTGCTGCATGCAGGCAGACAATGTGATGTTCCTCTGACTATTTCCCCAAATCCTTGACATCCGAAAGCAACTGTGTTGCCTTACTCATACTTTCCATTTCTTTTTAAATAGAGGCTAGGCTTCTCATTTCCAGTGGGGCAGAGAATAATGTGAAACTTAATCACTGCCAGAGGTTAAGTGTCAGAGCAACTTTTCAGAAGTACTCCAAAGCGTTCAGCTAGGGGTTCGGTCTAACTTAAAAAAAGGCTGCAAAGGGTTTGTCACTTCAGGAAACTGACAGGCAGAAACTTTAAGTTACTTCTCAGAACTAGGTCAAAAAACAAAACTGATAGCTACTTCAAAAGAGCATGAAGAACGTGGAATCTTACTGTGAATACTTTCTCAAAGTGTCAGCATTTAGCATTTCCCTTAGATTAAATAAACAATATGCATTGCTTTGTATCTTTAATTGTGCAATGACTGCTCATGCCAGACTGCTTGGCTAATTTAAAATTCTTCTTCTTCTTCTTCTTAGCTCTGGGATGTTCCTCATTTAGCTGACGTGTAAAACATTTCTCTTTCACATTTTGACTCTGGGGCAGGAACAGGGACGTCACGCTGCATCTTTAACTGGGAGATGCAACCGGGTCTCTTTGCTAATATAAAGTTTATTTCCTACTTGAAAATGTCAAGGGACAAAGGATTGCGTTGTTGTCGACTGGGAATTTCATTTCCTGACCAATGAAATGATCATAACAAAATTATCTCAAGAAATATATTTTATTGAAGTAAGTCTAGAATATGTTTTTTACGAAAATATTTATTGACCTAAATCTCATATCCTAATTGAGGTACTTATATGATAACACACAGATCATCTTGTTAATCGTACCTTTTTTTTGACTTTGTAATTTTAGGGTCATGTCTTTAAAGGTGTATGTTGTTATGGCAGCTGTTATCTTCTTCCATCTTCGTGTTTCTTTGCCATATGGTGAGCTGCGTGTGAACGCCTCTTCCAACATCTTGAGTTGGTGGTTTGTTTTGAGGTAGGTTTTTCTCATCCGTAGACTCAGTACTGTTTGACATGATTCCAGCGTGTGTTGTGGAGACTGGGCCGCAGCATTATGTTCAAATCATGATTTTCTAGTCAGACCTTTCATATTTAATCCATGTCCCGAGACAGAAGTAGACTCTATCCTAGGTACAAGCTCCTCGTTTTGTCTTGGCTGGTCAGAGTCGTCTTCATTTTTTGTCACATTCACCCTCTTCCATGTTTGTTTACGTTACCTTTATTCAGTTCCTGCCTGTATCCTTCTTTATTAGGATGAAAACAGAACATCATCCCAACAATATATAGAGTTTGATTGGATTTAACGATAGTTTACGATAGAAGAAGATCAATGTTTTTTTTTACATTTCGTCATATTGCGGAGCCCTAGTTGTTACTTCCGTCAAGTAGCCTATTGGCTGGTTAGCAACATACATGAAAACTGTGATCTCCCACCCTGTTGAGCTTTGAGGGAGGAAGAGAAGAGAAATTACCTTCACTTCAAATTGTCATGAACTCAAACAGGTGCTTTTCATTGTGTGTCAGGGTATCATACCATCGCCCCCACACACACACTCATACACACAGGAATGTGACATTTAACTAAGAACATTGGCCAAGTATCACACTGCGTGCGTGTGTGTGTGTGTGTGTGTAAAGGTGGGTGGGGGATGGTTCACCGACACACAAGGAGAAGCTTCTGCATTTTCTGGCCATTCTGAGAAATCCAACCATTAACTTGCACACGTTGGCACACTGCGTGCCATTCTGTGTGTCACTCTTCATCAGTAACATTTTCCATAGAGAAATGGTTTCATTCACTCCCATGAGTCACTGACATTAGCCCAGAGACACATTGTTCATTGCATCAGTCTGTACCAGAGCATGTGACAGCCTGCGGTACTTGTACGTATTAATTATGTGAACTGTACATGTTGCTCCGTGCATGTACATACAGAATGCGTACGTCAGTTGTTGAAATATTGCTTGATGGTGAATGAATGTCCTCACAGCTACAGCACATGCATGTAATTACACACCACACCCTGTTACCCAGTTGACTGACATCTTTTCTAAGTAGGTCATCTATGTAAATGCCAGCCTGTCAGCTTGCATCAGGGGATGCAAAGCAGAATCAGAACCCTGTGACCAAAATCAGGTGGACACAACGTTCTGACTGCCTCCATGCATATTGCACTGTTGGTCAGCAATGTATTTTTACACTTATGATCATTAAAATGGAAATCAGGTTTTCAACTTCTAAGTTATTTTCCCATACGGTACGTTTTGCGCTCGTGATCAAAGTGTTCCACTCATTGTAAAGTGTGATTATCAGGTGGATTTGCTCTTCTGAACACTTGAAGCTGCTATTGTCAATAATATAATGCTATAATGATATGGTTCCTTCCCACCTCTCTGCTCAGTGCTGCGATAAGATGAGCATTTAAGCTCACTTCTAGAAATGATGGCTTCCTCCCGCTGTAAAAACATGAGGCCAAGATATCGGATATGGGTGTCGACATCATGCGCTGTATGGTGATGTCATATAGAGCTGGAGCTTGAGCAGTACTGATAGTGGAGTGGATTTGCAAGGTCCTGCTGATGCATGTGCTCAACCAATCGGGAGTCGGTCTCAGCTGTCAATCATGACATTTCACAGTGTTTTTGTAGCATCAAATTAAAAGCAAACTTACCGGGAAAATCAGTGTGACTAGAGCAACCTAGAATGAAATGAACCATATCTTGGGGGGAAATCTTTCCTCTGTTAACATGGAGGAGGCATGATGTTTTGGCCTCACTTTTGTGGAGCTGTCATGTGAAACTGAAGATGTTACCAATAACGTAGACTGGGCATGTGTGTGCTGTTGTAAACAGGAAGCAAACTGTCCTGTCTGCGGTTTTTTGTTAAGTTGCGGTAAATAATAAGATTGAGAAACAACAACAGTGAAAAAGTAAAAGCAGGGATTTTTTTTTGCCTCGACAAATGAGTAGGTGGAAGTGTTACTGATAATTAGGGTTTGCAACACTTGTTACTTGTTAACCGTGCTGCGTTTCCTACTGGTGGTCGAAGCATATTACCAGAGGCTTCAGGAACAGAGTCAAGGATATGTTGTGACTGGTGAAACCCATCGAGAAAGCCAAGGAGGTCGTCTGCAGCACTGTCATCTGACTTTCTGCTCATTCTCACTAAAACTCAACCCTGGAGTTTTGTTATTGAAACAGCTCCAGCAGCATTTCCACAAGTCTCTATTTAGGGCCAAGAAAACTCCAAAGTAACATGGACGTCAGATGCGTAGCTGAGATTATGTTTTTATAAAACTTCAATTAATTTGTAGTAAAAGTCACATCTACCATATTGACCTTAAGGTGACATACTAAGTTCTATAATGCCTGAGTTCGATGAGTTGCAATATTGTGTTACAACACGCAATCATTCTATTTACTAATTCATATTTTACCTTTCAATCAACTGCTGACTGAGTTCCAAAAAATTATTTACAGTGTAAATATAGGATTTGTTGTATTAGATTGATTGATAGCTATACATCCTCTTCACTCTGTTTCTCTAACACACCTTTCCTTCTCCCCCAGACTCTACGGGGCCAATGAGTGCGGCCCACACCCACCCGCCCCCCATGGGTGGCATGGTGGGGCACCCGTCAGTCATCAGCAGCTCAAGGCCCCTGCAGTCCCCCATGTCCACCCTGGGCTCGTCGATGAACGGCCTGGCCTCACCCTACCCCGTCATCACTTCGTCCCTGGGCTCTCCCTCTGTATCGCTGCCGTCCACGCCCAACATGAACTTTGGTCCTCTCTGCAGTCCACAGGTAGGAAGGTGTTTTGATGGTGACACACATCATCGGACATTGTCTTAGAAGATTTCTTTCAAGGTTCATTTATGATGTTTGGTGCACTCCAGATGAAATTTTGTCAATCGCCCTCTTGTTTAAAATCAGACAGGGCCTTCTATTCATAGCTTCGCCCTCATCAACAGAGATTTGTCTTCCTTCAAACTACTATTTTTGCAAAGTCTGTGTGCGTGAAACTATCATGTTCTTCGGTCGATCATGTGCCTTCTGTTTTTGGAATCTCCGGCAGCGGTCGGCACGTTGAAGGTTAGCCATATCCAATGTGTTGGGCTGGCAAACCTTGGGTTTTCTCGCGGTTCCCTCCCCTTCCACTGACCTTTACACGTCTCTCCCTAAAGGTCATCGGTGGGTTCTGCGTTGCTGCTGTTATGCCAAGGGGACTTAAGACACACAGTCCAACTAGGGAAACACAAGTTTTTACTTGTTTATTTTTCCTGTATATTGTCGGTTTAATCTCCTTTTACAGCATCATACTGGTTAGTATAGCAGATATTTATAAATAGCACAAGACTGCTCTTTTTTATTCTTTGGCATATCGGACTGAGGGCTAATGGAAATACTTGCTTTAAGTGGCCCATAGAATGAACTACAAACCCCACAAGGCTTAATGCTTTGACGATGGTGTGTTTCTGCACATTGACACACACACTCACACACATTGTGCTTCAGAGGCCGGATTGAGGCCAGGGCTGCAGGGCGCAGTGGAGAGCAATATACGTTGCTTCAATCACAGTATGGATCTGTGCCTTTAGGGACAGTCAGAGTTAATACGATTGTTCGGTGTCACCATCTCTTGACTGCTCACCGACAGCCAGTGACCAAGCCGCCATCAGGTCATTGTGTCGTGTAACGTGTCGTACTGTTTTCACGGGTTAACTGGAGTTCACGAGCACGTCATGGGGTGACAACAATGAACACAAGCATATTGAATATTACGCTTCTACATCCATGACGGGGATATTCAAGGGTTCTGCTATAATTTTCTTCTTATCAAGTATTAATCAGTACTTTCTGACGTTGTTTGACTAATCCACTGCTGCTTTTAGTTGCAAAGAAACCATTTAAAGCTCACAGTTAACATTCAGTTATTTCTATAGTATTTATTTGTATAATGAATTACTGCCACCACAATTTGGGAGTGATCTAATCTAATCCTGTGCTTTGAGATGCATGTGGGGGGAGGACTGTATTTTAGTTCAAATTTAGAGCTAGCATATAGATCTTTTTATCCACTTTTTAACAACTTTTTATTGTCATTAGCTTTTCTATTTACTCTTTATCTATTCTTATACGTTCTCTATTCTCATTAAGCTCCTTGAACCTGTCTGTGTAAGCTGCTCCAAATGAAGTGGGAATAATATCGTTATTTTAGTATTAATTTGAATTTTCATCCAAGGATTAATTTGAACATTTATTAATCAGTCAATTATTGTCTCAGTTAATTAATAAATGATTTGGTCTGTGAAATGTTGAAATATAATTTTCCATTCTTTGGATAACGTTCCCCACTGATCGAATATTGGTGAATAGCTTGATCTGTTCGAACAATGAATCTTAGAACGACACGGTTACCAATTGTACCAGATTTTATTTAATTGGATTATAGATTTCTTAGTTCATTTAAGAAATACAAGATCATTGAAGAGTGGATCTGAACGTCTGGCCCATGAGTAAACCTTACATATATGATGCAGTGTGTTCTTCAAACCATGTGCGGTATAAAGAATGTATGACGCATCAATAATCCAGATACAGTGCTTGTAGCCGATTTGGCGCCAATATGTGGCCGTCTGAAACTGAATGTTCGTCTGAACAACTGTTTGAGTTCACCACAAGGCTTATTTCTCTCAAGCTGTACATGTGTAAAATTAATTATTTGTGAAAACCGAGCACTGCAGAGGAATCGCTGTGCGGTACTGATTCACCGATGAGCGAACACGCAGGGGGCTGAATGCTCATTTAAGTGTGACTGCCAGCCTTTGGGGCATCTATAGATGAAGAGGCCAGTGGCGGTGTAGAAAACAAGAGTTCTGTGGGAAAAACTGAAAGAAAGAAAGAAAGAAAGAAAAAAATCTCTTGTATAATCTTCCTCCGCTGTGAGGTTACAGCCGCGGAGTCCTCCGCTCAGCTCAGCCATTAGAGGATATTCATAAGAAAGTGCACAACGTAAATAAGTGATAGGAAGAGCCTGAGGTGACCATCCTATACGTCAGGCTGCATCAAATATATAGGACGGGAGGGCATATGTAGGTCAGCCTTGTTGCTTCCGAGGGAGGGCAGACGTGTGCACATACACAAGCAAACAAACATAAATGTTCACCACATGCATGCGTCCCATGGTCCCACCTGGCCCTCGATCGGCAGGAGAGGGCCAAAGGGCGGCGAGGAGATAAGAGAGACAGAGATATGAAAAAGTCGAAGGAAGTCAGACGAGTTGTCCCCGGCCTTGAACATGATATGAATCTCGCTGAAGAGGCTCTATTACCTCCACTGAGCGCTGCAGGGTCTCACTTATTCTAACCTCAGTGGGTTGTTTACACCTTGTTGTCTCCTTTAGTGACAAGTGAGACCTCAGAGACATCAGTCTCAATACGTTAGGTGTGAATTTTCTCAAACCGCCTGAGACGCTGCTGAACGAGGATCATAAATCCAAATCAGAACTAGGCCCGATGAATCACGCGGACATTGGAAGCATCGACATCTTCAACACTTCGATCTCCTCCATTCTCCCGAGTTTGAAAAACCTTACCCGGGAGCCCCCTCTGCTGTCCGTGCCTGGGAACTGCACCCTCTGCACACGTGACTCCCAACGCCTCTCCCTGTCAACAAACATCGAGAAACCTGTGTGACAAGCCTCAGACAGCCGAGTCAGCTCCTCCCACTGCGCGAGCATGTGATCGCACCCTGCGACACTTTCACAATAAAAGTGTGTGGGTGGGGAGAGAAAAGGATAATATGGGCAAACAGAAGACCAACTGAGGAATAGAGGAAGAGAGGCAGTATCATGAGACCTGCCTCGCACTTTTCACTTCTTACTTCCCCTGCGCTTCCTCCTCTGCTCCGCTCGCTCAGTTCTGGCCACCTCAGCTTCAACCTCTGCCTCTGCTCTCTCTTCCTGGCATCCTCAGATGAACTCGATGAACAGCGTCAGCAGCTCGGAGGACATCAAGCCTCCGCCGGGGCTGCAGAACATGGGGAACATCAACTACCAGTGCACCAGCCCCGGGGGAATGTCCAAGCACATCTGTGCCATCTGCGGGGACCGCTCCTCAGGTAAGGGTGAGGAAGTAGGACATTTTGCACTTCCACTCCCACATACACATTATCACACAGATGAGTGGAGGAAGGATAACACATTGATTTCAAGGTGACTTGTCAGGCATTTTGCCGGTTTTATTTTTCTTCTTGCTAAATTCTTCACAGCTCTATTGATTTTGTGTTTAATGGGTTTTTCATAGGGTTGTTATTGTAGTCCAATCCTGATTCCAGACATATATATAATCCACACGGAACCTGAAGTACAGTGAGGCTCAATGCTGACTGAAGAGAAGAACTTGATGTGGGGGTCTTTTTCTCCACAGGGAAACACTACGGTGTCTACAGCTGTGAGGGATGCAAAGGTTTCTTCAAAAGGACCGTCCGAAAAGACCTCACCTACACGTGTCGAGACATGAAGGAGTGCCTGATCGACAAGCGCCAGAGAAACCGCTGCCAATACTGTCGCTACCAGAAGTGCCTGGCCATGGGCATGAAGAGAGAAGGTGGGCCTGGGGAGTTTCTTTTTCAGAAACTTTTATAACAGCCAACATGTGTTTTCTTTACAAACACGCATTGATCAACCCTACAGGAATATATTACCTCCCAAAGTTTCCCAAGATACAAAACATTTTTCAGACCACTTTCAGACATGCACTGAATATTCCGTAGGGGCCGAACGTGAGAACGCAAACGTCAGAGTCAGTTATTATGGATATTTTCCGGGACTTGTCCTGTCAGCCACGTAGCAAAATGTCCAAGTGACGCCCTAGAAGGACCCGAAAATTCACAGCGATCAAGTGGGGGCGTTTACGTGACATTTGTAACAGGGAGCAGATGCAAAACAATGAGAATACAAATGTGTCAGCATCAAAAAAAGGTGCCATACTTTAAGAAGGCGCCACAGAAAATTTAAACTTGGAAAGACAAGAATGGAGAGCTTTTGGCGAAGAGAGACAGTGGGCTGTAAAAAAGACGCAATGGAATTTAAATTTAAATTGTTGCCAGTGTCGATGTTCTGTAAACAAAAACACAGTATTTTCGAAAGCGGATTTATTATGATAGTTCTGGATTTGGAAGATATTTTATATTCTAGGGAATCTGCTTCAGAGGTTACATTAAGGTTCCAGAGATGCAGAGTTACTGTTGTACCAGGGATGTTGCCATGTAAATCTGCACCAAAAAATTAAGCGTGGGTGGTTTGACCTTAAATATATGCTCTTATTTGTGTGTGTTTGTGTGTGTGTGTGTGTGTGCAGCGGTGCAGGAAGAGAGGCAGCGTGGGAAGGAGCGGGGGGAAATCGAGGTGGAATCTACCAGCAGTTTCAACGAGGAGATGCCTGTTGACAAGATCCTGGATGCTGAGGTGGCGGTGGAGCCCAAAACAGAGACGTACAGCGAGGGCAGCCCCGGGAACTCTGTAAGGATCACAGACACAGAGCTTTGTCCCAATATCTGTGTCCATCAGCTAAAGCCCGACAACGAAGCAGCCTCTGGGGACAACGACTTATGTTTTAAGGCATCCAGTGTAAACTAAAAAAAAGATAAAAGCAATCTGTATTTGAATGCAGGTAAATTAAAAAGCTTATAGCCGATGCATGTCAATCAGTGGGTTCGGCCTCGTGCTCTGTTGACCTGCGGCAACCGCAGTCTGCTCAACCGTGATTGGTCAAACTACAAACCAAAATATTTTCCCCTGCGCCAACATAGTCTTCATATTCACGTGCTGAATCTGGTTATAGAATTTGCCCAAACCCATGAATTATCTTTACCTTGAAGTATGAGGGAACAACTTTGTTTAAGTAAAAAAACTGTTTCTTTATGAGGTTGGTCCTGAAGCTGAAGTGATGATATGATCAGTGCAAGTGAAGATTTACACTGACGCAGCCTGATCCATGATTTACATGTTGTACTGATTGGTAATGAAGTAGGATTATATGGAGTTACAGGCTTTACTGTAACTTCATGACTCAGACAAGCTCCTGTCAGGGCTGCTGACAACTGCCCTGACGTCAGTCTGTGTTGTTTTACATTTAGAAATAATTTGACCTTTTACTTAACCTTTATTCTGATAGGGCAATGAGTTAACAGCGACATACACACTGATTTATATTGATTTTATGGAGTACACCTGCACTGTCTCATGTAATCCAATACAAGAGCCCTTCTATAAATCGTACCCCCTGCCGCTGGGCTCGGGTGACACGGTGCAAGTGGGAACTGAACTCTGTGATCATTTTTGAAACTGACTTCTGAAACCTTCACAGGTCCTGAGAGGAATGTGTTGTTTACAAGGCACTTAAAGGAGAGTCTCAGCTGCACCTGCTCTAGCTGCTGATAGACATGTTCAGGTGTCAGCTGAGTTGCTCGCCAGCGCTGTTGTCGATCTGACGTTTCATCTACTCGTTCCCCCTGCAGACGAACGACCCCGTCACCAATATCTGCCAAGCAGCAGACAAGCAGCTCTTCACCCTGGTGGAGTGGGCCAAAAGGATCCCGCACTTCTCCGAAATCCCGCTTGACGACCAGGTCATCCTACTACGAGCAGGTGGGCTCTCCGCGCAAACCCCTCTCCATCAGCAAGCATTTGTGTAAATAACTGAAATGTGGATGCAGAGGTACACAAAGGGTCATTTCCTTGCATTAACTGGTAAATGGTCTGTTCTTGAGTCTTGAAACCCAAAGAACTTTACAGTACAGTTTTGAATTCACCCATTGCTTCTATGTGCAGCACTCTGACGGCCAGGAAAGGGTTCAGTATCTTGCCCAAGCACATATCGGCCTGTAGACTAGGGAAGACTGGGATCAAACCACTGACCTTCTGATTAGAGAACGACCGCTCTAACCCCTGAGCCACAGCCGCCTTTCTATGACCCAGCAGTTATTCATCCTCCGGCAGACCCTCTATTATTAGTCGTCCACAGTCACTCAACACATCTTTGCCATGTAGTTAAATGGAGCGATGAAACCAAATATAACTGGGCTATTTTCCCAGCAGTGCGGTGTGCAGCTGTAACAACGCGCCCTCCTGCTGGTGAGAGATAAGACACCATGAAGAAGTCTAACAGAGATTATTTTAGTTTTAAGAGAAACACGGGACAGCAGAACCCTTCCAGCAGAACTAGAATCTCACTCAGTAAAGTGGATACCTCTGCCAAGGCTCAGCTGTCCCCTTAAATTCCTGCCATTGCTCAAAATAGCACACACTCATGCATATTAGTACTAACATTACTGAATTTTTTCATCAAGGTCCATCAATTATTCCCTGGGAAATCTTTGAAAATGTAAAAAAAATGCCTGTCGCAATTTAAAGATAGAGAACCACACCAAAATGTTTTGGGTTCTTCCCCGACCCATTATACATTCTTCAAGCAAGTTTCGTGGAAATCCAATTTTTTGCATAATCCAGCTACATAACAAACATACAAACACAGATGGAAACCTCTTTGGCAGAGGTAATAACATATTGTCGGCAATCATTTACACAAACCACAGATGGACTGTGAGATAGGGATTCGACAATAAGTGGGAGAAGTAACCGTTGTTTTATTTTTGTCTCCAGGGTGGAACGAGCTCCTCATCGCCTCGTTCTCACATCGCTCAGTCACGGTAAAAGACGGCATCCTGTTGGCGACGGGCCTCCATGTCCACAGGAGCAGTGCCCACAGTGCAGGAGTGGGCTCCATCTTTGATAGGTAGGAAGCAGATATGGCAACAATGCTGAAAAGCTCAAAGTCAGCCATGATGAGCTAACCTGTTTGTTGACTCTACAAGGTTTATTCACTTAAATATCAAAATACTTGTAATTCACCTCTACTACTGTAAGAGGAAGTGTAACTGTAGACTTGTTCACAACCACTGCAGATGTTTGAGTCATATTCTGGACAAAGGTAAAGAAAATGTTGCTGTTTCTCCAGGCCACCATCATTCACATGTGTTTGATGTGTGATTTATTTTGAGGTGAATAGTTTCTCTTGAGCAGTTTTCAGACCTGCACTGAACTCTGGACATTTATCTTAAGTTTTCCAGAGGGTGTGTACGTGGTAAAACTGTCTTCTGCCAGCCCCTTATAGTCATATGTTGGGAAAATGACGAATTGTCCTGTTGTTGTCAACACATCTAACCCATAAAACCCCCCATTGTGTTCTTCATATTCTTTATATAATGTGTCCAGACTCAGTTATCTGGAGGTCATGTCTGATAACAGTAAAATGTTTGCTAAGAATTGGAGGCAAAGCACATCTATATCACTGGTCAGCAACTGATTTAGTAAATTTTTGAAAAATGTATATTAACTTTGATGTATTTGTCTTGTTCCCCTGCAGAGTACTGACAGAGCTGGTATCTAAAATGAAAGACATGCAGATGGATAAGACAGAGCTCGGCTGCCTGCGAGCCATCGTCCTCTTCAACCCAGGTCTGTTATCTCTGGATTTTGATTTGTGAGAGTTGTATACTAAATGTGACATATTCTCCCACTGCTTGCTTATTAAGCAGATGTGTGTCTTCCCTGTTTTCACTGTAAATCTTTGTATTTATCCCTGATCAGGAAAAACACATTAGTTCTTAAGTTTCTGTCCTTTTTTCATTCAAACAGGTTCAAATACAGGTGGATGTTTTGTGGAACAGAAGTGATTCCTATGTGGTTGAACGTGACTTTGAATTTGTGTTTTATTTCAGATGCAAAAGGTCTTTCAAACCCAGCGGAGGTCGAGGGGCTGAGGGAAAAAGTCTATGCTTCGTTGGAGTCATATACTAAACAGAAATACCCAGATCAGCCTGGCAGGTAGGAAATGCATTACAGGATCGGATCCATCACCATTAAACAATATTGTTCAATTGCTCTTTTGTGGTTGTACAGAGCAGTGAAGATTAAGGGCGACATTACATTGCAGCCCAGCACTAGATTTTAAAAGCATAATCCTAGAAGTATAACCATACACAACCAGCACACACTCATGCAGTCAAACACAGTCCTCCTGCAGCAGCTGCCAGCTTGTGGTCTGACCCAGCCCATTATATTTGGTACTAACTAAAGGCAAAATGTCCCAAAAATATCTTTAAATATTCAAATAAAAAATAACTTTGAAGAATTTAATTGAAATGAATTCAATTAAAAATTAGTTTGATGGTGCTGCATGGTGGCTTAAATGGTTTCAATTGATAGTTATGATGTGACTGCTGGGGGCAACAGGTTCTGGGAAGTAAAAGCCCACATTGAATGATTAAGAAAAAGAAGATGAAGAGTAGAGAATTTAGAAATTACTTAAAAATTACATTTGACTAATGATGGCTTATATGAAGACCCGGTCTTAGTTTTTGTTCTCCTCTTCCCCAGGTTTGCCAAACTGCTGCTCCGCCTGCCCGCCCTCCGCTCCATCGGCCTCAAGTGCCTGGAGCATCTGTTTTTCTTCAAGCTGATCGGGGACACGCCCATCGACACCTTCCTGATGGAGATGCTGGAGGCGCCGCATCAGATCACATGACACCAGTCCCTCCCCTTCCCTTTGTACATACTCCCACATTGTCAGCGATATGAAGATATAATTAAGAAAAAGACTTGATTTAATATTGTGAAACCGCATATTTTGTACCAAGCGAAAACATTGTAATTAAAATTTTTAAAAAATTATTTTGGTGTTGTGGGGAGAGTGAGGCGGACTGAGTATACTGTCGAAATGAATTCTAATACATTTGTTAACAGATTTCTTTTGTAAATAGATCATTTCAGGTGTCTGTTTAGAAGAAACCCAATGCAATTTTGAAAAAATAATATTTTATTCAAAGAGGAATTGAATAAGAACAGAAACCATCCCTCATTTTGAGAATTCTTACAGAATAAAGTTATTTAAAAACGTATCTAAAATCTGAGTTTGTACTGTCGTGTTTGGACTTATTGCCTCCACCAAGGACGTTATGTTCTTATGCTGTTGGCTTGTTTGTTTGTCTGACTTTTGGATTGTGCACCTCACAGGTTTCCATAAACATTTGTGGGGGGGTTGGGATATGATCCAAGGAAGAATCCATTTAATTCTTGGAAGAGATGAGGATAAACAGGGGGTTTACACATTATATTGCTGAACTGTATCAATATTTCAAATAATGCATTCTATTTTTATTCCCAAAATAATTACTTAATTCCCTAAATGTTCATTAAACATGAATGTAGCTGTTGAATTCTAGCTCCTGCTGTTACAGAATGTAAGAAAAGTGTAATTCCATAATGATAATCTGTTCAAATCAACTCAGTAATTAGTCTCATCAGCTGACTTTTTCAAGCCTACACACTTTGCACAAACTTTCCACTTTGTGCTTTTTTCAAACCTGATCTCTCTGCTTATACAAGAGTGGAGGAACATCCTGAACCGCAGAAAGTAATCTGGATCAAGCCATTGATCTTCTGTCCTCCCTGTATGTTCATGCTCTAGCCACTAGATGGCCCCCTCGGAGTACAAGCATAAGCTGTCAGAAACAGGCACATACGCACACGAACACAGATTTCAGCCTCTCAGACGTGCAGACTGTCTGCGGGCCACAGCATCGGGCTCCTCCTTAGTATAAAAACCTGTGATATTGTGATGATAAGTATAGATGTGATGCGTCAAAATAGAAAAATACAACGATAAGTAGGAGCCTGAATTGATTCACTTAACACAACAGTAACAGCATTAATGTAGACTAATAAAGTGTGAAAACACAGAGAACGGATGACAAGCAGAAAAGGAATATACATATAGGAGTATACTGTAGTGAAGGAGGTACGCAGTCCGCTTCGGCGCAGGAGGTACTTTAATTAAATAATTTAAAAAAAATGTATAATAACAAAAAGCCAATTCATTTGCCTGATAAAAAGTAATGATAATCCTTACAATTTCAATAAGGCCTCACTGTCTGTCAGTGCCTGTCAGTGATCGGGCCCTTATTAACAAAAAACGAAGATAATACAGATTGTAAACTTTAAAACATATTATTTCCCTCACAATGTTACAAAGTGCTTTACGACCATCAGACAGCGAAAATGAGGATGAGAAATTGAAAATTACTATCCATCTATCTATCTATTTATCTATTTGAGAAAAATGCATCCCATAAAGTGACCTTAAAAGTATGAAAGTTTGACCTTTTAAGCTGCACTTCACTTCCTGAACATTATCATTAGTTTCTAATGGAGGGGGCGGGGGGGGGGGTGTGCTTCTCTGTAACTCTACCATTCAGAGTGTGGATGGGAGGAGAGAGAGAGAGAGAGAGCGAGAGAGAGCCAGTGGGACGGAGAGAGAGAGGTAACATGCACCTGCACATGGAGGAAGTCTCTCTCTCACTCTCCATCCCTCCTTCCCGTTCACTCCTAATAGGATAATTGATAGATAATCTAAACAGTCGATAATTGTGGACTCAGCGAGGTCGAAGTGAACATCACAGGAGAAACTTTGGTGATTGCTCTTCTCTGGGAGTCGGAGCAGAAAGTTGCAGCAGGACTCTGAGAGCTTTCAGGAGATGCTCTGATGAGAAGAAGTGCGAGTTAAAAAACCCAAACACTTCTCTACCTTCATTTCAGGATCACAGCTTACAGGTAAGCGCTTCATGCTTTTATTTTGAAAACATTTACATTTTCATTCAGTTAACTTTGGTCAGAATCATAATTTCTTCAGTTGGCATGAGGTGGTGGGTTAACCATCACTATTTAAGTCATTCGGATTTGATTATATAATTGCATTAATCAGCTTTATAGGAGAACTTACATATTTTTAAATACACTTTTTTCAACTGATACATTTCACTGAGATATTTCAATTTCAGCATTTATTTTCCTAACCTAAGCTTTGGTCAGTTTAAACTTCTGTCAAAATACTTACGAACAAAACGTAATAAGTCTAAGTAAAGAATCTTAGTCTGATTATTTTAAAATGATCTTTTAAAATGAACTGTGGTTATCAAACATATTTAAAAGATGAGAATTCGCCTTTGGACGAGGCTTCCTCCATATTTCATTTAGATTTGCTGTTTTAATACGTGTGTTAATGGCAGGATGTCCCGTCAGTGCAGGTATGGATCAGAAGGCGGTGTGTGCGGGATGTCACCGCATCATCACAGACAGGTTCCTGCTCAGAGTCACCGACGGCTTCTGGCACGAGGGCTGCGTGCGGTGCTCGGCGTGCGGGGACGCGCTCAACAACTCCTGCTTTCTGCGGGACAGCAAACTATACTGCAAGCGGGACTATGCTGAGTGAGTACAACTCATCCACTGCTGCGTGTCTGGTTCCTGATGTTCCAGCTGAAAGAATAAAACACTCAACTACACACATATCACTTCATTCCCCCTGATTGGTCAGTAGTTGGGCTGTTGAAAGTTTTTGATAATTTTTATTTAGACGTTTATAGAGTGACAAATGACAAATAACCCCAAAATTAACAAAGAACAATTTGGGATGGTGGGGGTGTTTAGAGACCTGTTCACTGGCCTGAATGCAGAGCAGAAAGTTCCCATCATTTCTGTTATGTGTCTAATCTAAGTTTTAAATTCAAACTAAGATAAAGCATGCAGGAGTAAATAAAAAAAAACAAAAAACGCTCCAGTATGTATACTACATAAGTTGTTACATATTACTTTGTTAAAGTTTGTATGATGGTGTAACGAGTCTGGATGAAAAGAGAACTTCCAGATGCCTCTTAAATGGTTTTACACTGTAATGCATTTCCCCCCACTCAAATGCCCCCCCCCCCCCCCTCAAATTCAATTTCAGCTTAAATATTTATGTTTTTTTCATTGAATTAAGTTAAAAATCATTTAAAAGAAATTATTTAAAAAGCTGAAGATGTCAGAGTAAAGCGCACTATATATTCATTTATTTACCATAATTTTTTTGTTAAATATATTTCAAATAAAATATATGTACAACATGCTAAATATTTTGAAATCACCTGCATTCCTTTTTTTATATATATATTTTTGTTGTGTAATCCATGTGTATATGTCTAGGTGTTTGCTCATTGGTTGCAAATTGAAAGTGGTGCAAATATGCTTTTTCCTTTAGAAAATACCTTAATGTTGTTGGCCTATAGTCCAGAACATAGATGAAAAGTCTAATTACACAAGTTCATTTTAAAGAGTTTTGAATAATTTTGGTTTTCATTGTTATGTTTAAAAAAAAATGTTGGCCCCTTGACAAAAAAGTGATCGTCTGATATTGAGGCAATTTTCTCAACAGAACCCTTGTCCACGTCTGACCTTGACTAAGAATGTGTGTGTGTGTGTGTGTGTGTGTGTTTCTGTGTGTGTGTCCGTGTTTGTTAGAGTAAGAGAGAGAGAGAGACTGAAAGAGAGAGTTGTGAAACAAGTATCTCTTAAACTTAATGGTAGCCTATATATTCCTGCTTGGTGTTCTTCTGTACAAATCGGTAGATTTGGTCATTCATGGCAAAATGAATGCATTAGCTAGTGTGTGTGTGGTTGTGTATCAGTCTGTGAGTGTATAAGGTGTTAGTTGACGTCCAGGGAACTTGGCACAGAGCGCTCAGAACAAGGTGACTGTAGGAGGAAGGGATGGCGAGGGACCTGGAATGTGAGACCACTATTGCATTCTGTATTAACACACACACACAAAACAACATGGTCACACCTCCACACACAAACACGGACAACACACATACACATACAGCACATGACCAGGGGTAGAGCTCAACTGACACATTGTCAAAATGTGTTAAAATTTCTAGGCCCGCTGGCGTGGCAACTGCAAGCTGGGGACAACATATGGTCTCGTAGACGAAGCTGCCCCCCCACCCCACCCTCCACCAAAATATCCCAGCATCACCCGTCGCCCGACTCCCTCACATCACCTAATCCCCCCATTCTTCTTCCCCCAAAAACATGCTCTCACCTAAACAAGAGCCAAGACCAAAACTGTACAAGCCGAATGGCGGCAGCTCCCATTATTTCTGAACAATTTAGTGATGGTGGTTGTGCCAAAGCTTCGGGGATGTAATGGGAAACGTTGCAGAACACTCACTGTTGCAACATACGCCCCACCATCGTCTTCTTTGTCACTTAAAGTAACAGTGCTGTGGTGCTAGGAGCACATGGGCCTTCTCAAGTGAAGCATTTGTCTGCAGAACAGTTCACACCTGACACTTTTTAATAGCGAACAAGCCCTTATATCAACATTTTAACAGTGTTGAAAAGGAAATTTATGAAGAATTCGTGAATTAGCAGATGATTCCAACTGTTATAGTGTGATCAGTGGAGATAATAGGACTTGGCCAGAGCAGGACTGAGAGGTAATTAGCAGAGTATACCCATATGTCAGAAGGTCTGGTGCATCCCTGCAAGAGGGACGGTGAGGATAGTGCAAACTTCTTTTTTGCGGGACAATGCGCTCCACGAGCCCTGGCGCTATGTTCCATGGCATCTGGAACGCTCCGCTCACAGCAGCCCCTGTGTCGAGCGACGGGACGATGCCCGGCCAACCGTGAGATATCTGAACTGACCAATTAGCAGGAGGCCTGGTGCCAGAGCCTTCACCTCAGAGGTCTCCCAACTCCCCGTAAGGGGCTGTGGCCCCCCTGGACGGCATAGGAGCACCTCCTCTGTCCACGATGATGGTTTTAAACTGTGACAGTGGGAATGATGGTTCCATACTGGGACAACCATTCTGTATCTTCTGAGTCCTGCTTTATTTTTACTCTTTGCTCATGTCGTGAATCAGCGTCAGTCACATCATCAGGTCGATCGAAGCCAAAGACAAAAACGTACACGATTTGCCTCACTGCAAATTCTTCAGTGTAGCTTGTATCAACAATATAAGAAGTAACAAACAGTAACAACATTATTATTCAATCTTATGATTAATGTGTACATTGCTGCTAAATAAGCATGCAGAGGGTACAAAAATAATTAAAACAAATTTAATTAAAGAAAAAAGTGTGTGCTGTAATCACAAATTGGACTTTGCTCTCTTTTCTGTATGGTTTAGTCTTTTCGACAGATAGTCTTCAATGGATCCATGTTCATTAGATATCGTATCATTGTCATTGGTACAGTACGGTGGTATTAATGGAAACAGGTTGTAAGTGCAGGGTAGTCCTGTTCATTTGACTGTAATTTTAATGCTGTGTATCGAAACTTTAAAATATAACAATATGGAAAAATGTAATTGGGAGGAACTGAGTAAATAATTTCCTAAATAACATCAGAATGTTTTTTTTAAATCTTAATTAGATTAATAATTCAATCTTCATCAATTATATACATGGTTAACACAACTCTGATTAAACCTAAGACCAACTGATACTGTTTATGTCATGAGCAGGCATCACTGGCATCTCTGAAAAAAACACGAGCTGTTCTAAATGTGGTAACTCTTTCATATCTTTTAATGCTTGGATGATTTGATTTTCCTTTTGCCATTATTAGTAAATTGATAAATCTATCCATAATTATACATTTTTTTATTATTCCTTATTTAAAGTAATGGCATTTTGATTCTGTCATGATGTAGTGATTACAGTCCGTCAGTTTTTCTCCCCTGACGTGACACTATTGTACATTTAAGTGGTTTATTAGCCTGACTCGAGCAGCCCACAGGACATTATACACTCAGCCTGTAATCTAATGACGCGTTATGCAAATTCCTGTCTGACAATGTGATGTTTAGGGCTGGTTAGATTTTCAGTAGGTTTAGATTCGGCTCTGCAGTTCACTGGACAGGTTCAGATCAGAGCTGTGACTGACGGTGCACTTGACCCGCAGATCTGTATCTGATACACAGCCTCTGTTGGGGTGTATGCGGGTTCAGCAAAGGATCCAGGTAAACCTGATCCAGAAACAGGATCTGTCTCCCTGCTTGTCCAGCAGACCAGCAGTGTAGGTTTGCCCGACTGCGAAAGGTCAGCACTGAAGTCAAGACAGGAACAATGAGGGAGGTGTGTGTGTGCGTGTGTGTGTGTGTGTGTGTGTGTGTCTGTGTGTGTGTATGTGTGTGTGTGAGGAACTACTCGTTTTTGTTACTTCTTTGGGACTTTTCCATTATAACATTGATCTTGTCTGGACCAGTACCTCTCATGGGGACCTGGTCCTATTGAAGGAAAACATCACTTGACAGGTCCTGGTTAGGGTTAGAGGTCAGATGTGAATTATTCTTAAATTCAAATTAGAGATACAGCTTTTTGTTTGGCTTTCCACAATGAATGAGTGGAAGTCAATGCAAAGTCCTTCTAATGATTGCTGCCCTGTTTGTGTATGTTTGTGTGCTCCAGGTATTACTCATTTTGTGGGGACCTGAATCTGTTTACACAGTCCCGTTATGGGGACCCATCTTCCCTATGGTAACAAAAAGCAAGTCTTTATAATGTTAATCATTTTAAAGTGAAGACATGTTTTCCGTTTAGGTTTAGGATTAGGTTTAGGTTTAGGTTTAGGTTTAGGTTTAGGTTTAGGTTTAAGTTTAGTTTTAGTTTAGGTTTAGATTTGGGTTAGGCAATTAAAAGCTATGTTTAAGGTTACATTAAGTCTCCAGGGAACCAATGTAAGTCAAAGTAATGTTCTCTGAAGTCATAAAACATGACAGTGTGTGTGTGCGTGTGTGTACTTCTGCTGAACACTTAACATGCAGCACATCTACTCTGAGTGGACTTCCCCGTGCTGTGTCAGTGTGGAGGAGTCCAGGATTCTGCTGACTTATTGTGCTGTAATGATCTTGTCACTAATTGCCATGTCTAAATCCAGCGTGACTGAGTGTTCCCGCTCTCCTGGCGGGGCCCCCGGGTCAATCACGTCAGCGGAAAACTCTGAAATATTAAACACCTTGAAGCTGCTCCATAAGTATCGGAGGAATTCTACCTTTGCATTAACAACGCTTTAGAGTAGTGGGGATAATGAGATAAACTGGACGATGCGTATAATGGAAAAGCAATTCTCCAAACATGAACAATCTCACAACATTAAGGCCCATGTGTTCTTCATCGCTGACATCCAGCATCAGCATCATATCAAGACACTAAAGCAGGTGCGGCACTTTGCTGTATCATAGAGTGTTTCCTTCCTTTGAACACACTTCATTGCATCGTCTGTTGCCGCAGGAATGCACATACCACAGACGGCATGTTGGCCATATTAAAGTGCATACCATTGAGGCCGTGGGGCAGGAGGCTCGGATGGGTCAAGCAGCCCGACTGACCCTCCTGAGCTTCTGGGAATGGGGGCTTTACCGTTTCCTTAGCAACCCCACAGCAACAGTAAGAGGTCCCAGAAATGTTGGGCTTTAGGATGTTGTTCCTCTGCGGCTCCTGACAGGGACGTCTCAACCTGGGTGTTTACTTTATGTTTAGCCTGTTTGTTCTAGTGTTGTTTTTTCTTGTAAATATTGTTCTGTAATTCCATTTAACATACCTCAGATACCCTAACCTTATTTCTTTTACTTTTTCTTAGAATTTTCACTCTGAGATGTGAGTAACAGGCCGAAACAGAAGATAGACAACAAAGAAATAACTGGTTAAAATGTCTCTAAAAGTAAATTGTTAACTGCAGGATAACTGCAGGATGTTTTTCATTATGGTTGTGTTTGATCATATCTGAAGTGGAACAAACAGTGGCCATTATCCTATGATTCCTAATGGGCCAGTCTGACTTTTTAAGCTTTAAGCACTAACCAGCTCCAAGCTCCCTATTCTTATGTGAAAGCTATAAAAAAAAAAGCTGTCACTTTCTCATGCGTCTGTGCTGACTGCTCTGGTGACCCAGTCAGGGCTGGAGACAAATGCCAAATCCAGAATGATGACGCATCATCCTGCATGACAGACGCAAAATGCCGAGGTGCCAGCCAGCGGACAATGGTCCTGCTGCTCAGGGGCTGGCTCTGTCTTTGTCCTGCCCTGGTTAAGCAGACTTAGGGATAATTCTGCAGATAATTCTTGGGCCCGGCGGCTCAGCCTCTCCCACCGGGAGACCTGGTTCCCCCCCTCTGCCTGGAGCCATGGCCTGCCGAGAGCCTTTCTCCTGCCTCCCCAGGAGCGCAGCCTCGGACATGGCAGCCGGAGCCACGGCAACAGTCTCTGGGGCTATAAGCCGACCAGTGCCGGTTGCCAGGCGCTAAGATGCACACCCGCCATGCTTAGGGTATGTGTCTGAGTGGCCTGGGCCTGAGTAGGAGGAGGAGAGGGGAGAAGTCAGACTGGCCGTTGTTTTGAGTGGCAGCTCGACTCAGCAACATTCCTCAAGTCAACCAAGCATTTTGTTTGTCTCGCGGAGCCTCTTCTTACTGAGGTGCTCCTCAAGTGTCTCAGCTTTACCACATCTAAACAAAAGCATTAGCCTCTGTTATTGACTGAACTCTCACAGTTCCTCTCTGTTTCCCCCCTTGCTTCTCCCACACCCTCCTCTTCCTCTCCAGTCTGTTTGCAGTGCGTTGTGGAGGCTGCTCCGAGGCCGTTTCTCCTAAAGAGCTGGTGATGCGTGCCGGGGCCGCTGTGTTCCACCTGCGCTGCTTCACCTGCAGCGCTTGTTCCTGCCGCCTGCAGACCGGAGACTGCTGTGTCCTCAGGGAGGGACAGCTACTGTGTGCCAGAGAGGACTACCACCAGTGTCTGGCCAGTCCCACCTCCTCTGACACAGGTACATGCTCTGTTTTCAGTACTAAGTAGACAAAGGGATAGTGCTGTTGTTATATGACTTTGGATAAATAACCCATTAACAGTTACAAAAAAATTAAATAAAATATTGAATCTAAAATGACCCAAACTGTGATTTGTGAATGTGAGTTGCTCCTGTAACTCAGCAAACAAAGAGTGACAGAACTCGTTTACTCTTGATATTTATAACTAACAGTGTTTTCCAATATCGTATTAAGAATGCAATGAGTTGTTCATTTTAGGTTATTGAAATGTATTGTGGGAAATGTAGGAAACCAAAAACTACAGCAGAGGTTGTGCGTTTCCTGAGTGCAATTAATGAATCAACCATCTCTGATTGAGAGCAGTTTTGTGTGTATCTGTGAATAAACATCTTTTCGATCATGTATGCCCACTACAGGTAAAAGTGAATATGACGAAGAAGATGAGGAGGAGGAGGAGGAGGACTCTGAGAAAGCTACCGGCAGACGAATCAGATCAGAAGACCTGGAAAGTAAACGTCCTAAAAGACCTCGCACTATTTTGACCACCCAACAAAGACGAACCTTTAAAGCCTCCTTCGAGGTCTCGTCCAAGCCCTGCAGAAAGGTAGTGTGTGTTTTTGTGCATCAGAGATTTTTCACTTTTGTTTGTGAACAAGATTGGACAACAACACCTGCGCCATGAAAGATGGTGGAAGGATCTGGTATGGGTCAGAAAAGTACCCATTAAAAGCAGGATAAGGCATTTTTCTATATTTTCACAGTTTGCCCAGGGAACAATCTGACACATTTAAGAAACAGATATTGTGAGAGTGTAACATTTGCTATAGCTTGATTGAATGAAAGGGGACTGCTGGGCTTTGGCAAACATATACATTTGACATGTTTAAATTATGAGTTGCACTCATTTTACTTGTAAGTAACAGCAGTGGATCAACTTCACAACGTGGAAAGAAAAACAATGGAATCCGTTTTTGGCTTTTCTGCAAGAACTGAAAAAACATTTCCTCTGACCATAAACAGAGAAGTTATTCAGGTGTGGCACATTTTCTTTCTCTAGTTCAAATGTTATCAGTACTATACTAGTAGTAGTAATATTATAATAGTATATATGCTACATATATGTATATATCCATTGCCAAAATTCTCATAAATCCATATATATAGAGAGATACATTTTAAAAGTTAAACAATCAAATAGTTTTCCCTTCCTTCTTGTTTGAGGTGGACTGTTGAAGTGATACAGTTTTTTTAACCTTCAAATGTCCTCCTCTTTCTTTCTTCTTTCATATTTTTCCATTCACCTTTTCTTTCTTTGCCCTTCCCCCTGAATCTTAATCCAAGGTAAGGGAGACCTTGGCAGCAGAGACTGGCCTGAGTGTCCGGGTTGTGCAGGTCTGGTTCCAGAACCAAAGAGCCAAGGTAATACACAATGTATTAATACACACACACACACACACACACACACACACACACACACACACACACACACACACACACACACTAATAAAAGGACTCTTTCTGCACTGTATTTGTATGCCAGGGTGGAAATCAGCCTGGTTATCTCTACATACAGGAAACTGATGACATCTCACTTTGAGATGGCCGTAGATTAAACCTCATATTTCCTCACAAAGTGGGCTCATGTGGGGTTTCCCCCCTCCACTGAAAGATGTCCTTTACCTTGATGTTAATACTCTGCAAGTGCGTGAACACACTCGTATGGCTGGGTGACAGAGGGTCTTTGCACCAGGAGGCTGATTTCACCTGTGTTTGCAGCCTCACTGTAATGTCTGGTGATGCATGTTTCTAGATGAAGAAATTGGCGAGGAGACAGCAGCAGCAACAGGAGCAGCAGCAGACTCAGGAACAGCACGAGCACCCGTCACACCATGCAGGTATTATACTGCAGACAACTGCTTTAATACCCATGAATAAGTCGTGATCAGTGTGTACATCAAATGTACCCCTTCATTTTGGGAGGAATCTTGTCTTGTCTTCTGAGAAACAGTCATAAGAAATAGCCGATTATAAAGGCAGGAGATGTTGATGTACCAGCTTTAAAAGGTTTCTGTAAGATGCATGTGTGCATACGCATGTCTCAAAAGCTCAGCAAATGTCCAAAACAGGTTGCATGTTGAGATATGTGTCTACTGTGTCCCACAGCGCCCCCCTGTGGTGGTTTGCCCTCTGAGCTGGAGCGCCTGGGCTCCTCTTATTCCCACAGTCAGCAGCAGCAGAAACAGCAGCAGCAGATGGGCTTCACCACACTGGAGCAGCAGGACTATGACATGGACCCCTTCAGACAGGGCCTGACCCCACCTCAGATGCCCGGGGATCACATGCACCCCTACGGTAAATAGCTCAGCGCCGCACCACCATGATGTGGAGTTAGTGAGGTGGATGCTCACAGGGTTGAGTCTGTGATTAGTGAGGAAAGAGACATCATTCTATAGCATTGATATTGGAAACATGAAACGTGAAGGTAATTCATGAAATAGTTATTTTAAAACACAAAATACACAATATTCTATTTATTATAATAAGACATTTTAACTTAACTTAACTGGTACTGCTTTTTTCATCATGCTGCAGAATAACTCATACTTTTTTCCAGGTGTAAGATAGATTCTGGTTGATATTCAGGAACAATTTGTCCCGATATATATTTCAAACATAATATTGCTCAAACTGCTCAAAACAGCAAACATTTCTAAAATTTAATGTTATCTTTTCACAAATTGGAATTGCATATATTACTGATTGCAGAAAGTTCAACTTCATAATATTTCCCAGGTGTTCAAAATAAATGTTAAGGGTAACCATACACTAGGAATGTAAACATTTAATACAATATAACCTCAGTGGCACAGTGGCTGTAAAGTGGAACATTATATAAACTTTACAAAGATTCTACATTTATTGAGTCTGAGTCAGTTATCAGTTATCACTCTTAAAAGGGAATGCCTTACAGTGCATACAAAGGCCCAACGTTTCCATCAAACTCTATCAAGCTTCACCAAATTGCACACATAGATATCAGCAGCCTTAATCTGATCGTTTATTTAAGATCCATGAATTATTCCCTGAGGAAACTGGGAAACTGTTTTTTTAAAAAGCCCCCATCGCACAATGACGAAGAAAAATCCGCTCAGTAGTTTGTGTTCAATACTGCACATTATCAGATAAACAAATGAAAACAAAACTTCAGTCCTCAAAATCACCACATCCTAAATTGCCCACGATGCACTCATGCTCTGATTGGAGACCCCACCCACCATCTGCTGCCTCCTAATTGTTCACTTCTTTTAAATCCCACATCTCCAGTTCGCTGGCATCACCGGGGGTCCAGAGAAGACTTTAAAGCTAATTTATGATCTGGTTATAAATGAGTAACTGACTGAGCAATGATATCGTCTTTTTTTTTTTTTTTAGGCTTCAAGGGCCTGTACGGTGAAATGGACAGAGAGCCTCTTTGTCATGTGGCTGACAGGGACGGCCTCTCCCTGGGCGGCTCCTCTCTTCTTACTCCTATTGACTGTCTCTACTCCATGCAGGACTCGTACTTCACCTCCTGAGAGGGAAGACTGGCCTCAGTTATCTGGTCTCGTCATCCATTTCCCCGGACAATGCACAAGGTGGCTGTGGAAGTTGGTGTAAAAATATCACCCAAGGAATGTGGCTACACTGTGATAGCATTCAAGAGTGTCAGTCTGTCACAGTTCAATCATTTCAGGACACACAACCACACACACACACACACACACACACACACAGGCGCACACACACACATGCACACGCACACGCACACGCAAACACACACTTATACACACGCACACACACACACACACACACACACACACACACACACACACACACACACACACACACACAAAGGCAGGTAAGTGCAATAAAGGAACTTCAATAAATAATTGGAACTGGTGTACAAGCAGATGGGCAAGGAATCCAAAACAGGAACAAGAATCCAAAAGAAAGGTTGCCCAATCCAAAAATAGGAACACAGAAAGACTCTTCATCATCTTCATTTAAATTGAGGTCAAAAAATATAACACCAGTGTTATTAGGCAGCTGGTGATGGTAAATAGTATCTGTTTTGATTACATATGCAAGGAAAAGGAACAGATTACAGTTCACTCGTACTGTATAATCACCCACAAGAAAATAAAAAGCATTCATAGTCAGCCATGTTTGCTGACATTTGCCTAATATGCATGAAGGTCAGAAATTTAAAATGGGAAAATATCAACTATTGGGTTTTTTTTGGAAAGCGGCAATAATACAAAGAGTTAAGGCAAATTTGATAATTACACAAGCTCAATAACCAACAGACACGGGTAGACCATTTCTAATTCAGGAGTCCAGGCAAGAAGTCACATAATGAGTAGATCATAAGAAAGTGGTACCCAGGCTGTTAGTTGGTGGCTTTACCATGTGCATGTCCTAAGAAACATACAGTAACTACTCCTTATGCTTTGCGATCCCACAACAAAGTCCCCTGCATGACGCTGTCGGACCTGTCTAACTATGTCTGGATGAACATGAGATAATAACTGCATCACTAAATGTAAATAACCGTTCGGGTGTGTATTTGTATTTATTCTCGCAGTGCGTGTGCGCTGTTCATCTTGAATGAATCGGTCAATAAATGATGTTATGATACAGATGCTTCGGTGTGAGGTGTGTGACACAGGCCATTCTGTTCATGTGGAGAGGGGGTCGGAGCTGGGTCAGTCCATCCTCAGTGCGTATCAGTCCGATCTAGGTGACGGGTCAGCGAGGCATCTTCTCCTGGCTGCTGGCTGGATCATCAGATTGTAACAGGGCTATGACAGCGGCATGGGTCAGTGGCAGGTAAGCATCACATCCACGCCGCCGTCATCAACGCTCACATTGTGCTCCTCGCGGTCAAAGGCCCTCGCTGCATTTTTCTGTCTTTTCCTTCCTTCCAGTCGAGGGGGACCACCCAGGCACTGAGCCCAGCTGGAATGCACCGAATCCTGGGGGAGAGAGGTTGAGAAAACCCAGGGCGGGGGGGGGGGATGGGGTTCTGGACAACGGAGGGGCTGAAAGCTGTGTCAGGGGAGAATGCCCAGGGTGACACAGAGATATGAAGCCCCACTGTATGGAGTGCCTCCTTGCCCCGGCTGTGAACCCTCTCCTGGACCCATCTCATATTCCCCACTATGAAATCAGACCTTGAAGAGCAGAGAGCGCAAGTCAATGGTCAGGAACAATCTAACTGTCTGTCACCGTGGTATGCTACTGCCAACCCGAGCTACAGAGGTGCAGCGGAGTATACTGTGTGTGAGTCTGCCTTTGTATCTGAGTCTGTATCTGCTCCAAGTGCCGGCTGCCATTTGCACGTGTGCATGCTCATGTATAAGGGAGGAACAACCCTCTTACATGGACTTATGTATCGTAATACATTGGCTTGTACCTTCAGAGGTGGGTGAAGGGAGTAAAGCCAGATTAAACACCAAGGAAGGAAGCCAATGTGCTCCCCTGCAGGGCCTTTTCCCTTCTCATGCACGAGTATGTGCAGCGTTGGCACAACACTGTACGTATGGCTGCCAGCAGCAGTGGGTGGGATGAGAGAAATAATCAAACTGTGATCATACGGTCGCAGCGGGTAGCAATAACCTCATTATTATTCTGACGGTAGCCAAACAGTTTCCTGTCAACAGTTCGGTTATTTATTGCACCCTTCATGCCAGACACACACCACAAACCCTCTGTCTTTTAACCGCTTTAATTGGCGTCATGCTGTTGCAGCGCCGAGACAGATGCACATGCTTTGCTGAAGAGCGGCCGTTTGCAGCACATATTTAAAGTGTGTGGGCATATTACTGGTGCATTATTGGCACAGATACAAATAGAAGATGCACAGCCATTGATTTTCATACTTCCCGAAGACAATTCATTTGACTATATCATCCCTTACATGCAATGCCATGTGATTCTTAGTT
Source organism: Platichthys flesus (assembly GCF_949316205.1). Taxonomy (NCBI): domain Eukaryota; kingdom Metazoa; phylum Chordata; class Actinopteri; order Pleuronectiformes; family Pleuronectidae; genus Platichthys; species Platichthys flesus. Next base: position 15,235,595 of record NC_084953.1, on the reverse strand, counting down.
TGAAATATCATACAGTTAGGGCGGGGTTAGTAATTTGCCCGTAAATGTTGGATCTGCGCCCAGTGTGACACATTAAGCTGAGACTGATAATAGATCACCTCCTCGCCACTCAGTGACAGGAGCTTTCGGGCCAATAGATGTGCTAAATTGACACTTTGCGGCAGTTTGGCGATCTCAGAGGCTCTCGGCCACCTCTTCTGTCCGACCCAGCAGCATTGTGGGTAACCAGAGCTGCTGGAGAGGGCACCGAGAGGACGGGGTCTCCCCATCACACAGGACACTGCTTGAAGTATGTCAACATCGATCAGATGCTTAATTTGTGTGGTTAATCAAGATGAATGAATGAATAAAGGAAAGGAGTGATGGTTAAAATGTATTGATAAATCAAGTAACAATACAGTTTAAGGGACAAGCAGGGAACAAATCAATATTTACTATATAGGATTTAAAGCTTTCTAAGAACAAGGACAAAGCTTTTCATGCATTATATATTTAATTTTTTTTTTATTTAGATTTTGAAGCCTCTCTGGGCAGACGTTATAGTGAATGTTAAACAGCATGCATGAAGTTGCAGAAATAGTTTAATTTTTTTGCACAGATTAAAAATACAAAATTACAAATAATCATACACAGAGCAGGGGGAGCAGAAAACCTGGGCTCATTTCAAAGCTGCTACGTAAATATAGATAAAATCTATAAAATTTGACAATATTAAATTAACATGCAGAAAATAATATGTCTATGTATGAGAGTGAGAAAATTAACTGCAACATAACAACAAACAACACCCTCATCCGTAATCAATACAAAAGCATCAACACAAAAAAAATCAAAACTCAAATGCTGGATTCTCTCTCTCTTCCCACAATGACCCATCAGACCTGGCTCTGTTTCCTGAAAAAGGTCAGACGACATTATGAGTGTTGATGTGCCACAATGTGATGTGTGTGCATTTGTGTAACTGCTCATCATGATCACAATACAGGTCTCACCTTTTCTCTTGAATTGTGTCAGAATCAACGCAGCCAGTCCGATCAGGGCGAGTGGCACGAGCACAGAGGTCGCAGCGATGACCGGGTACATCAACATGGCCGCCCCCACCGGCAGATCTTCTACAGGCATACAAATCCCAGTCAATATGTGTCTTTAACATTTCTGTCTGCATATTTTTATTTATTTATTATTTTTTGACCTTATTTTATCATGTTTTTTGTTATGTTTGATTAATGATTTTATTTTATTTGTGTTTATCAACCCCTAAAATTGATAAACAATTTTAGGGGTGTTTATCAATTTTAAACACCCCTAAACTGAGGGGTTTAGGGGTGTACTAATACTATAATTTATTATAAAAGTTAGTAAAGAATCAGTTTTCGTTTTTTTATTTACCTGTGCAGTTTGGCAGATCGTCACTCCAAAACCCAGTGGACGAGCAGAGCAGCACCTCAGTGCCATTCAGGGAGAATCTGCCTTTACAGGTGAAAAGACACTGGGAGCCAAAGCTGAAGTTGCCCAGAGGGTGGTAGCAGTTCACAGACAGGGGTAGAGACGGGGCACGGATGACCTCACACTGTACAACTGGACAGGGCAGACATTGTTACTCCTACAGATGCTTGATCACCAGAACAAAACTGGTACATTTGTGGGCACTCACGCTCGCAGGTGGGTAGATCCCGACTCCAGTGGCCTGAGCTATTGCACGTCACAGTGGGAGTTCCTCTCAGCCAGAATCCCTCAGTACATCCAAAGTCACAGTGGGAGTCGTAGCTGAAAGGGGAGTGTGGATGGCTGCAGTTCATCCTCCCATGTTGTGGCGCTTCGGCCAATAGGGGGCATGGACGTGCTGTGAATAACAAAGTGTGAGCGCCAGCCTCTGTATAAACAAACCTCATTTTGTGAAACAAAGTGTAAAATGGAATATTTCCTGTAGAGCACTGGTTCCATGTATGGAAAGTTAATATCATATCTCCGTTGCTTATGACACAATTATTGCATTTGATCCCATTCTAAAAGACAGGTGTGTACAACAGATAAATATGCCCAACAGGGGGGAATATCTGCCAAGTGCAAAACCCATATTCTGATTTATTACCCTGACGGTGGGCTATTCCTCTGCTCCGCGTGCCCAGAGAATATCAGTGTCAGCCGTCACATTTAGGACAAAACCCTCCTCACAGGACGACGTGGACAGAGAGGGACGCATATTTAAATGCTCTACTTTGCAAAAGACGTGTAGTCATTGTCTAAGAAAAAAGACGCTTTTTACCCAAGCAATGTGGTGGTTCTGTGCTCCATGTGCCCAGAGAGGTGCACTCAGTGTCCGTGGTCCCATTCAGGACAAAACCCTCCTCACAGTCTGAAGTGCACTGAGAACCAAACCTGAACTCTCCATGGGGATCAGAGCAGGATAAAGAGCCGCGAGAGGGAGGGTTCAGAGCCGGACATGTTTTCGCTGGGGGACAAACAGTAAAGATACACAGTCATGCTACTGAACCATTCAACTACCAGACCCTCTGTTGATTTCTAATAAAAGAGGGATTTATGTTTTTCTACCCGTGCAAAGTGGGGTGTCTGCGTTCCATGAGCCCACAGAGTTGCATTCTGTGTCAGCCGTCCCATTCAGGAGAAAACCCTCCTCACAGGCTGATGTGCACCGAGACCCAAACCTGAACTCTCCATGGGGATGGGAGCAGGATAAAGAGCCATTGGTTGGAGAGTGCAGAGTGGGACATCTTTTAGCTGGAGGTGAACAGAGAGAGGGACAGTCCAATGACATATTTTAGATTTATAATGTGTAGGCTGAGTGCAATCAATCAATAAACCATGAAATTCAAACTGAGCTACAGATCAAGATGTAATTATTAAGCATTTTCTTCACCCGGGCAACGTGGGATGTCTGCGTTCCATGTGCCCACAGAGGTGCACTCAGCACTGGACGTCCCATTCAGGACAAAACCCTCCTCACAGGACGACGTGCACTGAGAACCAAATCTGAACTCTCCATGAGGATCGGAGCAGGATAAATAGCCGTGAGAGGGAGGGTTCAGAGACGGACATCTCTTAGCTGGGGGACAAACAGTAAAGATACACAGTCATTTTACTTAATCATTCAATTAAAAGCTCTTCTGTTGATTTCAAATAAAAGAGTAAAGGGATTTATGTTTTTCTACCCGTGCAAAGTGGGGTGTCTGCGTTCCATGAGCCCACAGAGGTGCATTCTGTGTCAGCCGTCCCATTCAGGAGAAAACCCTCCACACAGGCTGATGTGCACCGAGACCCAAACCTGAACTCTCCATGGGGATGGGAGCAGGATAAAGAACCATTGGTTGGAGAGTTCAAAGTGGGACATGTTCTAGCTGGAGGGGAACAGAGAGAGGGTCAGTACAATATACTAAAATGTGGAACCTGAGTGCAATCAATCTTTCCAGCCAATTAAGCATTTTCTTCACCTGGGCAACGTGGGATGTCTGCGTTCCATGAGCCCAGAGAGGTGCACTCAGCGCTGGACGTCCCATTCAGGAGAAATCCCTCGTCACAGGTCGACGTGCATCGAGAACCAAAACGGAAGGAACCATTTGGGTCGGAACAGGAAATGGAGCCGTGAGAGGGTGGATTTGGGGGAATGCACCTCTTAGCTGAAGGACCAACATAAAATAAAAGACCTGTTATATTGACCCCATCCTACTTAATATGTATTTCATCACTTAGTAATGTGTGCTCATACCCTGGCAGAGAGGAAGGGCGTGACTCCAGTCGCCCTGTGAGGAACATTTTGTCTTGTTTGTGCCGATCAGTTCAAATCCTTCTTCACATTGCACAGTGCATATTGAGCCATAGCTGTACTCTCCCAAAGGGCCCTGGCATTGTATGGAGGCATGAGGTGGAACATCTAGGCTGTTGCACTGCACCACTGAATAGGAGATAACATTATAACTCATCAGTGGATAACTTTGTACATTTTAAGAAAGCTTGTGTTGCCTTCAGGGAACAAATGACAGCTCCTGCCGTCACACCTGCACATGTAGGTGTAGGTTTACTCCACTGTCCTGACGCCAGACAGGTGAGTGTGCTGTTTCCGCTGAGGTAGTAACCTTCCATGCAGGTGAAGTCACACCATGATCAGAAGATGAAAGGCTCCACAGTGTACACGCATGTCATGTTGCCCGTGTGAGGAGAGAAAATGGGGCCGCACTTTTTTACTATGGTGGGATACAGACACAACACAAAGCCCACTCAATGCAAATCAACTTCCCATAACTTTTCCTTTATACGCATAGCATGAGCATGAGGTGGTGGCATGAATAATCACGCTGACATGATTAATGGTCAGGGAAAACAGCGACAGTAAATCACTGCATTGTTTGGACGATGCAGATAAAAAGAAGTGTGAAGTATAGTGCTGACAGGTGTGACCTGCCCCTGCTCCGGGCTGCACAGACAGGATGTAACACTGAGGCAAGTTAAGTATTAGTAAAAGGCTGCATTCAATCTATTAACAGGGGCCAAGCAATACAGAAAAATAAGTATTTTACAAGTTTCAAGCACATTTAATTATTAATAAATGAAGAACATGTTATAATATGTAAAAAAAAAATCCTAAAAATGTCTAAAAATCGACTTGACTTCTAAGGTGCATTTTTTAAGACTTGTGTACTCACATTATGCAAAATGTTTGAATTTAGTTCAAGATAAAAGGATTTTTCGTTATGTCCCTTTTAATTGCATCATGTCTGCTTTGATCAGCAACTCTCATGATCCCACGCTGCCTAAAAGTCACCAAACTAGAGCTGTGTCTCATTTCAAGGACCCCATACTGCATCCTCTGAAAGAAGTGGTCTTTGTTGGTCAAACTCAAACAAGATGGACCGGTCTGCACAAGACTTCCGTGAACATCACCAGCTTGTCCTGCCCTATTCTTGTAACATAGTAATGACAAGATAATACCCCTTCATTTTTCCACATGTTTACAGTTGTTCAGTTGAGTTGAACTCTGAGACTCAAGCGTCAGACGTCTTGTCGCTCGCTGGCGCCGTTATCTGTTTGAAAAACAGTTAATCACTGAAGCGCAATGAATCCGGTTGGGCCGGGAAGGATCCACCCGTTGGATGGAAGGATGCATCTGTCAGCCACATTTGAAGGAGCCTTTGAAATGGTACAGTCTCTAAATGTGGCGAGTGTGGCCTAGGGGATAGAGCGGGTGCTCTGCAACAAGAAGGTTGCCGGTTCGAATCCCACTCTATCCCATCTGCATGCCTAAGTGTCCTTGGCAAGATACTGAACCCCTAGATGGCCCCTCATAAAATGATGAGTGTTCTAAAAAAAAAAATGTAAGTCGCTTTGGATAAAAGCGTCAGCTAAATGACATGTAATGTAATGTAATGTAAATGCAACCTCTGAAGGAAGCCCCTTCTTTTGGTCATATTTATCAATTCAAGGTAAAAAAAACCTATAATTTTACCTGTGCATTCTGGGACACTGGCTGTCCACTGGCCGGTGTGGTCACAGCGTATGTGGCCGTCTCCACTGAGTTCATAGCCTTCGTCACACCTGACCTCACAGGTGGAGTTGTAGCTGTAATCTGCGATGGGGTGGCTGCAGTTCATTCGACCGCCACTGCTGTTGGTGTGGTTCAGAACTGGACACTGTTCAACTACAAGAGGCGGTGAAATTATTTTCCTTGTGTCTAACATCTGAAATAGCATTTATTTTAATATTATTTATGTCCGGTGGCCATACCTTGACACAGAGGTACACGGTGGTTCCAATGTCCACTGGTTTGGCACAAGAGTTGGGGCACGCCTACCAAGTGGAAACCAAGTTCACAGTGGAAACTGCAGGAAGAGTTGAACCGATTGCACCCGTAGGGACAGAAACATTGGTGAGAACCTTGTTCAGGATCCAGCAAGGGTTTGCATTCGATTGCTGTGGAGAGAAAATTATGTTTTTTACCATCATGAAAACTCATGAAAAAGAGGCCGTGACTGGTTTTAATATAACAAATCTTAGCTGACCCTCTTCACAGCGTGGGCCATGGAAACCAGGATGGCACTGGCAAGTATGGTTCCCTACAGTCTCCACACACTCTGCATGTGCACTGCAGGAATCCTGTGTACAAGAGGCTACAGGCAAACAGACAGAAATCTTACATGCTATGATAAGAGTTGCTACATGTGTTGATCAAACACGATTTTAAGTGGTTTACCTGAGTAGCAGACCGTTCCCTTCCTTTTGCTGCACTTCTCATTGTTCCACATGCCTACTTCTATCTCCCGCTTAAGATAAATCTCCACACAGTCCTGACCCACTAAGTCATCCGGCTCATCTGGTGCCCAGTTCTGGGCGTCTTCTGGGACAGTCTCATTGGTCATCACCCTTATCCACGCTCCATCCACTCTGCGGACGCCTATCCAGTAATATTTTGGGTTAAACGGCAGCAGATTGTTGATGAAGTCCGTCTCCTCCTGGCTCTGGATGGTCACCATGTCTGTGAAGTGCTCCTGACACCACTGGCGGGCCTGCAGCCATCTCCGGTTTGGGCTGATGCTGTAGTTGTAGTTCCATGCCTGTGCTCCTCCTCCGCTGCTAAGGTCTAAGATATGGATGATTAAACTAAGGTGAACTGGTTGAGCAAAGAGATTGGAGACTGCCCGATTACAAAAACCTACCTTGGGTAAAGATAATCAATGCAGCTATCAGCACCCTGTGATGCAGAGTTTGTTGAATGTCAACTGACTCTTGAGACATCTGAAATAAAAGTATTATTACATTTTTCTCACAATTGCATTGTGTAAATGTATGAGAGAATTCACAGGTCCTACCATTTGATATGTGTCCAGTCACTCATGTATCAAATGTCCTTCATGGAGTGAGTCAATGATTTTGTAATCACACTTTTACCATAACTTCCTGTTATCACCCTGCCACCCATAACACTCCGGAAACACACATGCACACACACACACAAACACACACTCAAGCACACACACACACACACACACACACACACACCCACACTTATTTCAGAGGACATTACATCGACTCATATTTCCTAACCCTAACTGTAACCTTAACTTTAGCCTTAACCTTAACCTTAACTTTAACCTTAATCTAATCCTAATCCTAATCCTAATCCTAATCCTAAACCTGAACCTAAACCTAACCTAAAAAAAATATACAATGTAATACATATAAAATGTAATGAATTTCAAGATGGGGAAGGTGACTGTGAAAACAGATATAGGTCCCCCTTACAGGGTAATGCTGGGACAACAAACACACGCAGACATACATATATACACTAATATAAATGTTTAGAAAGTATTTTATTTTATTCAAACATTTATATTTAACAAAGATACAGCAGAAATTGGACTCTGATGTTATTTAAAGCATGTTAAGAGGTTACATACACATGACCTGATAAACTATCACATAAACAATCTATTTACGTTCTATATTCAAATCAGATTTTAAAATACAATATATTTAACTGAATATTTAACTTGCTTATCCAACACATCTCTGCATATAGCATGTGCAGCCAGTGACTGCAGTGTTCTTAATAAAAATGTAATATAATTAATATGAGTTACTGCATTTGGGTCATTGTGTATCTACTTTAATAAGACATACACAAGGTTCCTTTATCCATGCACCTCACTGGATGGGCATGTGACTTCTTCAGGCTGCCTATGAACAACAAGCAGATTCAAAGTTACTCTCATGTTTGTAAATCAACTTTCTAAATCCCGAAGGCCACAAATGGTGCGTCAGTGGGTGGAACTGCTTTGTACAAATATGTCGTATTTCAACACTGACCTTCCTTGGGCAAGTTTCTTCCCTGCAAGAAATGAACGGGCAAACAGATTGAAGTGTTGCAATAAGATTGCATTGCATCTCTGATTTCTATTGAAAGTGGTGGAGAAACACTGACTTTTTCTGCGTTTCATCCAGCAACAACAGACGCAGCAGACGGCTGAGAGGGCGCCGCACCCAACCACAGCTAGAAGAGCATGTTTATAGCCTGAGAAAAGTCAAACAAACGTCTTAATATGTCATACAATACCTAAAAGATATTTTTCTAAACAAGACAGTACTTCTGCACCTATGTAATACCCGTGGTTTTGATGTGTTTTATTCTTATTTAAAGATATTTTTTAAAACGTATAAATTAAATCAATTACTTGTGCAAATAGGTCTTGGGCCACTCCAGTCCCCATTGGCCCCACAGGTAATGGTTGATAACCCCGTCAGCATGAAGCCGAGATGGCATTTTAGTTGACAGGTTGAGTTAAATGTCTGCTTTCCCTCTGAGCAGCTTAGGTCTCTGTTATCACTCTGGGGCGGATGAGGACATTCCACCGCTGTGGGGCAAACAGGTTAAAGTTTAATAGGGATGCAGTTATGTAATGTCTCACAAATCTATTGTTTAGGGTGCAGAAACATGCTGATGTTAGTATTTTTGATCAGTACTTATGACAGGATCCTCAGCCTGACCTAAGGAAACAAAGGAAACAGATGAAGGGGTTGATGACGGCCGCGTTAAGACTCAATGTCAAGTGAGGGGAGCCAGGGGAGAGGACATTCTGCAGAATAATAGATATAATTCCAAAAATAAAAAAACAATACCAACAACCTGTGAAAAACCTGCAAAAGCTGATTTTAGGCCACTTGAGGGCACTAGAGACAATAGCAAACAACTCCCATTTGAAACATTATCAATTTGTCTTTGTGTGCACCAAATGAATTTGAATCCAAAAGCCATCTCGTGGTAGCTCTGTTTTTGGTCTCCACCACCTGTGGGGAGGTTTGTTTGCTAAATCGTGTGTTTTGTCCACCACCTCATTGCTGTTTTGTCTGCCTGTCATCACATAATGAGATAAGCTAGAGAAGTAGCAGAGAAGTTGCAGACTTTAAAAATCACCAGAGCAGAGGTGAACACCAGGGCATGGTTGAAAATGGACCATTTGCTAAACCCCTCCGCTGAGAACCAATTGTTCAGTCATAGCTGAACAACCCTAAACATGGTTGGATGTAATTACACTATGCACTGGTTAGCACATGTTAGAACATGTTAGCACTGGTCAGCACTGATTAGAATAAGTTGTGTATTGTTTAATAATTTTGAAAAAGCAGAGCTGAAAATGTTGGATACAGACATTTTTTAAATGGATAAAAAACATGTTTATTAGATAATCGTAACACAATTTATTATAATACACATGTTTTGATTGATTACATTACATTCGGTAATTTGCCATTTGTTCTTTGAAATCAATTTTTTTTGCACAGGCTGACCTTTACTACCGTGTTTTTTAAAGAGCTCGCTCCTCTCACCTGTTTGGCACCTGTCTCCTTTAAATCCAGGTTCACAGTGGCAGGTTATGCTGTTGATCGTCTCCCGACATGTTCCTCGGCCGCATGCTGTGTCGTTACACTGGGCTGTCAAGAAAAAAGTGCAACACTAAATCCTCCTCCACTTTTGAAACTTCAACAACTACAAAACTATCAGTTTTTTTACCTTTGTAACAAACGGGATATTTCTTATTGGAGCATTTCTCATCATTCCACTTCCCTCGGCTTTTGGCTATATTGACGTAGATCTCCACACAAAACTCTGTGCTGTAGTTATTGTTGGGCTCGTTCTCTGCCCACGACTCGTTGCCGATCCACGTGCTGTTGTTGCCCAGCCAGGTCCAGGTTTCATTCATGTGGGTTTTGGTGATTCCAATCCAATAATATGGTGTCCCAGTTCTGTTTGGCAGCAGGGAGACAAGAAAGTCATTCTCCTCCTGGCTTTGGATGACCACCATGTCTTTGTAATTGTCTGTGCAGTGCTTTCGAGCCTCGGCCCAGGTCATGGTTGTGTTTGAATAGTGGTACGTCCAGCCCCAAGTAGTTTCAGCCAAGGAGCTACCTGATAGGACAATATGACGAAACTATCCAATTAGACAGAGTTCATGCACAGTTTTGTCATGTTTCCTGTCAATAAACAACATGTTTCTATTTAAAAGAATACTCACCAAGTAGGAGGATTAGAGTCCACTGCATTTTCAGCTTCAGAAAAAGAAGAAGAAAAAGAAGAAGAAGAATCACTTACCCAGCAATTAATTACTGAATTATTTTATAAACTGTTTAGTTAAAGTTGAATCATATTTTTCCCCCTTACATCAATCTTTAAACCAGGGCAACCTGAAAGTGGCACAAATGGTGCAAATCAGGGATCAGTGTGAGACTTTTATATTTCTCTCAGGCAAATCAGTCCAACATTACTGGAGAATACCTGGATGTTTACTGTGCAGCATGAATGTGTGTGATGACTGATTGACTGAACGACCTAAATGACGTATTATACTTGAGCACAGCTTTTGGGAATTGCACCCTGCATGCTTTTGGTAAAGGTGGACTCAGGGGCAGATTTTTTTTGTTTAGTCTTGCATGGAAAAAAACCATGAAAGGGATCAGAAACAAGAAAAACAATTACTCATTTCAAATTAAAATCATTTAAGGCGAGTAAAATAGTGAATATTGGAGCCAACATTAAGACAATATATTTTTGTAACCATCCGAACTTTAGGACCAAAAGCAAGACTGTGCCCAAAATTGCTGATTCCCTCTCTGTTCATGGCCCCATGGAGCGACGCCTTTCACTTGTTCAAATGTGTAACTTTCAGTTTCCTACATCAACAGTTTTTAGGAACATTGCTGCTCTCTGCATCCTGATGTGTAATGAGTTCAGAAAATCATTCAACCAGATTGTCACCAGATGTCAAATCTACTTCTGTCCCCACTAATGTGCTGATGCAGAAGACTCAGAATACATAAAGGTAGAAAACAATTGTGATAATCTTTGAAACAGATCAGACCAGCACTATATGCCTTCCTGGCTCAGATATATCTCACTGCTATTATGCTCTGTCTTGACCCTGGTAATGGGGCACGGGGACAGAGACAGACTAGAGGTCTGTGTTGTGTTTGGAAAAGGTTCTTCCTGGACCCTTGAAAAAAATCACATGATATCCTGCGATGTCAGCGTAAATGTATGGGAACACGTCTGTGTCTTGTTTGCAGAATTGATAGCTCTACTTGAACAAAGCAAAGTATATTTATATCACAGAGCATTTAGGTCATAGTAGTGGAGAGTTAACTATTGTTCTATTTCATAAAACACTGGTCTCTTATTTTTTTTGCTATTTGTTAATATTTGCTCTTTTGCCAATTTTCAGTAGTTGCTTTGTCTAATTGTATATCTTGTTGTTTTATGTCCTATGCACCTACCACACCAAGTCAATCTCCTGTATGTGAAAATATACTTATCCGTATATATATTTATACCAATAACAGATTTCTGATTCTGATTCCGATTGTGAATTTATTTAGCATTATTTGAGACTCATCGATCTATATGAGCATAAAAATGAAACAAGATAAATGACCATATACAGAACAATAATATAGAAATACAGTCATCACACTTAATAAATCCACAAGGATTAAACTATTTGCTTAAGTGAGTATCTTGTGTCACTTGGTGTCGTCTTAGTTGAGGCCTGTATGTTTTCTACTTAGCATGGGGTTTGCACTTGAGGAAGCTTTTGAATGCATCCTTATGTGACACCTGAGGCTCTAACTCTAACTCCCACGAATTTATAGTTTACTGACACTGCACATCGACATCCTCACATTGAAGGTTTCTATTAAAAAGCAAAACATGAATAAGGTTGATTCATAAATATTTATTGACAGTTCAAATGCATTAAATAAATAGGTATATAAATACTGGCATCAATATAGAAAAGTATTCACAGGTCGGGAATAACACAGCAGTCCAACCACACTCACAATGTTATGTAACACTTGCAATAACATGAATAGAAGCATATTTCCATCATGTACATGAAGCAGCAGAACAATATGCTCTATATAGAATCCCCCTTGGGAGGATTTAGTGTACATGTCCGAACAACACTACAAAAACTCATTGAAATGAATGGAAAGTTCTAAAGAAAACATTTCTTCTCACCCCTGATAGCTTTGAAATACTGGGATTTTCCTGCTATCAAACTAAAAAAAGATTTATACAAACAACGAGGATTCACATTGAGGACATTACTATGTCCAGTGACTCACACACAGATAAGTTAAAGACACACAGCCTATCGTTGTCCTTAGTTGGCCCCGAAGATCCTGAGTGTATCTCTATATGAGACTGTCAAGGCTGTTTTTGTAGACCTGGGGAGGGGCCTCTATGTCGGAGTTGCTGTGAGGAAAGACAAACAAAAGCGCATGAGCACTGCAATTTCACTAACTTTTTATGAAAATACTAAATGGCTTTAGAAAAGTGAAGGCTCATCTAACCTGCTCAGCTCAAATGTGTCTTTCCTCAGTTTCAGTCGTTTCAGGATCCAAAAAGCAAGAGACAGACCACTTATCAGTGCGGCCCCTGATGCCACACCAGAGGCTATAGCACTCAACTTGGATGGGGAAGCTGTGGAAACATTACAAAACCTAAATTATTTGTCCTTTCAAATGCAAACTTCTCTTTCAATATCATATTAAAAATTCTTGAGTTTTTTTAGTTTTTTTTTACCTTGGCAGGTGGGTCTCTCCCCAGTCCAGTTGCCATGGCGATCACAGTTCAGCAGCTCATGCCCATCCAGTGAGTATTCTGGGGTGCACGTGAAGGAGCACTGAGTGTTGAACACGGGATCGCTGTTTGAGCAGTCGATGTGACCATTTTCTGGAGCCTCGAGCGACGGGCACCTTAGAGCTGATGGAAAAGAATAATTTAGCCATATCTTATTTTGTGACCACGTCAAAACGACCAAAGGAGCAGATAAAAAGGCTACATATTGAAATCTGGGATATGTATTGTGATGGAGGCCACCCTGTATCTTTTCTATATCAGGGGCCATAGAGGGGCCTAACAACTTAAGGTCACAAAGCTTTTCCTTTGTAAAAATAAACAACGGAGGCAATAAAAGAAATGTGTGAGCGTACCAACACAAGACGGCTGCGTGGCATTCCAACGTCCTGATGCCTCACAGTGCAGAGTGTCAGAGGAGGAACCAGCTTGGACGAAGCCCTCGTCACAGGCAAACACACAGGTGGTCTGGTACCTGGAGGGGCCCAGAGGAGTGAAGCAATCCATGGATCCTCCTTCAGGACGAGTCAGCTCCGGACACTGGACCGCTGCGAATGACAGGGACATTTCAGCAGGGAAAATAAAACTCTGTTTCTCTGTGTGTTGTTACATATTTAATATTATCATTTTTTTTAGCTTTGCAATACAGCTCAACTCACGTTCACATGTAGGAGGCTGGTCCGACCACTCTTTGGAGCCGGTGCATCTCAGGGGTCTCGACATACTCAGCTCGTATCCTTCCTCACAGGAATACTCGCACAATGAGTCGAAGGAGAAGTTTCCATACTTGTGAGAGCAGTTGACACTTCCTTTTGAAGGGACAGTTACCTCCTCCCTGTCACACTTAACAGCTGCCAACAGAGAAAACAAGACAATTAAATATAAACTCTAAACTGTAAATCTTTGCATTTTTACTGTCTTTTCATGTTTTTCATGTTTTTCATTTATAGTGTGATGCTACTTTCTGGTGATATTCTAATGATGTAAAACACTTGGTGAGTTTGGTCAGAGAAGGGTTCAACCTTTAATACTTTACTTTACTTAATTAAGTGACTTTAGTAACATCAACTTAAACATCATAAAAAGGCTACATGTTGATACCTGTGCAGGTGGGTGGTGAGGAGGTCCACTGGCCTGGATGATCACACTCCATGCTGGGAGCACCTTCCAACTCGTGGCCTTCATCACAGGTAAAATTGCAGACCATACCAAGTGGATGGGGGGTCTCTGGAGATGCAGATGAGGACAGAGGGAGGCTGCAGAAGATGCTGCCACTTGTTGGAATCTCGGGGGCAGGACATTTCATTTCTACAAAAGAAGTGAAAGAGTCGTCACGACTTGTACAAGTAGGCTGAGAAAAAGCTCAGTGTATGTGGTGCTGTAAGTAGAGATATGTGTGAAAATATGCTGCCATACCTTTGCAGGTAGGTATGGCTCTGTTCCACCGCCCGTCACCAGAACACTGGACGGTGTCAGCTCCCTGCAGCACAAAGCCGGCTCCACAGTCGAAGCTGCAGGTGGAGCCTAGCCGCAGCTCAGAGGGAGAGCTGCTGCACGTGGTGATCAGGTGAGGAGCTTCCTCTGGATTCTGACAGGTGATTGCTAACAGCGTAACAAAAAAACAAAAAGTACATTTAACTTGATTGTCTTAAAGGAACAGAGAAAGAATGCTCTCAATCACTTTAAGGGTGTTGGATCCAGGGGCGGATCGATCTAACTGTCCAAGTGCCCGGGTCCTGTCATTCGTTTTCATTTGTTCATGTATTTTTAAGTAAACTAGTGATTTACAAACAATACTAACATTTAATATGAAAAATAATGTGGAATTTCCTTTTTCTAAGCTTTTTTGAAGAACACAATATGCTTGTAGGACCATTTTTTTAAACCATATTCAAGGATGTGTGGCTTTGCTCACAGTAATATAGCTAACAATGAACAAGGAAAGACAAAAATGTTAATCTCACTGAATCAAGAATAGAGAATTTCTATATCAGAAAGCTTTTCCTTTGTAAAAATAAACAACGGAGGCAATAAAAGAAATGTGTGAGCGTACCAACACAAGACGGCTGCGTGGCATTCCAACGTCCTGATGCCTCACAGTGCAGAGTGTCAGAGGAGGAACCAGCTTGGACGAAGCCCTCGTCACAGGCAAACACACAGGTGGTCTGGTACCTGGAGGGGCCCAGAGGAGTGAAGCAATCCATGGATCCTCCTTCAGGACGAGTCAGCTCCGGACACTGGACCGCTGCGAATGACAGGGACATTTCAGCAGGGAGAATAAAACTCTGTTTCTCTGGGTGTTGTTACATATTAAATATTAATTATTTTTTGCTTTACAATACAGCTCAACTCACGTTCACATGTAGGAGGCTGGTCCGACCACTCTTTGGAGCCGGTGCATCTCAGGGGTCTCGACATACTCAGCTCGTATCCTTCCTCACAGGAATACTCGCACAATGAGTCGAAGGAGAAGTTTCCATACTTGTGAGAGCAGTTGACACTTCCTTTTGAAGGGACAGTTACCTCCTCCCTGTCACACTTAACAACTGCCAACAGAGAAAACAAGACAATTAAATATAAACTCTTAACTGTAAATCTTTGCATTTTTACTGTCTTTTCATGTTTTTCATGTTTTTCATTTATAGTGTGATGCTACTTTCTGGTGATATTCTAATGATGTAAAACACTTGGTGAGTTTGGTCAGAGAAGGGTGCCACATTAAATACTTTACTTTACTTAATTAAGTCACTTTAGTCACATCAACTTAAAACATCATAATGGATTTTCTTACCCTCTTCACACTTCTCTCCATAAAAGCCCTCGAAACAAGCGCACGTGTGGCTGTTGATGGTTTCCACGCAGTCTCCATAGCCACATGAGTCCTTCTTACAGGCCGCTGGGGAAAGACGAAGCACTTTTACATACCCTGCATGTTTCTCTGAGCTTTTCTTTTACCACAACATCAGTAAATCCTATAAATCATAATGTTATGATTAATACATATCCTATGAGTCCAAACGTTTGCTCACCTGCGAAGCACAGAGCGGTCTTCTCCTTCCCGCACCTCTCATCATTCCACTTGCCTGGCTGCGTCTCCCTCTTTATGTACATCTCCACACAGTCCTCGCTCTCCCCGGAACCCTTCTGCTTGCGGTTGTTTGGTTCACCATTTGCCCAGCTGGATGCTTCTGCTGTCAGAGCCTTGTTGGTGCCCACCCAGGTCCAGACATTGTCGATCTTGCGGATCCCAATCCAGTAGTAAGTGCGTTGCCTGGGCAGCCAGGCGTTGAGATGCCCGACCTCGTCCTGGTTCTGGATGGCCACCATGTCCGTGTAGTGCTCCCTGCACCAGGATCTAGCATGCTCCCAATCCATGGTGGTGTTGGAGTAGAAGTAAGACCAGCTCTCCACAGAAGTCCACATGCACAGCACTGAGGACAGAAGAAGGACCATATTAGATTGTACGCTGGTAATGGGAAATTTAAATAATGGGTATCCAGAATGTTGGAAGTAGTATAGAAAAGATTCTTCTTTGCATTTTATTTACATACTTGAACAAAGAAGCATCTGGCTGATCCATGAGATCTTGGATCCACGTGTCGGAAATAATCCAAAGCAGAACTCCTGTAAAAATATTGCATTAGGATAAATTTGTTGACAACAAAGCAAACCATTACATGAATTGCACTAAGACCCCTGCATTAAATAGATACATCTGCACTCACCATTTTAAGTGATATGTCTAATGACCTTCTGAAGACTTATAGTATCTAATTATTCTCAGTGTGTGTGGGAATGTGAGTGAGATGTGCGGAGGTGCTGGCTTTTATACACTTCATCGGCCTGCTCCAGGTTTCCTGGAACCTTTCGTCACAATCAGGTTATTCAGTGGAAGTCCCCACTCCCACTCCAACACTACCCCATCCCGCCGGGGGACTTGGAAACTTTCCCTCTCTGTTTTTTATGTCCTCACTATGAAACCAAAAATTCCTTTTCAATTATAATCGCCTGTTAAACAGGCAAATTTCATCATTAATGTTGATGTTGTGGAGATTAAGTGTATTTACTACTATTTAGTATTATATTTAATTATATTTCTGTTGTACATTACTTTAGTATGTATGCTCACATTGCAGATATATTTTATATGCTTTACTTTTACAATGACTTTGTTTGACTTTTACAGTTTCAAATTTGAATGTAACATCCGAACCACATATTATGAAATATGATGCATTGTTTTAATGTATTCTCTAATTAATTAGACGTGACTCCAGATCATTCATCTTCAACTGTTTTCAAATTAATGTAACAGAAACAATATTAAAATGATATAAATGATATAATTATGTTTCACATGATTAGGGCTATTATATCTAATGAGTGCTTTTAATTTTGATGCTGCTGATACTTGTAATTACAAAAAAAAAATATTCAAGGACATATACATGTAATAGAGTATTTTACCTTATTCTAGTAATTCGTGCTTTGAGTTTAGTCTAGTTTGCTTTATTTTAGTTCAGTGTAATCCAAAGAACAATACAGATGGCCATATTTTGGGGATTTACTTTCTTTTAACAAATCACATAACAAATCAACTAAACATGAATCAATAGCCATCATCATAACATACATATTAAATGGTTTTTCAAAAGAAAATTATTTAAATGATGAATGATTTTAGAAATGAGGTAATTTTCTGATAATGTAGTTAAAAGTTTGGCAAATTATAGCACTTGGGCAAAAAGACAATGTCAACTGCAGGAAACAAGAATAAGGAGAAGTTTCTTAGGGAAGGTATGTTCACACAAGCATTCACAAATAAAAAGGGGATTGGGAGAGAAACTGCAGTTTTTATGGGTGTGAAGTACAAAGTTTTCAAACAGACAAACTGACTGTGCATAATTCTGGAACTTGCTTTTAACTCTTTTCAAAGAAAACTGAATTGACATGTCCTGTCAAAGGATGTGCTCATCAAAACATGAAAGAGCAGAGAGAGAAAGAACAACAACGATGTGGCAACCAACAAGTTCTTACGGGTATTTTTTTATGAGCACTCGGGGGCAGGAAATGTCCGGTGCAGGACCTGAGGTGGCGGCTGCTGGCTGCCACGGTTTCTGGAAGTGACACGTCACATCCTTCCTCTCTGACCCGGCACACCAGACAGGAGCCATTGTTACATGACGCCTCTGAACCTCCAGGGTTTCCTCAGATGAAGAATATAAACTCTCTAATTAACTTGCACAGAATAAGACCTGAGGGAGTTCAGCTTCAATAAGAAACAAGGCAGTTTGGTTTTATGCCCCTACAGCAATTAAAGTTTATGTGGGTAATACTACCAAATGACATTATTATTACAGTATGCAATAATAAAACACCCTCTACTACACCTAAACTTTGATTGCACTTTGTTTCAATTACAAATATTTACATAAGACAGTGTTTCAAAAAAACACAAAACACTTCCACAATATTAGACGGAAACATGTGGTATGGGTTAATGAAGAGCCAATCAAATGATGATTCGGGTCAAAGGGCGGATCTTCTTCTTTCCTTTTTTTTCCGATTTACAGAATTCTGAGATGTTTTTTTTCTTTTCTTTTTTTCTATAGAGAATGGTGAATAAAAGTATGATAAGTTGACTGCTATTAATGAGTGTGTGCAGTTTGGTGTGGAGCCCTATAAATACCTGAATCTGGTCAATCTAATTTCTGTTTCAGGAGGTGACTGTTGGGCCTTATTGGCAGAGGTACACTCCACTGAGTGCCATCCTAGTTAGAGAGACCATTCACTGAAGTGAGGTTCAAGCACGCATGGCAAAAACATCCATCACATTGACTTCTGAAGTTTCCTCGAGTCAAAACTACATCTTTACCAACTTCACCTCTGAAATGACAAAACAGGTTCAGCGATGAAATAAAATGTCTCCATATTGCGAAAAGTCTGAAGCACAACTTTTAACATAAGTTTAAATAAATAAATACTGTATGCGCTGAAATTTACTTTCTGTACTTACTTAATTTCTACACTATTCAGTCATTCGCTAATTTCAACATTTATTCATTTAATAATTTCTGCAAACATATAAATAAATGCAGTTTGTGAGGAAAAGGGGCATTTCCATATTTGTTAATATATTTATTAATTCATTCATTTATTTCTACATATATTTATTCATGTATTTAAATATTTTAATGAATTCCTATATTTCTGTGTCGCGAACTCCTCTGCCATAAACAAAGTGCTCCTTGCTGCCTATAGGGGTCGCCCGCGTGCGCAATGATGGGGCGCAGCTGACACGGTCTGTCTCTTTAAGACATGGAGCTGACGTGCTGATCCAAAATAAACCGCGCACCATGTTGTCTTTTCTCTGTCTGTCAACCTGTGAGTTGTCCCAGATCCACCGGTGTGTTGACTCGAGCTACGATCACAATGGCAGACGCTCTGGCTAAAGTCCCCGAGGTGGAGATCGACCCAGAAGGGACATTTAAGTACATCCTGGTCAGAGTGAAAGTGAAAGATGTCGATGTGCACAAAGACATAATCCGAGGCACAAAAAGTGCAGAGTATCACAGTAAGTTGCTCCCTGTAGTTTGCAGCAGAGAAGCCTCAAGTGGGTCCTGCAAGTATGTGCACTGTGCAGAGCTAATACACAGATCAGGCGCTTCTCAAGCTAAATATCTGCATTATCAAAAGTCCATAATGCCCAAGTTGTAAAATGCTACATTTGCGTATTTGACTGTGCTGCAACTAAATCCTATTGTGTATCTTGACTTGAATTATTGACAGATCACATATTTGAGAAGGTCAACCCAGCCATGGAGGCCCTGGGGATGGAGTGCACATGCCTCGGAGGAGGGAAGATCGAGCACAACAGCCAAGAGAAGAAACTCAGGGTGTTCGGAGAGTCTACTGTAAGTTCATGTCATTGTAAAAGCATTATAGGACGAATACGCAGCAATATGTTTGAGGTGATAATATCTGTGCTTCTGACTCATTTCCAGGCCTTTGGCAAAGCAGACCATTCTGTGTCTGCAGAGAAGTTGAAGAGTGCCTTCAGCAGCTACGAGATCACCTGGTCTGATGACAAAAAATAGTAAAATGTCTGCCTTTATTTATCAGTTCCAAAAATAAAAAGCACTGAGTAATGTTTTGAGCCCTCTGTCCAAACATCATTTGATTCAGATACATTTGCTTGCTTTCCTGTGAAAGCAGCAATACTGATTAATATGACTGGGGTTCTTATAATACAACTCAACATTTCGTATTTTCTTTCTCCTAAAACGTGACTAAGAAGAACTCCCCTAAAATAAAATGATTAATTTTAGTCTGGGTTAATTTGGCCCTAATCATAATTGCAAGCCATGTGCCAAGTGTAAAGTCCCCTCAGGAAGGGTTGGACTGAATAGAATAAATAACATATCCTGTTATCCTGAGGGAAAGTTTCTGGTTTAGAAAATAAGAAACAGATAAAAAGCACTTTCAATTGCCAACATGGTTTTGTGCTTTCATTAGTGAGTATTTCTAAGCAATGATAAACATCCACAGGGCTTTGAGACAAAATTAAAATAATGACTAAGAGCCTCCGATCTAAATGTCGAAGATAAGAATAATCAAAACATGATTGAAAGAGAAAGATAAGTCAGCTTATTTATGTAACACTTCCCTTAACAGTGTTACAAAGTGCTTTGTAAAAAAGGCAACCACAGCTTGAATATTAACATGAGAAAGGGTATTAAAAGGTTTAGTCAGAGTGAATAAAAGATTGTGACAAAACTTTCTAATAGCTTTCACAAAAAGAAAACTTTGAATTCATACTAACGGGTACACATGTACCAAATTCCCTGAGACGTTATATTGTCTAGTGTTATATAGTAATTGACACATTTCTGCTAAAACCACAGACTTAAACCTATTGGAGGCGCTAGATGAAAGGTCTGGGGTCACTTAAATCATCATGAACTGTCATTTGAGAACCATGAATGCGTGACTGAATCACATTGACACGTTTCTGCACAAGTGGAGAAGTCAAGGCATCGTTAAAAGGATCCTCCTCTGCCCACCATTTACGGTTGCAAACATTTTATGCCACTCCAGTTCAGATATTTCCATCTGGACCAAAGAGAAGAACTGCTTGAGCTTCGTCAAATGTTAGAGATGTTCTCACTCCGTTTCGTCAGTACCTGGGATCTTCACATTACTTTAAAGAGTAGGCTGATTTGAAATCTTGTCAAAAGAGAATCTCTGGTTTGTATTTGTAAACCTTCACTTTGCACAAGTTGAAACTGTCAACGTTCAGACAAGAAACACAAAGAGCCCTGCAACATTTATTCAGGCCACATCACAGGGTAACTCTTGAATAACACGAAGAGCAGGGTTTCAACAGGGTCTTGAAATGTCTAAAATACATTAATATATTGACTACTATAGGTCTTAAATATGCTAAGGTCAGTCTTCTACATTAAGGTAAATTTAACGGTATTCCTACTTTCTGAAAAATATGGTGGTGTGCAGATTTTGTAATGTCTCTGTGTTGAGAGATTCACAGTGTGTGAATTTTTTGTTAGAAAAAAACATTGATGACATTTTTTTGAACATCCATTTTTAGTGTCTACAACTTATGAGCAGTGCTGTATAGTGTGGATTTTCCCAAGCAGAAGAGTCTACTTCCTTTTCCTCTGGAGTTCCCACATGACATTCTCACATCTTAAAGGAAACAAGTATACCAGAAGTGGATCACATGCTTGCTCTTACCTCCTTTTTTACCTTGTGATTCACCTTCCTGGTGAGTTAGAGAGAAAACATTCCACGGAAGTGTGGCGCTACAATCTGCAGACTACAGGAATATAATTAGATTGGACTGTCGACACACCGGCGAAATCTCCATGTGCCTTGAACTCATCAGCAGACCTAACATAGAGACTGAGGCTGACTGCAATTTGCCAGTTACCCTGTGACCTTAAAAAAGAAAGAGAGCCAAAAAGTGATCTTCCTTCCTGTTCCAGCTCCAAATCCGGAGCCAGTTTCCTGTAAACTGATAACCTTTCTATTATCTACAAACAGGGAGGTCAGCCCAGGAGGGAGAAGGATTACTAGACAATTAACTCAACCCACTTCTTGGAAAACACATATTATAATTGGGGTTTAATGGCATTTATTTTAAAATGAAACACAAGACTTATCTATTGATCAAATCAGTCAATCAGGCTTTATAATCTTTACAATCCCACAGAAACCAAACCACTAAATAACACCTTCTCTCATTTATTTCAAAATTGTCCTATGGCATGAATTACTATATTTTTTTTTTCTGTTCAAAATGTACCGATTGAAAATGTTCATTTATAAAAACATATACAAAAATATAAGTTTAAAAGTCCATACTGTTACAAGTGATGCCATTATCATTGTTTGAAGAGAGACAAGCTTCAGGCGGAGTCTCGTTTCCTAAACAAGAAGTCTCTCCTTTCCTGCAGCAGCACCAAACACCTTGGACTGTCGGGAAACAAAGATTGCAGCAAAGACGAAGAGCTTCATCCAAGATCTTATCAGAGAAAACAATAGACACTGACTTTATGGAGTCTGTTATAGAGCCAATAGAAATTCCCGACTCTTCATTTGCATAAAAAACACCCTTTCCTTAACTGATTTAAATACAATCTGAAGTCCTAAACATCCATGTCATTTACAGTAAGGTACCTTCAATTCATTTACTGAAGTGAGTACAAATAGTGTACTTTAAATGGTTAATGACATCCAGTGACATCAAATTCAGAAATATTTCAAACCCCTTCACCTTTTTCACCTTCTGTTGCACTGCAGCCTCATGCTAAATTAATTAAAGTTGATACTTTTTAGCCATGAATCTTAATATAATTTCAAATCGGAAAAAAAACAATGCAAGAATTTATTGCAAAATGTATTAACAGCAATTTGGAAATACAAAAAATCCCATTGAAGTATTCAGACCCTTTACTCAGTAGCTGACTACTCTGGTTGCAAATAAAGCCTCAAGTCCTCATGAGGAAGTTTTACAAACCTGGACATGGAGATATTCTGCAGATCCTCTCAAGTTCTGCCAGTTTGGACTAAAACTCTCACTCGACAATTCCATCGAGCTCCAGCAGCATTGTAGCCCTAAATAACACCTTCTCTCATTTATTTCAAAATTGTCCTATGGCATGAATTACTATATATTTTTTTCTGTTCAAAATGTACCGATTGAAAATGTTCATTTATAAAAACATATACAAAAATATAAGTTTAAAAGTCCATACTGTAACAAGTGATGCAATAATCATTGTTTGAAGAGAGACAAGCTTCAGGCGGAGTCTCGTTTCCTAAACAAGAAGTCCCTCCTTTCCTGCAGCAGCACCAAACACCTTGGACTGTCGGGAAACAAAGATTGCAGCAAAGACGAAGAGCTTCATCCAAGATCTTATCAGAGAAAACAATAGACACTGACTTTATGGAGTCTGTTATAGAGCCAATAGAAATTCCCGACTCTTCATTTGCATAAAAAAACACCCTTTCCTTAACTGATTTAAATACAATCTGAAGTCCTAAACATCCAGGTCATTTACAGTAAGGTCCCTTCAATTAATTTACTGAAGTGAGTACAAATAGTGTACTTTAAATGGTTAATGACATCCAGTGACATCAAATTCAGAGATATTTCAAACCCCTTCACCTTTTTCACCTTCTGTTGCACTGCAGCCTCATGCTAAATTAATTAAAGTTGATACTTTTTAGCCATGAATCTTAATATAATTTCAAATCGGAAAAAAAAACAATGCAAGAATTTATTGCAAAATGTATTAACAGCAATTTGGAAATACAAAAAATCCCATTGAAGTATTCAGACCCTTTACTCAGTAGCTGGCTACTCTGGTTGCAAATAAAGCCTCAAGTCCTCATGAGGAAGTTTTACAAACCTGGACATGGAGATATTCTGCAGATCCTCTCAAGTTCTGCCAGTTTGGACTAAAACTCTCACTCGACAATTCCATCGAGCTCCAGCAGCATTGTAGCCCTTAAGTCCAGGACTCAGACTCAATCCTGTCTTTCAGGAATCGTGACTTTACTTAAAGTGGTGGCTATGTTCATTCATTTTTTATAATTCAATCTTAACATTTTAACTCTGGAATACATGACCTCATTAACAACATCCCCTTGTAAAGAAAAAAAAGTAAGAAAACACGAGATACATTGCAATTCGCCAAATAAAAAAATATTAAATAAAATATTTATTTCTTATGTTATGTGAATTGCCCTAAGAATTAAAATGAGTTGAAATTTACATTGCTGTGGGTGTTTATCCATGTTGTAGGTGCATGATGAGAAAAACAGTACTTGCTGAGCTCAGTAAAAACTAGTGTCACTGCAGCTTAATCCAGTATTTCTGAAAACACTGAACATATATTAAAACCCTAATATATTTTTAATTTACCTTCATAATTAATCATGTAATTGATTAATTTATGGTTTCAAAGGGGGACTGTCGGGTCTTGGTGAGGGCACGTTTAGTTAGTCTTTGTGTTTTGTGATTTGTCGTTGTGGTTTATCATTCGTCGTTGTGTTTTTTTACATTACTCTTGTGTTTTGTGATTTGATGTTGTGGTTTATCATTTGTCGTTGTGTTTTTATACATTACTCTTGTGTTTTGTGATTTGTTGTTGTGGTCCTTTCTTTGTTGTTGTGTTTTCTTACATCACTCTTATGTGTGGAGATTCACCGCTGTGTTTTCTTATTTGTTGGTGTGTTTTTAGATCTGTTGTTGTGTTTTGCACTTCAGGGCCACCGTAGCCGATAACTTTAGGATACGACGTCACATCCGGCTCAAACTTCAGCGCGCGGTTTGTTTGTTTATCTGAAGTTAAGTCGATAATTAGACAACAATGGCGTCGTTTAGGACAAAATAACTCACAGGAACCCAAGATACGGTCTTACATGTATGGTAAGAACTAACACATTTTAATATATATCATTAAAGGTGTTTTAGAGAATCATACCGAAACAAACACAGAAGCTAAAGTCAGGCTTCTTGCTAACAACAGTCATGGGCTGGTGAAATGTCGTCGCTAACTTCTTGTGACCCACTTGTTGTGAACCGTGCAGCGGACAGAACGGCGGTCCGGAGCTGTCATCATGTCCCAGAGCAACACGTCGCTCCTGGACGAGGTGGCGCAGTGGAGTCCGGAAACCTGCCGCCAGGAGCTCAAGGCTGTTCTGCCCAAACTCAATATATCCTGTTCAAGCCTGTGTGCTCGTTGATCTGCCTTGTCATCTGTTAGAGATTCATCATTATCCGGATTCTGTAGAAGTCTCGAAATGTGTAAAAGATTCGTAAGCATGCAGGACATTTGGGATTAGGGTATCAACTGAAAATACACAACATAAATGAAGAAATCCGTTTTATGACTTATACCTAACACAAGTTTATTCTTGTTGAACCTTTTCCTCACTTTTACATATTGTCATTTTTCTACTTTTATAACAATCCTGACCTTTTGAAGGGTAAATCCTCTTCTATAATGTGTTCCTTGACGGTTTCCACTCCCTGCAGCTCAAATCTGAGAGCTGGGATGATCACATACGTAAGTATATCTTCACTGTAAGAGTAGTAATAAAAACTTATTTTGTACCATCAGTAATATTTGTTATTAAGTCAGACATGTGTGAATACCATCTCCTTCCCTACAGGTATACTGAAGATAATCACAGACATGTTCCTTCCACATCTTGCTTTGTCAGAGCTGGAGGATGAGTGCTTCTCTAAGATTTTACCTCAGGTAAAACGGCAGGTTACCTTTAGGACCTAGGTTGTTAATACCTTTGCCATTGTTTGTGAAGTGTCCCTAGTTTAAATCCTACTCAGGGGCATTTAAGATGTCAAACAGCATTATGTTTACTATTATAAAGACTAAGTATTAGGGATCAATAGCAATATAACAGATGCCAAGTATTTTTTGATAGGTTGCTTTTGAGGAGCTATAAAACATAATTGATCTAATTGTGATCAATGATGATGATGAGGTAAAAGTACAACCTTCACTTTATATAATAGATATACTGTAATGGCATAGTGGCGTTTAACTTGATACTTCTTTCATGACACCTGCAAACCTCCTGAATCCCTTTAAATTCAAACATTGGATTTTTCTGCACACTGAATATTTACCTGTGTTTTATAGAATTGTCAGTATTTGTTTTCTTGCCAACTACTTGCTTAGTTTTTATTACATTTTCTACACAAAATATAAATCTGCCTTATTTGATATCTGTTTTTTTCCTTTGTATGAAATGTCTGCAGGCTGTGGCAGTGTTCGACAGCATGATGAAAGAAATCTCAGGCCAAGTTGGAGAGCTGTCCAGTCAAAACACTGAACTGTGTGCCTTACTAAGGAAGATTCTTCAGGTACTATTGTTGTAGATCTTTTTATGATCTCTGTTGCTGGTTTCATTGTTCATCAATTAGTTCCTCACAGATTCTAGCTGTGTATGATGTACAGTATAGTATCTACAGAAAGCTGCTCTCACCTCACTCCTCAGCAATATTTGACATGACCCTGTTGTTTGCTTCAGGCAATGATTCAGATAATTGACACGCTGTCCACGTGCGTGCGTCATGTTGGCTCATTCGAGGAGCCTCCTGACCTGGAATCTATCCGCTCCTTACCTACTTGTATCCTGAAGATCCTGAGGGAAACCTTTCAGCACTGCAAGGTCGGTCTGTTCACTTCAACTGTGGTTGTAATGACAACATTTAAATTCTTGGCAGATCATCATTGAAAACCTATATCACATTTATGTTATATTTTCATGTATTTTGAAAAACATCGTGCATTAACTGCTTAAATTATGGCAAACGGTTTTGACTGGTATCAAAAGATAATGTGAAGTGTAGTAAGTGATGGATGTTTTCAATTTTAATTTTCTTAGGAATAAAAAATATACAGTTTATTATTGAGATATTAGTATCAATTCAAAGTGTCTGATCAAAATAAGGTTATAACAAAGTTAATTTTTTTGTTTTCCTGTTTATTCCATATTTGGTGCTTAAATATATGATCTGAGCTGTCCATAGTAGGAGAAGGCCTGAATAAAGGAAAGCTTGTATCTACACGCAGCAGGAAACATAACCACATAAGAAAATAAAACCAAATTATTAATCTTCCTTTAAAAAAATCTAGTAAACACCTGTGAAAAAGCTCTTCATTTAAAGCAGACTTGGTGTTCACAGGAGAGTGAGGTGGTTTACTGTGGCCGTCTGTCCCTGGTGGCTGACCTGCTGCAGGGACTCTTCAAGGAGGCTTACTCCCTTCAGAAGGGTCTGCTGGAGCTGTTGGACAGGGTCTCTCTCGACAGCACTGCCTCAGAGGAGGAGGTCTCTGACATTGTTACAGGTGAATGTTTGTGCATATACACTACATGTATGTGTGTTTCTCTGCCACACTCTTTATTTAGCCTGTCCTTTTCAAGCCATTTTAGTTGTAAAACTTGAATGAACCTTTAGTTCAATGAACATTTGTGTCATCTTCCTCAGTGATTCACAACCTTCTGGATATCTGCTCTATTATCGCCAACCTGGACATAGCTCTGCATGCAAACACATGGAAGTTCCTCATCAAGTCAGTACAGCACATGCACTTGTTTACACCCATGTTTTTTTTTTTGTATTGTAATGCCATCTGTCATTTTAGATTGTCCCCTTCGTCATGTGAGTTAAGTCTAATAGCTACTTTTTTACTTGTTTAAATGGTCATTACTTTGATCAGACAGAGTCTGAAGTACCGGCCACTGGTGGAGGAACATCTGCATCATGGTGACATCAGCACCACCCTGTGTGACAACTTGTTGACTTCCTGCCAAAACTCTGTGGAGTTGGCTGAACAGATCAAACAAGCTGGTCTACAGGTAAGAGGGGTTAATTCACATAGTGTGAATTCATGCTTTTGTAGCAGCTTTTAAAAAGATTTCTTTATTTCTTCAAATTTTAATGTTGAAAAAGAAAACAATCCTCTTGATATAATCAATATAAAGGTAGTTTCGCATGTACATTATAATATATATTTGTCTTCACTGAACTAATATTAATGTGACAGTGGGGTATGTTTCTGTCCTATTTAGTATTTACGCTATCCTATCTTTAGAAGTATATTTCCCCTGTTGTGTATGGGTACTTAGTGCAAGTTCAAACGTAGACTTGATCTTTGTCACCCTTTGTCTTAGGAGGCAACACAAAGCCCAGAATACAAGTTGTTCCAGAAATCTGCAAAGATGTGCAAATTCTTTGCCAACACATTGGTTCATTACATAAAGGTACAAAATAAAGATCTTCTTGCATCTTTCTTGGCTCAATAATTATGTTGTGCCGCGTCTATAAGTGTGATGTAACTTTATAATACAAAGAAGTGGAAATTATATCCCATAATTATTTTTTTTAAACAGGAATTCAAATTTTATCTCACAAAGTATTGCAGCTACTTTCACCAACTCTACCTCCAGATCATTAGGTACGTGTGGTTCGAAGAAGCAGAGTGAAATCACAGTTTATCCTTCGACTTGACAATATTGATGTTTGTTGAAACTTTCTGACGTGGCTGTTTCAGTAAGTTCCCTCCCAGCCTGTGTGCTCCATCGCTGCCCAAGGCTCTGGCTGAGGAGCTGAATGCAGTCGCTCTGGTTCCCATGGACGCCCTCCTGCTCCAGCTGCTGCCTTTAAGGCCGTTCACTGAAGTTGTCCTCCACCAAGACCTGAGTGAGATTCAACTTTGTCATAATGTTTCCATGATTCCACTAATACGTATTCAATCTTTATAATGTGCATTATTTTGGTAGAGCTACACAGTAAGTAGTTTGTGTTTATTGTAAATGGTCGTTCAGGAAAAATTGAATTGAGGACATGGAGCCTTTTTGCCTTCAAGTATCTACAGTTGACTGTACTGAGTGTTGCTCTTAGTGAGTTCCAGGATTTATGTTGATGGTCCAAATTTCCCGCTGGGTGTTCGCTAAACCATAGATCACAGTTTTAATGTTATGAGGCAGTATAGCATCTCCTCTCAAACTAAACCAAGTACAATCATATAAAAACTGTGGTTCTGTCATTTATCTTATGAATGACCCATCTGCAACAGCAGCATCTGCTGCACTAGATTAGTGAGGGTGGCCCTGTTAGTTTGTTTAGTTTGGAAAAGCTTTGGGGATTTTCTGACGTGTCAAGGCAGAGAGACAAAGACGCCTTATCAGAGACACCTGTAACCATGGTTACTACACAAATATTACTAAAACTAATTGGTATTTGTGTCGAAAGGCTAAAGCTAAATATGATGTGGTGCAGAGGTCTTCAATTCCACAATTTTTCTTGACTGTTTATTTTCATTGGTACAGACAAGAAAGTAGGTCTGGATGGAAACTAAACTGTAACTTTGGAACAGCACAGACAATTTCAAATCTAACAACTTGTTTTGTAGGGAAATGTAAATTAAATATTGTCTACTTTTGTATTTTATTTTTTAATGTTTAAATCCCAGTTTCATTTTTTTAATTTGATATAAGCTGTTGATGTGATTTTTGTAACACATTAATGTTCTCTTTCCCTTTTAAATAAACTAATAAAAGTACACAAAGGTGATACAGCAAAATCAAAGTTAAGTCACCAGAAACGTTTAATATTTTTGATGGTCAGTATAATCATCTCATCATTTCATTAGTGTGTGTAAACTAGATACAGCATTAATGTATGCATTTAAAGTTGCATCTGCACATTGCTAATAAAATCCACAGTTTAATAAATCTCACGGAGCGACTCACACACCTTGATGGGCTTACAGGACACCTACTTCAAATCTATTGAAGATAAACATTCAGTTTGTATATTTATTAAATTGAGGCATCTCAGGAAAAAAACGCTGACCACATGTTCTTACTGAAAGGAAATTAGACGTCATGTTTCTGAATGCAGAGAATGATCCTTGTCTCGTTGGTCTGCAGGGTTAAGTCCCGAACATGAGCTTCCTCACTGTCTCTTGCTGGTGAATGTCTTGGGTCAGCTGGCCTCCCAGCCAGAGGAGGTGCTGCAGCTTTGGTACACTGGCAGTCAGTTCTCAGAAGAGACACCCAGGTAATACAAGATTGGTCTTTTGGTTGTTTTCATTACCTGATTTACTGTAGGGCTCTGCATTGAGATTGCGATCCTCTTGCAACCAGCTCGAAACCTTTTACTTTCAGGAGGGATATTGGTTGGCAAGGATCAGTCTATTAAAGTTAGAATTGGTTGTTTAATCATAGTAGTTACGTTAATTATTTTCATGATATTTACATCAAACATGGACTAGCCTCATACAGACAGACAGATTGAAGAGTATGTAAAGATAGCCATTTATATATATATATATATATATGTGTGTGTGTAATTTAGCAGTTCTTTCAGAGGACATGTAATCAAGGTTTCAGTTTGACACAAGCATTGACTCTTGTCCTTTCATGTTTTCCTTTTACACTGGCTTGATACCAAAAACAAAAAGAAGCATGTTTCCATCCCCTCTGTCTCCAGGCTTCCTCTCTTCAAGGCCTTGTTCACTAGTTTCCGTCGTTGCTACACTGAGCGTAAAGCCCCTGTGCTCTTGCCAGGGGTGATGATGAGAGGTCAGGCCCAGGTCCAGGTCAGCCTGCACCACCACGTCTGCGTGCACCTCTGTGCCAGCGTGTCTGCGCTGCCTCCGGTCTACTTCCCTAAACTGGTCAGTGCTACACAACCATAATCCATGCTAATCTGAACCAGTCATCAAAGCAGGTGCCAGAGTTTCCTCTTCTCCCCTCAACAGAGATTGAAATCTAACTTTTTTTTTTTTTAATTCACTGTTATAAAAATTAACAATGTAGTTAGTTGTCTGAAAACATATGCAAGATTTCTCTTTAATAAACCAACTCTGTTGGATTTTGGTCATTTATTTACTTTTGTTATCTGACCTTATTGTTGGCCGTGCTGGCGATGCGGGGTTTTCCGATCATTAAAGTATGTCTTTCACTTTCATTTTTCTTTATGTGATAAATTTCTTTGAAATGTACTTGATTGTTTTTGGCCAATCTATTTTCCTCTGATTCTTTCCTGCTTCCTGCTCTCCCTCCTCCACTTCCTTCTCCTTTTATCTCTGTTTTTTTAGGAGCATTGTTTGGTTGATGCGGTCCTGCAGGCTGATACACAGACAGCTTTACTGGCAACTGATGTGTGGTGCTTCACTGCACGGTGAGAGTGAGGAGTTATTCATTTCCACTTAACATTAGGTCTAACTGTGGGTTACCCTGGTGTCACTGGTCTGTATTTTGTGAACTGAGTAGGTGTGTTCAAATATACAAAATAAAAATGAACACTGTGCAGCTCTATTTGTTGCCATTTAGACTTATTGCACCATTTATTTCCGGTAATTTATTGATTCCATTACTGTTTTCTTTCTTTCTCTGTATACAGGTATGGGACCGCAGAACTTTGTCTACATCATGTCCTCCTCATTGCTCAGCTGGTGGGTGCATAACAAAGCTGCATTCACACATTAACTCCAGAGAATGGAGGGATGTTTTTAAGATCATATGTTTTTGTTTACAGCATGGACATTACAGAATCCCCTTGCTTTGTATGCACATGGTTTCATTATCCCGAGCTTTTACTAGGGGGCTGGGAGGAGAAACACAGAAAGAATGTCCACAGCAACAGACTTGGACATTTGTCTTCTCAGATAAAGCCCACTGGTTAATGTCCGGAGTTCCCTGGAGTTCAGTGCATGTCTGAAAGCAGCTCTAAAAAATACACAGCACAGTTGAGAGAGTTTAATTCATTGTCTTGTTTTATTTTATTTTGTTGCAGAAATCACAACAAATAGCATTTTACAGCTAATTTTGATATAGGAAACATATAGATACTCATTAGACTCTCAAGTAGTACACTTTTTATATTTTTCCGACAAACAGTACTTTCCGAATCAAACCTCCCCATCTTTGACCTCAGCTGAGAATTTCTGAAGTAGCTCTTATTTCCCCTCATCTCTCTGTAGGTTTATGGATTAGTATGGGGTCCTCACTGTTTTCTGTGGCACTCCAACAGAGGTGACATTTGGCGTTGTGGCATCTCAGTGACTGACACCTTTTTAGAACCTGTTTGGCCATTACATCATCAGGTTAACCTGGATCCCACTGATTTCCATACACGTCCCTCTGCTTCAGTTCTTCACCTTTCTTCTTCCCTCACGTCATGGTGCCTTTCCTCCTCCTGAGCCTTCACACTCACTCTCAAACTGACCTCCTCTCTGTCCTCCCTCTTCTCCTCCAGGTAAAAACATGTACTGCTGAGTGTTACCAGGCGTTCCACCTTGGCCTGCTGCTTAAACGCATGGTTTTCCTTATGACGCCACACCACCAGGTTTGAAACCCAATGTACACCTAATCTAAAATATTTTTATGCTGAAATTCACTGAGCCCACAGGGTAACAATCAATTTGTTTATTTAAGCTCGGTCGTGTCAAAGATTCACACTGAAACGGTTTTGGCTGAGTTGATAAAAGTCAGTGTGAAAAAGCATGAAGGTTAACTTGCAAAAAGTCATTAAATAGGAATAATAATCTGAAAAACTATAGGGCTCCTTACTTCCTGCACCATTTCTCTTTGGACATCTCAAATAACACTGAACTGTGCAAGATCATAATCTTAATATGAGATGTTTGCTTTTGTTTTTAATCCAAAGTATTTTTTATCTAGATGGAGCTGGTGACACGTTTCCCCCCCTCTGAGGAGGTAAACCTACCGGTGTGGCGTCATGTCCTCCCCAGAGCTCTTTCACAAGATGTCCGTCACCATGTAGAGACGGGCATCGTTAGCGTGGCTCAGAAGGCTTTGACGGACTGGCAGAATGGAGGATACAAACTGGGACAAGTGAACCAACTGGTGAGGATGACCTCAGATGTGGAATGTAGCTGGGATGTAAAAAAAAAATGTAAATTGATCTTAAATGTTGGGATATTGTTGTTAATATAAATTCAATTATATTCCTGAATGTAAGAATGGATATGTGGTTACTGTGTTATTGATAACATTGACAGAAAGAGGCAGTAGTAACAAGACTGCAGTATTGTTAAGACATTTCAGTGACAACCAAAATGTCCTTCAACAGTTTTACCACTGTTGAGGATTTTTTGAGGGTTTGATGTCTCAACTGCAAAAACTACTTAATTGCAGAGGATTTTTTGATTAGAGTTTTTAATCACATTATTTATTTCTGCTCACCTTTTATAATCGTCATTTCATCAGTCACATCATTAGTAGATATATTCTTTGGCTTGTTTTGATGCATACTTTTATTTGTATAGCAAACTAGACAAAGATGTTACAACAATAATACAAATTAAATACAATAAATACAAATTTACCCATCAATGAAAGGGATTTAAAAGCAGTAACAGATAAAGCATCCCTGCTCTCAGCTGGTGAGTCATTCCAGAGTTTGTGGGTTTGTTCTTCAAGAGCTCGACAGCCTTAAGACACCAATCGGGGCTCTGGGACCTACCAGCTAACCATCAGCTGATCTAAGATGACTTGCAGTCCCATATAAAGAACCATAAAATGATTCCTGCACGTCCATACATTCGTTATTTCCTGTATACTGAGGATCCTTATGAGGGTTGAGGAGAGGGATGGAGCCAATCTCTGCTGACAGGCTACATCCTGCTCAGGTCGTCACAAGGAAGCCCTTAAAGTCACAAAGCATGAGCATATATTATTGAGCTTTACAGTTTTGTACAGGAATTTACATTTTTTTATAATATTCCATTTCAACATCCTGATTTAATTTATACACAATATGTTTGTTATATGACTTTTTGCTTCGGCATCAGGCTGTTCCAGTGCATTTCATTTTCATGTTGTCCAGCAGATTTAAGTATGTGGGTATATCCAGCCAAGAAAAGCAATGTGGGGAAACTGAAGTGGACAATGAGCACAAATGTTGTTTTTCTGAAATCCCTCCTGTGTCCAGAACGTGGTGCTGTTATCCCTCCTCGCTTTGGTTCAAGGGCAGTCATCTCCTGAGGAACAGTGGGTGTTGTCTGTGATGAGGATAGTCACACAGCTCTGGTTATGCATGAGTTCAGATCAGGTGAGACCCCAAAACACACACACATACATTCATACAACCACACACAGATGAAGTGTAAATGCCCAATTGGTATGCCCGTTCTCTGTCCCACTCCAGGTGCAGACCCACCCTGTGCTCCAGTGTACCCTGCAGCTGCTCCTGTCCATATCGGCCAAATTAGTGAAAAACATAGAACCTCAAGTCGTTTACAAGGTATACTGTTAGTTTTATACATCACATTCTATGGGTGAAGAAAGGAGAAAACTTCTGTTGACTGACATCTTAGTGTGTGTGTGTGTGTGTCCCAGGCCGTGTTGTGTGTGGATGCTCTGGCGTCTCAGAAGTGTGCAGATCAGCTGCGGCTGGCTGTTCTGGAGTTCCTCGGCTCTCTGGGGAAGATCTTTGTTTCTCCTGACATTCAGGTACTGAATCCAGAGCATTGTGAATGTGTGTTTAACTGTTTGACTTGTGTGCAACTAACACAAAAAAAACAAAATAGAATGACACTCAGTGGAGTGCATACCTCCGACAAGGCCCAACAGTCTCCTCAAATTTAAACAAGCTGCCCCAAATTCCACACACTGGTAGATAATGATATAATGTTAATCAATTAATATCGATTAAATCATTCTTGTCTTTAATGCTTTCATGAAATAAATACTTCTAGTTGATAAGTATGCAGCTTGACGATCACTTTGGATTCTAGCATTTTTATGTGCATTTGTCATTATTTTGAACATTTCATTAATTGAGAACAATCTTGTATAATAAATCATCAGTTAAAATTGTAGCTGAGAGAACTTTTTCACATTACCTGAATATCCACTGTTTGACATAATTATTTTTTTCTGTTTCTCTGTTTTACTCCACAGAGTCAAATTCTGCCGAGGCTGAGCAGCCTGTTCGGCGTCGTGCTGGCTGACACGTGCTGGCTGCTGCATCAGCATGCACTGGAGGCCTTTTCTCAATTTGCAGAGGTACAACAAGATGATGCTAATATGATTTAGATGTAGTGCTGTGAGCAGTAAAATCATTTTAATTTGTCCACCTGGTATTTCAGGTCACAAACCATGAGGAGGTAATTTCTCAGAGTCTGAGTGTAGAAGAAACAAAGACCAAGGTGGTGAATTATCTGAGCAAGGTAAGGGATGCTCATACATTGTGATGGAATATCTCCCTGAAATAAAATGTTCACTTCTTAACAAGTATTTTGTTTGAAGACTGTGAATGCACAGGAAGATGCTGAGTCCCGGATACAGAGGCTCAAGGTGGAGACGTCACAGATTGAGCAACACAATGAGAAGCTGGAGATCAACAGAGAAAATGTTTGTCACAAACAGGCTGAAGAACCAGTGGCAGAATCAGAGGTCAGTAGCTTATTAGGACACTTCATCCACACCAAAAAATGTGGTCACGGTCCAGATTGAACTGATTATAACAATAGAAGAAGAAAAATAAGTGGAAGCAGTTCTTACGATTGCTTGTAGTCTTCACCCTAAACCACGAGGACGTTAATTTAGTGCATTCGTGGTAGTCTCTGGTTCTGCTCCTGAAGTTGGTTATGCCAGTAGTACTCATAAAATACACTGAATAATTTCTTTACCTGCGAGTCAAAGCAAGCAAGGCATGTTTGATGCATACATGAGGATTTAAGATAAGTATTTTGTGCTCATTCCTCCCTCTCAGCCGTGTCCAAAGAGAGCTCGGCAGGAGACGAGTGTGGAGGAGTACAGCCGCTACATCCAGACAGCAGAGAGTGCTTTAAAAGCCCTGCAGGCTCTCATCGAGGACAAAGCCGATGCTACGGCGCCCCCACAGTGGCTGGAAACAAAACTGCTGGAGCTACAAACCCTCATAACCGACATCTGTACAGCCGGGCACAAAACAGAATGACATTCCCAGATTATTTATGATCTGTTTCATCAGTCTGTGTTTGTATTACTGCTACTGCAAATAATTTCTATTACATTTTTACAACTTTCAGTCTTGTTTTATATGATGTTTATTAAACTTGTCTTAATACAAAGCATTTATTTATTTTTACCAAGAAGATAGTTTAAGTCTTCACTGCTTGGGAAAGGATCAGTGTGAAACGTCTGTTTCAAACAGAACAGGGACATATTGATTGAGTAAAGTCTTTATTTCACCATAAACCCCAAAACTAATAAATTATATCATTCCCATTCCACATTCATTCAAAGTGCAAACCTCCTGTGAATCAAACCCATCACACTTGACAACTTGCCAAAAGCATTTCTAGATCTCAATGCCAATAATGAAATTGGCACGTTTAAACAAACAAAATTTAAAGATGAATTAAACAGGATAATATTCAACTCTTATTAAGATCATCATTCATTTCCAGGTAACATCAGTTGGCAAAATTTAAAGTGGCTTCATTTATCCAAGTCTAACATCTGATCAGTATATGAAACTTCCAGTTCAGAAGAAAATTTGCTTAATGAACAAACTGAGAATGAAAGTAATAACCAATAAAACAGGATAAAAGATGGCTCACTCCATCCCAGTCATTTTATTACTGCATTATGATAAATGTGAACTGGAGCAGTTGACTGGGAGTTGGTCGCTTCTAGAGATCAAGGTTTTTTCCAGTTATCAAGTCTTTTGCTTTAGATAAAAAATAATAATTGATGGAGCTGTTGTCATCACCAGGCGTTCTCGTCCTCCCACTTCACGTCGTCTTCATCGTCCCAGCCATCTGTTTCCATCTTTGGAGATAAAAAGGAAGAATACATGAAAAAAAAAAATTGTAAATGTAGAGGGATCAAGCTCAGTCAGTTACGGGACAGATAATCAGGTTTTTGGCTCTTAAATATTATTCTGATTTGCTGTAACAAGTGTCAACACAATCAATCACCAACCACCTTTGCTCTTATACTGAAACGAGTGAACATTCATACTGGCCTGTTCTTCATAAAAACACAAAACAATTAAATCGATTACAGTGTTTCCCCACAAGGGGTCACATTACTAGTTACTGAGGTATGAAATATGATAGAATTCTACTTTTGGCGATTATTACCTCGGCCGTAATAAGGTTATCTTTTTACCCATGTCTGTTAGTGTGTAAACAAGATAACACAAAACAACTCAACAGGATGGGACATCAAATCTTGGTCCAGATCTGGATAAAGTGGCAGATCACAGAAAGTGTTCATTACTGTGTATTTAGCTTAATTTGGATTATTTTCTTAGCAGATGATACATAGTCATTCTTTTAATGAGGCGGGCATTTGTGACTGCGTATAATTTGATCAGATCAAACCAAACCAATTTAAATATGTTTTCATAGTGGAATGGTCCATTCTCAGGCACTGTACGGTAATCAAATTGGGCTAGATACTTCTGTTAAACCACTCGCTCACCTCTGTCTGGTTGGTAGCTGCAAACTTGGCAGTGAGCGTGATGGTGTCGATCAGCGAGTCAACCTGCAACGATTTCGAGTTTTGTGAGGACGCCGACAGTCCAGCGTCGCCCACACTGCTTTCTTCCAGTGAAACCACAGTTGGAGAAGACAGCTTAATGTCTGGCACCATATCGGCAAACAAATCCAGCTCTGGGTCCTGTGTGACCTTTTTCTTGACCTTAATTGTGAACTCATCCCCCAAACCTTTCGTCCCATGTTTCTTTAGTGCCTCTGTACGTTTGGGGTTTAGGACTGAGTCCATCTCCTCTTGAGCCCAGCCATCGTCCCACGAGGAAGCGATCTTGCTCTGGGTTGATTGTCGCAGTGCTGAGGTCAGTTTGAGAGGTTTGAAGGATCCCAGACCCGATGCTCCTGGAGCATAATTGACAGGTGAAGCGGCTGTGCCCCCTCTGGGTGGTGTGAGTATAACTGGGCCTGCTGAAGGAGCCGTAGGGGAGAGATCAGAGGTAGGTTCAGTTTCCTCAAAGTCATCCCATGGCTCCTTCCCGGTGTTGGGTTGCGAGGCTAGCTGGACTGGATCTGCTCTCTCTGAGGCCTGAATGTGGATCTGGACTGACTGGCCAGTTCTCTTGCTCTCTTCACTGTCGCTCCAGTCAGGCCAGTCTTCCACTGGGCCTTTGGGTCTGTCCGGTTGCTCTGGGCTGTATGACAATGGCTTTATCACACTGTCCTGATGAAGGCCATTCAAAGGTAGAGACATGTGTCTACTCACGTCTGAAACACACAACACCAAGACTGATCTTCAGGCACAATGATGTCAAACTGTAAAAAGAAATCGTAATAAGGGTGGTTGTTATACCTGCTTTTGGCACCAGGGGGAAACTTCTTGGTGGCTCTTTCCTATCAGCTAAACTCCCCATGTTCTCCAGCACCAGGCCTTCAGTCCCTGACGGTCTGGAGAATAAATTCAAGACTTTGGAGGGCTGGGCCAGCTGAGGGTGGGAACCTTTGACAACATGGACAGGAGAGGCTAAAACCAAAGACAAAGAAAGTTCAGAGTTGACTAAATTCATACACGTTTCAAGTATTCAGATCCTTTTCAACAACACATTATAAAATATGACTTGGAGTTTTTAACGCCGAGCAGGTAATTGTTCCTGACAAGATATGTATAGAAATCCAAAACCAGATTGTCTAGTCTGAACCTGTGCAGCAGTCTGGCATGAGGAAGCACAAAGGATTGAGAGTGTCATACATGCTGGTTACTGGGTTATTTTAAACACCAGATACCATGAGGTTTGAGCAGATATTTTTTAACACTTGTATCAACTTGTTAAACAGTTACAATGAAGTGTGTTGAAATGCTAAAATGTATTCTATATATAAAATGATGTATTTTTAATGGCACTCATTTGCTTTTCAAAACATTATTGATGAATCAACCTTCGTTGTAATTGTCAGTACTTAGCACCGTGTTGCTTACTTTCAGGAGTGACCTCTGTGGACTTGGTGAAGTTGGGTGTGGTGCGTTTAAAGATCTTGGTTCGCTCTCCTCCCACCACCACTTGAGCTCCCAGCAAAGGCACCAGCACCGCCAGACTCTGCAGCGTCATGGCAACCAGAGAGTCGTTGGTGTCTCTCATGCCCAACAAAACCTGCAGCAAGACAAAAAGATGTTACGTCACTAAGATAATTACACATTCGTGAGTGACAACCCAGCCCTTTTTCTCATGTTACGCTCACATGAAGAAACAAACATCCCTCTTCTTAGTTCCCCAATCTTGTATGTTACATAATCCATGTTTTAGATACGTTATAGCAATATATGAAGATTCCTTAGAGTGAATTAGCTAACTAGTTCCCCCTGCTTTCAGTCTGTATGCTAAACTGATTGAAACTCCTCAGAATCTTACCTCCTTAGGTCTCTTAAAGACATTAGACAGGAAAAAGATAATATTTCTGGAACTGTGTAAACACTCCACCTGAGGCAGGATCTGGTTCTTGAGCTCTTCGTGTGAGAAGAACTCGGCGTACATGTGGATGTGACCCAGCAGCACGATCCGTACGTGTTCCTCTTTGACCTTGTAGAGCTTGAGAAGCTGAGGGATCACGTGTTTACGGTAAAGAGTCACAGACAGCAGGCATTCTTCACCGCTACCGCCAGTAGTGGAATCTGTTGAAACAGGAGGAAATGAGGAGGGCGAGACCGACCAACATCCACGTTCAATTTTGACACAACAATTCTGCCGAACAGCTTCTATAGAGGATACGAGTTGTTTCAGCAGCAAGAGTTTGATGACATGTGACTTTACCCGTCTTTGGCCTTAGAAGATGAGGCAGGAAACTTTTCACAGCCATTGGTTCTGCAAAAACCAGAGGGTTGAGGAGTATGGGGACAAAACGTGCAGCTGTCAGCTCCTCAGGGAGACTCTGGACATGGTCCAAGAGAAACCTGCACAAACAAATACACAACCAGCATGTTCAGGGATTCTTGGCAGAACAGTTCGACTAAACATTTTATGGAAGCCTATAACAAAAGACCTACAATATTGCACAATACAATTCTGAAAGTTTAAAAGTAAGCACTGTAAATAATGTATGACTTGTTTATTACTATGTTTTGCATTAACACGATGTACAAACAACAAATGAGAACCCTTAATAATAAGTAAACCAAGAAGAGCATATCGTTTCTCACTTAAAGAATTCATTCTTTTCTTCTTCAGTCTTCAGGGTCAGACTCTTGAGGAAATTCATCACATCCAGAAAGTCGTTCCTATTCATAGAAAAAACACTGGTTGGAAACAAGTCAATTTCAGTACTGTACAACAACAGCAAAGACAATCGTACAAACCTGAAAAAGTCATGAGTCAGCAGGGAGCTGAGTGGAGGTCGGGACAAGGGGTCAGAGTTCAGCGGGCCTGCCTGCAGGGTCTGCCCCAGACTGTCTGACAGCTCCTGGGACACTGAACAACAGAGGAGAGAGCGGGGTTGAAAAGAGCACGAGAAAATACATACTGGACAAATGTGTCATGATCCAAGATGAGGTTTGAGGTCATAAGGTCATCTCTACCCACCATAGCCGTTCAACAGAGGGATGAGTGCCTCCACCATCATTCCAAAAGAGTAACAGTCTCGAGAGTGAGCATGTTTATCCAGGAGCATTTTAAAGCCCTCAACCTGCTGACAACATCTGTAATGAGTACTTGTAAACAAAAGCAGAACATATTCTTTTCTAAATTACGACTTTGAATCTGTTCACCTGCTCTTCTGGAGGAACAAAGCTGGCCTCTCTCACGTTCTGGATGCTTGTGAGAAACTGTGTTAATGGGGGGAAAAAAACATAAAAGTAAAATGTCTGCTCTACTGTAGATCATTTTAATTTCTGGAGGAAAAATAAATAAAATACAATGTCAAACATAGATTTTTTGGTAAAACACTTGTTATAATTCTGCGTCTCACCTCTGGGGTTGCTTCAGAAAACTTGCAGACGGTCTCCATCCCTCCCAGTTTCCAGTGACCATCTTCACTGACGTATACAGATGAAATGCACACGTTGTTATGGCTCGATTTGCCCTGGTGGGAGAGGGAGACATGTTAGGAGTCACACCCAATGGCTTACGACCAGAAACACAAAACAACCTTAGAAGTTGGGCTGTCATTCTGTATTTGATTATATAATCGAATTGTAAAAAAAATAAACTGACATTCCACTGTGATAATGACTAACAGCACCACCACTGCTGTGTGCCTTGTGAAATCTTGCATGGGTGTGCGAAACTGCACAGTACTGAATGCACTGCATGACAGA
The DNA here is from genome assembly GCF_949316205.1 of Platichthys flesus. Taxonomy (NCBI): domain Eukaryota; kingdom Metazoa; phylum Chordata; class Actinopteri; order Pleuronectiformes; family Pleuronectidae; genus Platichthys; species Platichthys flesus. The sequence continues at coordinate 15,194,632 of NC_084953.1, read as the reverse complement.
CAGGAGTCACACAAGGTCCCTTTTACAGATTTAATCAAAACTAAAATAATTCAACAACTCTTTGGAAATGAAAGCAGAGGGTTCACAACTCTATTCATAAGGAAAAATTTGAGAATGAAATTGTGGAACCCCAGGTCAAATATTGAAAATATGTACCCAAATGATCACGCCAGATATCTGGTACTGCACCTAAACACCATTTCCTTTTTGAGCCTCATTGCCTGGGTATGTGATGTTTAAAAGACTTGCTCACCCTCTCGTGCAGGAACACCAGTGCCTGCAGGAGGTCGTAGATGCCTGCGCAGACCTCCTCTGGAGAGAGGCTGTCCAGCAGCAGCTCCAGGGGCTGCACACGCTCTGTCACCAGGTGGATGCCACCATCCTGCACGGAGCAGGACAGGAAGCGCAGCAGACATGGGTGCCTCAAGGTCTTCAGGTGCTGCAAGATATGCAAGTTTTACTTTGTTTTCTTTCAAAGACAGTGACTGTAATGCTCCTGTGGAGGATCATTGAGCAGGAGGTTACACTGATCTGGAGAGGCGGTGGACTAGTGGGGAGAGGCGGTGGACTAGTGGCAGAAAAACTTGGACTATGGGCAGAAAATTGGGAAGACATCAGACTGGAAGGTCTCTGATTCGACTCCACGGAGTAACCAAAAAAAAGTACCTGGACGGAGTAACAACAACAACAACAAAAAAACTCAACCTGGATGGACAACACTTGGATCTGTCCAAAAATCCCTACCCCACTGTCTAGTGCCCCTGAGCAAGGCACCTTACTCCCCAAATTTCCCTCAATTGCATGAGTGTGTCTGTGCATGTGTTTGGGATAACTAAATGTATCTTGTATTTCTTGTTCATAATCTTCAAAAGGAAGTCATCTTCACTCTTGCAAATTTGTAAGAAAAATGACACAAAAACTGCTAAACTGATTACCACAAAACTTGGTGGAAGGATGTAGCATGGATCAGGAAAGAACACAGGGAGTAATTAATGAATCTTGATTTTAAATATAAAAATCAGGCACATTTAGTGAACTGATATTTATGAGTGTGTGAAACATGGTGCAGCTTGATTGCATTTGAGTGGACAGTTGGGCCTTGGCGGAGGTATGAGCTCTGCTGAGTGTCATTCTAGTTTCTGAAGAACTGCAGAGAACCTGATCTGTATGAGGCACAAAAGACTAAACTCCCTGCAGCCCATTTATCTCTGAGAACTTCATCAAGTCCATGTTTTACATAGAGAACATTTAAAGTGTGATTTATTAAGGGTGGACGGCTGGAGGATGAGAACAGGCTCTGGGTTTGCAATGCAATATAAGGATGACACATTCTTAATACTGTCGGGGCACTTCTACAAAAGGTCCTTCAGCGTCTGTGAGGACCGGCCACACACATCTGCATCAACTACCTTGGCAGCCTTGTTGACTTTGTCTTCATTGCCACGTTTGTGGACAAACACAGACGCGGACTTCCCATCCTGGAGGAGAGCAGAGTACATGGTGAGTCCGGAGGGCAGGGTGAGCAGCGGCTCCTCCAGGATGCAGCCCCGCACGGCGCTGCTCTCCGCCCCCATGGCCTGACTCCTGGACCTGGGGACAACGAGCAGAGGACAGATGGACGTTAGCGGCTCAAGCTGTAGCTTGCGGTCGTCCTTCAGTAAACACGCAGATATAACCCGTCACCGGTGAATACCTGTCTGCCTGGACTGGATGTAGCACGGCTGCTGTTAGCTGCTGCTGCGGTTAGTTAGCCTGGCTGGCTAACCTCGGCTCCGTTAGCCAGCTGGTCTGTGCTACGCCATTCCGCCTCCGAACAGGCATGCTGTCCGTGCTGTGCTACAAAACCAACCGAATGGTTCTCTACAAAAACATCCAGCTGTTCATTTATATTGAGACGACACGCGTCAGTTCCTGTTCGCTGCTCAACAAGTCGACGATGCTAACGTGGAGCTGCGCTGTAAACACAAACCTTTCCGGTTAGAGAGCAAACCTCAGAGCAGGGGGTGGCAATACTTTGAAAATGTTAGATATTGACAGGTTATGCTAGTCTTCCGATGATTTAGTTATTTAGTTTGGATTAATATAGATTTATTGCAAGATAAACATAGTTTCGTTCATTTTTTATATTTTATGAATCTTTTTAGATTAAAACTAAACCAGAAACAGCCCTGCTCTGGGGGATAATGGTTGCGTCTAGAGTGGCGCGAGATAGACGCAGGTGTGTGCGCGCGGGGCTGATGCTGTCACATGGAGAGAGAAGAGAAACTGGAGGCTGATCTGAGGTCAGCACGCCCACGGTGTGTGTCTGTGAGTGTGTACGTGTCTCTGTGTGTTCGTGTTCTGACCTCAGTGAGCCCAGCACCGTCCTCCTGACTCATCCAACACGAAGTTCACTGTTTATACACATGAGAGTTCTTGAGGATGTATTTAAAGTGCTATGATGATGAAGTGATGACATTTCACTAGAATAGCAACGAAACTGATAATAATTGTATATATTATACTAAAGTAAGGCCTAATGATATAAGGTAAATAAATACAGCTAGTATTAGATATTGAACCTGTAACTTATCCATAACATTTTTAACAGTATGAGAAAACGAGTTTTGTTGTCCTGATGATGAACAAATTATTAAAAACCTGCAATGTAGAAAAAATACTTCTGCTAAACCAGAGAGCAGATGATGAGGTCAGTAGTCTAAGTGAAGTGTTCATAGGAACTGGAGCCAATCAGATAATGTCAGTGTGTCATCATGATTGTGTAAATATATTTACATTTGAACATAATCGGCATTCCACAATGTAGGCGAGAATTAAACACATGAATCGAGCCCGAGGACACTTTCTGTCTCACTTACATTATTCAGGGTTACCCATTTACTAAACAAACTTATATCAAACATGTATACGTTTATGTTTCAGTCACAAACACAAACGCTGTCACAGGAAGTGGCGGTTTTGAGAAATTAGACGTGTCACCTTAGTAACTAAGCAGCAGGAAAAGAGAAAAAAAAGGAAAACACCCACTTTCAAGTCGGTTTTATGCTGTAAGCAGGAAGCAACATGGATGAGCTCGGTAAGACCACTTTCTTTAACCCTGTCCATCGCGCTCAAACCCTGGACACAGTGTTTATTCAGATGTGCGTATATTTAAATTAGACGTGAACTAAAGATCTGATGATTTAATAAAATCAAAGTACTTACTGTAATGTAGTCTGTGAATGGTAACCTCTAGTTACTGTACTTTGTAATGAATAATTTATATGATTTAAGCACTCCTGCTACTTTGATGTACACGTTGTCACATTTATTATGTTCAACGTTTGTTTTGTATATTGAACTGCAGTATTTGTCCACTGACATTTTATCCAGGATTCTTTTAAGAGTCCTGATCTCTAGACTATGATGGCAAAATAAACGTAAACTAAACGTACATCTTTGTTCCTGTGTTTTCGTTCACGTCACTATTCTGTAAAGGATTTTGCTTTAGACTTGAAAGGAACCAGATCTTATTGTTAAAGAGAATTGTGCTCAAATCAAACCACTTTTCCCTTTCCTTCCTACGATCTATATGTAGTTCTATTCCCCAGAAAAATAATGTATTGATTTAATATGTTTTCTCATATGCTGGTTTATGTCATGTGGAGAAGAAACTGTATTTGTGGTTAACAGAGCATTAAAACATTATAACAAGTTTCACTTCTGTAACATGTACTCGCATCATGACTTCCTGAGGAAGCCGACTTGCATGAAGAAACCTCTAAGCTTGAACTGTACATCAAGGTGCACTCTCACTGCACTTCACATGAGATGTTTCACTCGGTGCCAGTCCTACATATCATCTGGTTAAACAGTTAGCAGCCATGAGAGAACAGTCAATGTGTTTAAGTGGTTGTGTGACTGCTGTGCTGTAAATGCATGTGTTCATGTTTTAGTGTGTTTGGAAGATTTATGGACTTCATCCTTTCACAGATCTGCTGCTGGAAGAGCTGGCCCTGAATACAGCCGCCCCAAAGAGTGACAAAGAGAACGTGGGGAATGTTGAGGTGACAAAACAAAACCACAAACACTCTAAGCTCATATTGTTTCATACCTCTCTGCACATCACCTATTTCAGCTTCTTGTACCTAAACTTAAATCTCAACCAACCAGTTGATAAGTCTTAATCTGTATTTCACCACTTAACAGAAACAATGGTTTTTAACAAATCAGATGATCACATTAACCCCAGTACATTTTGTGTCTGCAGGTGCCCGGTGCAGGCCACACTGGACTCAGCCAGAAGGACAAAGGCTCAGTCCGCTCAAATGTCTACAGGTGACCCACAGGCCGAATGCTCCTTCTTTTGATGCCTGATTCAGATTATCATCGTGTAAACAATCAATAAGATACAGAAAATTACCAGAAAAATTGTATTTCAGGGTTGTTAGTGAGATTATATACAAATATCTTATTATCGAACTATGAGCTTTGCACAATGACGCTGAAGAACCACTTAACAAGTTCTGTTTAGCCTCTACAGATTTTTATCATTTTATTTTTATTTAACAATAGATTTGTTTGTATTATTACTGCTTTGAGTGTTTTATTTATCTGTATAATTCCATATTACACAATGTAAAAAAAGAAAAAGATCAAGGACTCTGAATTATCAGGTAAAAGTTATCGCTCTGTTAAAAATAGTTGCCCATAGTAGTAATGGAATCATCAGTGGAACCTGATGATAATATCTAAGATCTTATGCTCTAATGACTTTCAGTGATCTCCCAGCCCCTGTGGCAGCTTCTGAGGAGCCTGACTCCCCCACCAAGGAGCTGGACTCCATCTTGCAATCTATGATGAGTCTGGGAGAAGAGGTCAGTTAAGTGCCAGGTCCCAAAATTATTGAAAAGGGTAATAACTATGAAATGAGGAACATCTTTCTCAATGATGTTTTATTTCGACATATGCAAGAATTATTCACAGGAAATGAAATAGAGCAAGAGTGAGTTTATACTTAAGCGTTGTTTCAAACGAGTGAAATTAAAAAATTGTACCAGCAGAGGGCAGCATTGTACTAATCTCAACAATGCTCAGTCATAGAATGTCAGTATTGGAGCAATGTAAAATATTAAAACAAACTCTAAAAAAACATATTCTGTGCTCACATGTATTTTTTAAGGATGCAGCGTCTTCAACAACCCCACCACCGCTCACACAGAAGAAGTCGGTGAAAAAAAAAACAGAGTTCGAGAAGCAGCAGAACAAGGAGAGCAGCAGCTCAGAAGGTTCAGACGCTCGGACCAAGAGAACAGACACCATAGACGACCTGCTCGGGGGACTGAGCTCTGACCTGGAGAAGATTGGCGTTCGCACCACAGCCAAGGGCCACTGTGCTTCCTGCAACAAATGCATTTCGGGAAAGGTACATGAAAGGGGAAACATTTTAGATACATGTATTGCACGTCTTACAAATCTGCATAAGAAAAAGATGCTATATTCATATGTCTGTACAACAAAAGTTAATTTTGGCATTCGACGCAACCGACCAAACTGCTTGTTCTCCCATTGACTTGTATATATATCCTTTCTGTTTCCCAGATGATCACAGCACTGGGTGAAGTGTGGCACCCTGAACACTTTGTGTGTTCGGTTTGTAAGACGGAGCTGAGCACCACAGGCTTCTTTGAGAGAGAGGGACAGCCGTACTGTGACAAAGACTACCAGCACCTCTTCTCTCCTCGCTGCGCTTATTGCAAAGGGCCCATTCTGCAGGTGAGGAGGGATCGATTTATCAAATCATGGTTATAAAATGAGGCTAAAAATGTATGTTGTGGCCGTTTATTTTATTAACCAGATCCTAAATGCCTTGCTAGTTATCCCTTTTTGATTGATAAACTAATGTATTGTGTCATATATTATATCCATTCATTTACACAATAATCTGGATTGGATTGGATGATGACATATAGTGGTAAAAGTAAGTTTTTCAAGATGTATCCCACATGTCATCCTAATAAATACAACACAAAACCATATTGGGTTCTGCAGACTGATCTCACAGTATTTTGCAGACCAAAGTCATTAATCAGAAGCTAATGCTGGTTTCACTTTGCGTTGTACCATTTTTGTGCCGCCAGACATGTGAACATGTGAATTGTGAAAAGTCTTAATAATCCTCATTTGAAGTTAAAGGCCTGATGTAATATTTCTGTATGTGGCTGGTTCACCAGAACATCCTGACAGCCCTGGACCAGACCTGGCACCCCGAGCACTTCTTCTGTATGCACTGTGGAGACCGCTTCGGACCTGAAGGTATCAGGCTTGTGGTTTAATTTCTCTCCACTGGAAACCACTTGTCCAACACCGACTTAAATATGTTATCACCTGCACAGTCTCAAAAGTGTCTTGTACTAGGTTTCCTGGAGAAGGACGGGAAGCCATATTGTTGCAGGGACTTCTACCAGCTCTTTGCTCCCAAGTGCTCCGGCTGTGGGGAGTCGGTGAAGGAGAACTACCTGACGGCAGCCAATGGCACCTGGCATCCAGAGTGCTTCGTCTGCGCAGTGAGCCCTTTCACCTCGGACCACACACGCGGCTCCGAGTCACACACCAGCCTGGGAGTGAATGAGAGAGAGATACCCGCACGTTTGCTTTATTCGCAACATTTTGCCCGCAAGGCTGATGAAAACCGTATGCCTGATGGAAACGACGCGGTTGAAATGATGCAAATAAATCAGGCAAACCATATTCCTCGGTGTGGGGATCTATTACATTCTCCTCGAACCCACTTCTGTCTGTGTGCAGCATCTGGTCGAGAAGCGCTTCAGTGTGCAGCTCCACTTCTGCTTCACTCCTGCAGTTGTTAAACGTGAAACGCTCTCACAGGAGATGCTCTGACAGGAGGTAGCAGCTTCGACTTTAGTATAAGTTTATTGTACAGCCCTTTAAAAATAATGCAGATATACAACGTCCATAAACCTGGACACACATAAAACGCACTGCCCCTTAATGCCTGCCATTCAGAAAATGGAATACTTCCAACTGTAACTACCCAAACAAATCATTACTGCAGCTACAGTATATGGCTCAGTGTTGGCACAGAACCCAAACATTGTTTTACAGGGAGCAGCGAGGTCCCAGTCTCACCTGGTCCCTGTTGACCCACGTCTAACTCCGGAGGGCAGGAGGTCAAACACTCCACAAAGACGCTGAAGTGGACACTCCAGAGAAGAGCAGCCTTTTTCGAATCAACGCCCTGCGTCAAATAAATGAAGCCGCTCCTGCAATTTAGCACCTTTGAGCTTTTTGGTCGCGCTCACCGAGCTCGATGCGGTTCTCAAACCATGAACGTGTGATGACTCTCCTCTAGAACCCGCTGGTTCAGGAGAGAGTCATAACGTTACAGTTGTTGTTGAGTTGTCGCAGACCCCGGTGGAAATCCCAGTGAGACCCAGCTGATTACTTTTATAATTGGGGAAACTTCTGACAGCGTGGAGCAGAGCGGGCGACATTTGGATTTGTTAAATGCGGGTGTCACTGATGTAATTAATGGGTTATTCCACTGAGGCGTTCCAAGGCTTTAGCGCTGCACACGCTGGCTCACTGTCACGGCACGCTGGCCCATAGGAGTGGAACTACAGCCATCACCAAGCTTAAGAGCGGCACCTGTACTTCTGCTGCTGTGACAAGTCGAGTGTCTGCCAAGATAAATGCCTGCAGTCAGCTAAACTATGCAGCTTCACCACCTTCCAGACCCATTTGAAATAAGTTCTTCATGGATTGTTAATAGTAACGCTGCTATAATTCATTTTTTTTGCTTTCACTTTTTTTAGTAATCTTGCCTGCAGTGTCATTCGATGCAACTTGACATTGTTTTACAACCAATCACTGAATATTACCACAGGATTAAAGACTATAGGTTTCTAGCCTTAGGTTTCCGCTAGTTTGAGCTGAATCTCACATTACAGAGATCTGAAACAAATCAATCAGTCAATTCATCAATCTCAATTTGCCTCACAGGGCTTAAGGTAGGTCCGGCATCCTCTGTGCTTAACCCTCGACAAAGGTGAGGCCAAAAAGAGTCAAAGGGACTGAGAGTTGGTAGATACAGGAGCGCTGTATGAGTATGTGTGAATTTGACTTGTTAGTGAAAAGGTCTTTAAGTGATAGCATCATAAATCTACTTTATTTACCATTATAATCACCTTTCTCTAAAAATTGGATCACAATGACAGGGTAGCAGAAACAGGATTAGGCTCTCCACTCAATGTGTGGAGCTATACAACATACTCCTCATCCTTACGTCCATGTTCCATTTTTTGCTGATCTTAAATGTTTGATTTGGCAGGAGAGTAGTGATGTCAGATAGATATCAATGTCAGCACGTCTGTGAAGTCAGCAACAAAGGGTCAGGTTTCAAGAACCCCCCCCTAATTTTCCTCTTTGTAGATCTGTGAAAATATTTTGGTCAGTGATTCTTTGAAAACCTGCCTTTTTAATACACTGCTAAAACTGTGCTTTGCTTTATTAACAATAGTAATGTAAGCATCCACGTGGCAAAGTAAATCAAGATTTTTTAAAAAGATTATTTCTGATTAAAATTTTATATTAATAGCCTCTCTTCATCCCCTCTCCCTCTTCTCCTCCATCACTCTCCCTCCCTCCTCTGTCTTGATACCCAGGACTGTCTGAAGCCTTTCACCAACGGCTGCTTCATGGAGCTGGACGGGCGGCCCCTCTGCTCGCTGCACTTCCACTCCAGGCAGGGCACCCTGTGCGGCGGCTGCAGCGAGCCCATCACGGGCCGCTGCATCTCCGCCCTCGATCGCAAGTTTCACCCCGAGCACTTTGTGTGCGCCTTCTGTCTGCGGCAGCTCAGCCAGGGCATCTTCAAGGAGCAGACGGGGAAGCCGTACTGCACGGCCTGCTTCAACAAACTGTTTGTGTGAGGCGCGCAGGATGCAAACACACAAATAATGCAAAGGAAACAAACTGTATCACTGCCATTGTTGAAATTAGGCAACTATGCTATTATTTGCATTGGTACAGAGGAGCAACTCTTCACATTTCACTCTCAAGTGATTTTGGATACTGATATGATCAATTACATGGTTAAGTAAGATGGGGAATGAGCTGTAAATGCAAACACTGTGCCATAATTAATGACATGGTTGTAAAACACAAGGGATATACTTGTTTCATTTTTTAAAGATATTAAAAAAAACTTTCTCATGTGAATTTTTGATGGTTCTGTTGCAGACACAGGATTTCATACATCACAATTACATAAATTATATACACAGGGAAAGAAAAATTCAGAGGTTCAGGTTTAATCCGTGGTTTCCACTGAGCTATCCTCAGTTTGCCATGAGTCTTGGCAGAGCCGAGCCACTCCAGCGGTTCGTCAAGGGGCTCGTCTATTTGGCCTGATAGCTTGTATTGGCATGGTAGTGGGACCGGCCTGGAGTCAACGTGCCAGGCCGAGGCTCCCCTTACTCTCACTGACCGCTTGGCCCTTTAACGCGCCCTGGACTCAGACAAGCTCTTCATACTCCACACAAGCTCCTTTATAGCAGCTCGTGGAAGATTAATGAAGGGGCTGAGGTGAACAACGGTGGTTTCAGGAGGGGAGGAGTTCCTTCACATCCCAGCATCTCGTCAGCAACTCGATGTGACTGTCGCGGCTCGAATCGACCGCAGAGTGCTTTAAAGCTTTGGAGAAAAAATAACTATGGTGATGTGATCCTTTTTTTTATCTCTATAGTTTTGTTGTCAGCTCTTCAGAATCATATCATAGCGAAATCTGTGTTTTACACTTGTAGATATTGCAGCTGCACAAATCTCCACGAACCCAATTAACTTAAGCAGAGGTATATGCATTAAGCTACAAAGTTAACATTTTATCCCTTGTTTTGTCTGATTTTGCAGCTGGATACCCTTGAAATGATGTTCAAAATTAATTTAACAGCTTGCAGTTTAATTTCAGTATTTTGCCTACGATTAACAATCAGTTGCACAGGTATACTTTCAACAATGATGTTTCACAAAGTCAAAGAGATGGACGTACATGTTTTGAATCTGCGCATGTGACACTGGAATTACAAGCTGCAAGGTCAAATCAGCCTTCTGCTGCCGCACCTTCCACTGACACCAAATCAGTCCCCTCCAGTTGTCTGCTAACTCCTAAGCTATGGTCATTTAAAACTTGTACAAGTCTCTAGCTAGTATGTTACATTTCAAATCAGGGAAAGCTTAACAAAAGGTGAGCATCTTGTCCATTCATGTCAATGTGAAAATTTCAGGTATGAAATACATTGAAAATCTTAATACATCAAATCATTTTATAATTGACTTTAACATTACAAAAATTTAATGGAATGAAAACCAAACCTTTCCTAAATTTTCTAATTCCCACAGAATATTGACTTCACTGTTTTTGTCCACGTCAAACTGAATCTCATCAACTTGTATCTTATCTTCAGATGAATACCGGCTTCTGTTCGTCGACCCTGTGGGCAGCTTTCTCCAGCTTCTCTTCGAGCTGGTTTAGAGTTCGCCTCGTGGAGAAAGTGTGTGCGTGAGAAACGAAGGCGGGCATTAATCACTCTGTCATCGCTGTCAGACCTGGCCCTTCGTGGCCCCTGCAGAATACGGACCTTGCATCATGGAACAAGTGTGAATGTATCGTGTTCAGTCAAGATCCAAAGATCATAAGTGTTTAATGATCTCAGCGCCTCGCGCCCGGATTCCTGCTGCACTCAAAGACATAGTGTAATGCTAAATGTTAGATATGTTCAAAATACACGTGAGAGATTTAAGTTTTGTGACACTGAAGGAAGTGATCTTTCCAGTGTAGAACAACATCAACTCGGATCTTATCGGACATTTTGGCATCTCACACGTCTGTAAAGTTCCACATGGTTACATGGCTTGAGGACTGATATGCTCATTCTAGTATTTGTCTTTTTCTTTCTGCACCATCACGGTCACAACTGCATGTTATTATGAGAGGACCCAGCGGGCAAAAACTGTCTCATGAGTGGGAATACTTGTTTAATGCTGTCTTTCCTACAAATGGCTTCAAAGAGCTATAAACCAGCGGTTAGCTTAATTTTAGATTTGTGAAGAACCTCAGACACACATGTATACACTCAACCCTGGCTGTCCAGCGGGTTCACTGAAGACAACACCAGAGCCGGACGAGGTCTCGGCCCCGAGAAGTAGAAAACAAAAATATAATGCAGGGAAAGACGTTCTGGCTTCCACAGGAAAACCAAGTGAGTGGTATCGTATGGCTGAGTGAACAGGGAGGAAAAGCGTTTCTCTAGCACGTAGTAAAAATGAGAAAACATGAAATGTGAGTGGGGGTCTTTTTTAAAAGGGTGGCGAATAAAGGGCCGTCTGTGGAAAGCCGAGAGTGTAACTCAGGTGACATTTACAGCAGTGAAACAAAGTACGAACAGTCTGGGAGTGCAGCGGGTCATGAGATGGCAGCTCCAGCTCCGTGGGGGAGAAACCAGGGAGTGAGGAGTACACTGGGACAAAATGGATACTGGTGCTGAGGGAGGCCGGGTGAGGAGGGCAGGGGTTGAGGAGTGTAGTTGCGAGCGTCACCCCTGCGTGACACTGAAACCCAACGCTTACCTCGTCTCCTGTAAAATGGCTGTGTCCGCCGGGCCGCCCCTGAAGGGGAGGGGGGAGCGGCCCGTCCAGAACCACACAGCCCCTCTCGGTCACACCTGGCTGGCCCGGCCCCAACCTGCAGCAGCCCACATCAGCTTTGAAGCCATAACTGTCGGATCGGCCTTATGTACAGTCCGGCTCATTAATCAGTGGATTTGCTTGTAGACACACATGCAGGGAAGTGCCAGCTGGAGAAAAGTCAGGTTGCAAATCAACGCTGACAATGTGAAATCACAGGTCCAGTAGGTACAATAAAGGCTGGATGGATCCGATTACTGTCACGTCATTACGAGGCATGTCCACGTACACATGCTGATGAACTTTACAGCTCGTAGCGTCTGTCGGTGCAAAAAAACATAACTCTGAAATCAACACTGTGCCTAAAATAAAACAAATGACGTCTGAATCATAACCGTTTCTATTTCACTTAATGAATCTGTCACACAATTAGAAAAAAATGGTTTTTTTCAAAGTCTACATTTCACATTACTTGAGCTGGAGTTACCAAAATGAACCACGGTTTCTACATCACTGTTTTTAAGTTAGCTTAATTGATGTCAAATGAATCCTGTTAGGTAATTCTACAAACATATTATTTTACATGTATTTAGTTATATCTGCTGCCATTAAGAATCTGTCAGTGTACAGTGAGAGAGTCTGTTTTACATGCTGCATTTGCTGGCATTGGCTCCAGCCACATGCAACCCTCTAGGGATGAGAGGTATAGATGATGGATGGATGCACTGATCTTTATAGCATGCACTTTCTCAGGAAAACCTGTATTATGACATGGGAATGTTAATTAACTCTTTTCACAGTCTTTTATATTTGATTGTGTAATTTGGTATTGAGTGAAACCAGATTTTAACGGTAGTAGCTCCTTTTAAATCAAGACAGAAGATTTGGATCTGGACATATTCTGGAGTTTGTCTTCCACAAGAATGCAGCAGGACTCGTTCATGACGACAGGAAAATGCTGAGAACATCGGTCAAGGGGTGGTGCCTGCATGCAGATCATACAGGAGGAAGGACATGACGAGTGACTTCCCTGCAAAATGTTTCGTATTTGTCGTCCCTCATCACGAAAAGCTCTCAAATCTCGTCTTTTCAATTTGACATCTTCATCGGTGAAAAGATCACCTGAGATATTTGTATTCTTACGGCTTTTCATCCGTCACATGTTCAAAGTGTCATCAACACGCCCGCTCACTCTGTTTTAGATTTTCAGAAATGTTCCTGCTCCACAGTCTCTCATGGCCTCACTCAGTCATTTTACAGATCTTTCACCAGGGTGCTGGCAGGACAAGTTCCTGAGAGTGTAAAAAGCAACTGACTCAGACATTTTCAGGAAAGCTTTAGAGGCAATATTTGATTTTATTTCGATGTTGGCAGTCACTTTGCTTCAGTGTTTTGACACGTCCGTAGTTCTTTTCATGGAGCGGCAAATATTGCTGCTGTCAGCAATTACCGATCACACTTATTAACTATAGGAGGCAGATGTAAACAACTTTTCTTGCAAGTTATTTCTGGCAGCTATACTTGTGTGCATATCATCATTAAATATAATTTGTGGAAATTGTCTTCGGGGTCCCGGTAGGGTCCTTGTCATGAATCCATTAACATCTGTAATTGCTCCAATGTGATGTGAAATCTGCGGGAAAATATCAACTGAACGTGTTTTTTGATGTTGTAGCTACTTCATGTCTATTAGCAAAACTGTCATAACCTCATGTCATGAAGCCAAACAACGGTCCGACCAGAGGATTTCTGCAACAACCTGAAAATCTAAACATTAATTAAAGAACCACATTCACTGGGAGAAATTAGAGTGTCCATCATTATGTGCAAATCGTCTACATGCAAATTTCCGTGACCCACCAATTGGAGCTTGTATAAACCAGCAGAGCTGGTCAGAGGGGAATGCCTGCGTGAAATAGAAGTGTTTCTGTGTGAGAGTTCAAATGAATGTGTTTTTAACAGCAGGAGAAGTGACAATTTCAACACCTCAGAAATTACTTCCACGCAGAGAGAAGTCGAGCTGGACGCGGCTCCACTTCGGGCCGTGTTTGTTTTGGCGTCGAGCTAATGCTGGGTGCAGGTATCACACCTGATTCATGACTGGCTCCTCTGTCCATAAGAAACCTCTTGTTGTCCTTGGCCCAACACTCAGGACTCCTCTCTATCTCACACAGCAGCTTATGAATGTGCACACACACACACACACACACACACACACACACACACACACACACACACACGTACACACATGTAAAACAAACTTGTAAAAACTATTTGTGGATTTTTTTTTATTCATGCTGTTTTAGGTCTACTCTGCACATCCCATGCACAGACTCATGCTTAAACACAAAAACATAGCTTCACACAGACACACACGCACCCCCCCACACACACACACATACACACACACACACACAGACTATGCACATCATATCTATGCGAGCGCTGCCGTCTCTGCCGGATCCTTAACCAAGTGAACTTGAGGTCTCCGGTTTTATCAGTTAAATGGAGTCAGCTCCCGAGGGGGACGCTGTGAGGTTTCTCAAGACAACTTCAAAACACTCCATCTCCCGTCTGCTGCATCTCCCTCTCATCGCCTGCCAAGTCTCTCAGTGGGACCTCCGTGCTCAACATGGAAAAACACGGAGGACGAGTGGGGGAAAGAGGCCGCGGTGCACTTTATCTGGATCCTAATGGCAGCGCGGACTGAAACTGGCTGAGGTTACGAGAAAGATTTATAAGACAGTGAGCTCCTTCTGTAGGCTAGCCTTTAGTGTCAAGAAGATAGATGGTTTAATTATGCCTCTTCATTGTGTCCATGTGTGGGTGTGCAGTGCAGTGTGCCAGAGCGGCGCAGTGTGCGATATGTTCGGGGGAAACCTGTGAAGATTGGGCCTGGCTCCATTTCAAAAGTTGAGGCTCAAGCTGGGTTTTCTTTAAGGGTTAAATCTGGGTAAGGGATGATCACGTGACACTGGAGTGGAAGTCGAGGGTGTGGATCTATGTTTGTCTTGTTCGTACGGTGGATGACTGAAAACCAAGGCTGAGTGGCTCTGGGGCCGGACCAGGTGGGGATACATCCACCCCTTTGTAGCAGCCACAGCATTGATCATTATGTTATTTGTTTTAATGAATGATGGTTGACCGCAACATGGCCTGGTTGCCAAAGAGCTGAATGACCTCCTGGGTTTAGCTGAGCTCAAGGAGGTTTTCAGGGGCCGGGAAACCCCGCGAGGAGCAGATCTGGGCTGGCTGGTTGATAAATCACAGCCGTTGCAGAAGCAGCCCACAGGGCCGGCCTCTAGTCCCAGTTTCAACAGGTCTGCTGCTGGAAAACAATGGGAAACTGTGGAAATGTCCCCCCCCCCCCCTCCACACACACACACACACACAAACACACGCACACACATACAAACACACTCGTGCACGCACACATTATATTGCATCGTAATGGGTTTAATAGTGAAATACACTCACAGTACGGCACACACACATTTTTCACCCTGGAAACTTCACTTGGGTTTTACAGTAATTCCATTAACAGGTGTCCATTTTCAAGCACCTCAGCTCTGCTGTGTTTGACAGAACATCTATTTAAATTGGACTGAGAGGATCCAGGTTGGCCTTTTCTGAGGGATACATTAGCGGCCCGCTCCAAACCTTTGGAATCGGTGGAGACATTTTTCTCATCACAAATCCACCAGCACTTTCAGTGACACCCTGTTCCCAGGAAACCCATTAAGATACAGGGTCTTGTCAGAGCCCAGAGCTTGTCAGCAGCTGGGCGCTGGGCTCATCCAGGCTGAGTTGGAATTTCAGGATGTCTTTGAATAAAAGTTATTTGAATTAAAAACCACTCCATTACGTTTGTCATTATGATTACTCCTTCATTTTTTAAATGATCCCGCAACTTGAGACAGTCTTACTTAATTTATCTGTGAATGTACTGGAGCCTTTAAGAAAAAGTTATTTCTGGGCATATAATGCAATAGAAAAAAATGTAATGCAGCTAAATGAATTTTGAACAATTGCTTGTTTCAGTTTATAATTTATAAAATATACATATATATAATATATTCTGAACAAAATTAGTTACTTTATCACATTTTTTTTATTTCCTCTTTTTTAGGCATTTCAAATTTAGATTTTTTTTGATATATCGATATATCATATGGGAAAAAGACAAAGAACCTATCATGGTTCTAGTAAGCATTTTTATTTCTAAGTGCGTACTGCAAACAAATTAAAGTAGTTCACAAGCTAGTCCTTCATACAACCTAATATTAGAATATGAACCACCTTGGTTCCCATTAATTTGCCTATCTAAAAATGGCTCTGTATTTTATGACAACCGACTATAGCAGCTTCATGTCAGGATCCTTCCATGTCACATCACTTTTTCCTTCCATAATACTTTTATGGAGCTACATGAGCATAAATTCATGTGACTGACGCCCTGTGCTTTTTTATATCACATTTTATTTCCCTCTTTAACCAGGATCTCATTCTACATCTACCTCACCCTGCACTCTCCATCTATCTCCTTTAGCTCTCTCTCTCTCTCTCCTTCCCACTCACCACTGTCACGTAGCAACCAGCGAAGCCAAGACAAACAGGAACTCCAGGATCATTCAGTCATTCTTATCAACATCTTCTTCACTTTCCCTCTCTTGAAATGTTTCCACCAAACAGACGAGTCTCTGTCAGGGCTAACGGCGGGATTAGAGCTTAAATTACCGACTCTGCGGCTCATTTACTCTCTGAATCCGCAGTCTTCAAAACAAAAGTTGCATGTGGACATGTCCAGTGATATGATAATAGCATGAAATGAGAAACACATTTTAGGAGAGAAAGTCTTTCCAGCGGGGAGAGGCTTTTATGATTAACGTTTGATGTGGCAACATGTCGAGAATGTGAGGGGCGACAAAAGTGAAGATGTGCCGTACCTTGGACAGAACGATCACAGGGATGAAGAGGAGCAGTAGTAGCATTATGGGAAACAGGAGGATGAAGCTAATGATCTCTATGAGAAAACTGAAATAGTTGATAGTTGGAAGTAGCATCAAACAGCATGAGCAGTAAGGGTATGGTTAGTGAGCTGGTTATGAAACATGTTTTTGATTAACTTCATAATATTATTAGCATTTGGTCTCAGCTGAGGACACAAAACAAATATATAGTTATTGACTGGAGATTGATTTTTGATAAGGCTCATTGACTACATTTAAAAATGGACATGTCAGCTCCAGAAGTGAAGCCTCCTGATACCCCCCTGGTGGCTGGCTGCAGTATATAAATACAGCCTGCTCTGTGATAGTGGATGGGACATTGACCAAACCAAAAAGTCAAAGTGCATCAAATAAAATGTTCTCAGAAATTGCTTCTGTCATATAAGGCAGTTTTTACCACTAATGCATGTTCAAGTGTTCATGTTTCTGATACCTTTAATTTAAGGAGGTAATGTTACTGTTATTTAGCAGGATTACGCAAAAGATACTTGACAGATTACCACAGAATTGTGGAACAATGTGGTATGGATCAGGAGAGAACTAAATATTGCTGCAGATCCAATTAAATGCGTGCATGCAGGAATGTTTCAATTTCTCTGCAGCTTTTTATACAGAATTCCTTCAATCTATTTAGCTGGGGTGCACTAGCATGAATGTCTCTCTAGCACGCAACAGATTGCGGCCGACAGATACACAGATGACAAGTCTCTCGCATCACAGGGAGAACTGCATTGCATGTCACTTGCAGGTATGTGCAACTCAAACCATGTCTGCATGGACAGTAATAACTTTATGGACAAAAGCAAATAGTGCTGCACACGGCTATGCAAACCAGTTGTTGATTATGAAATTGTAGCAGGACAAATTAGAATATGACAAAACTATGTCTAGATAATGCATTAGCTGTGGTATAGGTATGCATATCATGGTGTCACCTTCTAGTTAGTTATTTGAATTTACAAAACAGGATGAAATGTCATAATTGACTGCTGAGACAGCTGAGGGTGTGTAACGGTAGCATCTTGATATGGTTGCTTCCCCCCCCCCCCCCCCCCCGTTCAAAACTGTGCAGACTCTGGCTCCAAATGACAATGTCATCATTCATATCTTTTGGCTTCATTTCTGGATAGTGGAAGGAAGTGGAGAACCATTGTCCATCATTATACACAGTCAATGATAGTGTTTACATTTTCCCCGTTAAGTTTCAAGAAGTAAATTCTGTTGTCAGGACCAGTTGCTTCCTATTCAACCATCTCACCCAAATTAAGCATTTTAGCACCCACTTATCTAAAGTCATTCATGCACTAATACCGTCCAGGCTGAACTGCTGTGACTCCCTTTAGGCATCAGGCTTCCACCTCTAGTTTACAACTAATTGAAAACGCTGCTTTCTGGTTATAAAGAGAGTCTGAGGAAAACAAGTTATATAACCCCTATCCTTGCATTCGTACACTCTCCCTTTCAATTCAGAATAGACTTATCAACGATAGCCTCCATCAGCTCACCACTTGTTATCCGTCTCCCTCTTATATAACCTCTCACCCCGTACATCGATGCTAGACACCTCAGATCCTCCTGCCATGGCGTCTTGGTTGTGCCCTGTTCATGGGATAAAAAACGGCCCCGTTCTGAGCTTAAATCAAGAAATGAGAGTATGGTTGCGAATGGTAATTCTACTCCAGCTTCAATATCTGTTGGACGAAGTCAAGAGGTTCTAACCGCTGACAAAACAACAGAGACTCACTCTAGTTGCTGGTGTTGCAAAATAGTTGGTTTTGGATCTGTCTATTTGCAGTATGAGTGGTTTGCTGAAACCTGCGTCACCCATATTGTTATCTCCCTCTTTCTCTCAGTCGGCCAAACTGAACCACATGGTTGACAGCACGCCATTTCCCATTTTACCATCCTCTGAGAGATTATCACTGTATGGCTCTACCCAGCACTTTCTTAGTAGGCTGTATTTCGGACACGTTTTAAGACTCATGGGGATTATGTTTTCCAGTCGGTAGCCTCCATAAGCTTTGGAACAGTCTCCCAATAAGCTTGAGGTTGTTGGACTTGGTAGACTCTTGAGACTCTTCGAAGATTTTTTAAAACCAATGTTCAGACAGGCATTCAGTTAATGCGTTGCAATTTTTATATATTCAGATCTGCTCCCCTTGTTTACCAGACTCTTTTTAATTGTATCATTTTAATTTTGAAGCATTTTGTGACTTCTGTCTTTGAAAGATGCCTCATGAAGAAACTTTGCTCCTTGCACAGACCGTTCTCCTACCATTTTCAGTGTAGCATAAAAAGGTAAGTGCGTAAGTGGTCTGTCTGCACCATTTGACTTTGAATGGCTGGAAAGTTTCAGAACACCAAATTCCCTATATCTAGTTACTTGTGAACGCAGGGATGGGATGGTGTACGGATGAGGGGAGGCAAAGATAAACTGGCAGCAAGGGAGGGAGAGACTTACGAGGGACAAAAATCCAAACACCACTTCACAGGAACAGTGGACTCTGTATTCTGCGCACTCAAATTACTTTGTAAATGCTACTCTGTCAACTTCGCTTGAGAGTCTCCCGATACCAAAACACAACGTAGTCATCTCTGGGCGTGTGCGGAGCGTTGAGTGAGCGGCCAGTGCATTGGCTCGGATGTGACTTTTAATCATGGTGGCGTGCCTCGACCCAGCAGTCTGCGCCGGGCAGCTCGGGCTCATAAATCAACCGACTGTCTCAGTGAGCGGGCTGCAGAGTTCTGAACTCCCCGGAGTGTAATGTATGCTTTAACCCTCGCCAGTTGGACCAGGCCGCTCTTGTCAGGCCTCCGTGCAGCCCCAGTGGTCAGCATGGTCACCGCTGAAATCATGTCTGTGAAGGTAGAGGATGGATGTCCTGGGCATATTAAAGCTCTTTCACAGCTGAGTGAAAGAGCTGTAACATACTTTACTATCCAGTTTTCATAAATTAAATTCCACATATGATGGCTGTGAAATAGAAAAACAGAGTAAGCCTAAAAGTTTACACAAAGTGTGGATGTTTCCAGATTATTACTGGCTGGAAAACTCTGGAGGCTTTCAAAGTTAATACACCACAAAATAAATTAAGCATCAGGTCCAATGCATATAGAGTTAGACTTAAACACATATTAAATTGATTTTGTTTGTGTTTTTATTGCTCTATAGCCTCGGTTCCCAAACTAGGGTACATGTACCCCCAGGGGTACGCGAATTGGTTCAGGGGGTACATGGGGAGAACATTTTATTTGTGTTTTCAAAGTGAAAAAGACCATTTACATTTTCAAACTGAGTTATAAATAATCATGCAATATTAAATAGTCTAAATAGCCAAGTCGCATTGCCAAAAATACTCATGTATACCCATATTCAGCAAAATAATTACACTGCCAATAAAAGTTACAGGTAGGTTAGTGACTGTTAGTAAAAACGAGGGATGGGCATAATTAATCGACAATCGATTAATTGATCCTTGAGAATTTCCTAGATGACATTTTGTCATAGACTTAATTCTGTTGCGTTCACTGCCAACACTGCGAAGCTATACGTCTCCATGAGTGCCTGAGGAGTCCACTGCTCTCTTCAAGTAGGAGGTCTAGCTCCAAAGCTAGCCCCTTCGGACCCAGACAGAGCTGGCTCTGAGTGAGGGGTGACAACCACCACGATCATCCAGCGATTAGGAACTGACAATCATGGTTAACAACTGATTGATAACTTCCATCCGAGTCCTGAAATCCCTGAAAATTTCAAAGTTTCAAGTGTTATATGCTGTATACGAGCGTCGGGGGGGGGGGGGGGGGGGGGGGGGTACGTAGCTGCAGATGTCTGAAGGGGTACAAGACTGTAAAAAGTTTTGGAATTACTGCTCTATAGGATGACAGCATTGAGGGGTTGTAATATAATAGTGGATATTTTTCAATTTTGTATAAAATGTAAAAACAACTATTGAATGGAGTGCTCAACCTTCACAGATACTCATGAGGTCAACTGAATGTGTTTTGTGCTATACAGAATGTTAGTGCACCTCACAGAAAACTTTGAATTTCTTGTCGATAATATAACATATTTTAAACTGATTGTACATGATTTCAGATTTTTGAATGAAAATTGCTCAGAAATGTTTAATACTACTAAGGTGTTTTAGCCAGTTCGGCCTATTTGTATGCCAAAAGGTTTGAAATGTGGATTATTTCTCTGTATTCTATGATGATCTCTGTTTTTATCTTCTCTTATTTTATGTTTGATACAGCACTTTGGTCAACCCTGGCCTGTTGAAAAAGGATCTGTCCGGCAATGTTTGTGAATAATGTTAAACAATTTAATGGGTTTGACTAACTATGATATACTTTACGTACAGTATAATTGTAAAGGCTTGCAGGATACACACATGTTTGCATATATATTGCTCATTCTGTGTTAGTGGGGTTCCTGGTGAGGCATTGAGCCTCCGCAGTCTTCCCTCTACATGGACCTGAGCACCAGAGCTCAGTTTGGGCTGTAATTTCTCTTCTATGAGGCGGAGAGGTGGAGACTGGAGGCTGTCATCGTGATGTTTTTCCTTTACACTCAAACCACAAGAACTTGAGCTATACTCTCTGCCTGGTTCCCAAAGCAAAGCACATTTATCTTCGCTCCATTAGATAAAGAACCCATCAAAGACAATATTTTAATATTATCTGCCTGATGCAGAGGAGTAGTGGTTATAACAAACACACACAAACACACACACACACACACACACACACACACACACACACACACAGCAGCACTAAAAACACACACGTCTGGCAGCCCCAGGAGCGCTCTGGGCACGACCATAAATAAATGAAGAAATGAAAGAGGTGGAGAAGTTGGTGTATTTTCTTTTCTCAGTCTCTTACAGTCGATTACAGTATAACCTCAACACATGTTCAGGATCAGCTGAAGAGGCAGAAAATTGCCACTCAGACCTTTCCTGCAGGACTGCTTGTGTATTTGTCTCCGCATGTGCGTACGTGTGTGTTTGTGTATTCAGTCATAAGGGTCATGCTTTTTAATGTGTGTGTCTCTTGACCCACAATGCAGTGTGTATGTATTTTGTCATAGAAGCCATGCTGTTTGACACGTCTCAACTGCGTATGCACGTGTTTATATCAGTCTGTGTGTGTGTGTGTGTGTGTTCTTGTACAGCTTCTTTATGAGGACCAGATTGAGCCTACAACCAACGGAGGACCTTTTAGCTGGTCCTTTGTTTTAGGTTTTAAGCTTTAGACTTGGTTTGAGGGTTATGGTTAGAATTAGGTTTAGGTCAAGGTAAGGGTTAGCCATTTAGTTTGTATGGTTAGGGTTAGGGGCCCTGGAATGCATTATGCCAATGAGTGTCCTCACTAAGATGTACAAACGTGTGTGTGTGTGTGTCTGTGTCTCTACGTGTGTGTGTGTGTGTGTGTGTGTAGCGTGGTAGCACAGCCTGCTTCTTGACAAGCTCTGGGCCTGATGACAGCCCCTCTGCTCCCTGTCAAGCTCAAGAACAGCTCAATGTGTGAGTGAAGAGTAGCAGTAGGAACGAAGCCTGGAGATCAGAAAGAAGTATGGAGAGTGTGTATTTATATAGTGTGTGTGTCTGTTCTGTTCTTGTGTGTTTATCTGCGAGGCCACAGCCAGGTTGTTACACAGAATCAGATCGTGATACCTCCTCCTCCTCCTCTGCCATCTGTCTACAAACCGTATCAAATTATAATTAATATAATTAATTAATTAATATCTGTGTTGTATCAATACCCAATCATTAATCAGACTTAATCCTGCTCCTCTCTGGTATTCCTGTGTCTCCTCTGGTCAAGTGCTTTCCATCACTACCTATTCCCTTTGTCTCTTTTAAAATTTTCCTCTCACGTCTCTCATTTAGATGAATGAACATCCACACTGACACGTGGACAGGAGTGTTCAGGTTGGAGGAAGCCGACCAGCCAAGTGTTACTGAGCCGCTCACTGATCTGGAAAATAAACAGATCTTAAAGACCAAAGGAGATTTAGCAGGAGAGCGACACAGACGCTCAGTTGATGGAGAGGAAGCACGAAATGTCAGATTCTGTTACCAAAACAACATTTAATGTACTGGAAAAAAAACGTTCACATTATTCAGCCCCTCTCCCTCTCAGGTTCTGACTTGACTCCACAGGTCCAGTTTTGCTCCACTCAAGAGGTTATGATTTCAAGTAAGATAACATAAAAACAAATGATGGATTATGGTGAAACTTGGTATGGTAAGCATGGTCAGGGAAGAACTTTGGTGAGGATCCAGACCAGGGGACTGATCCTGGATTTTTTTGCGTTTTCTCAGGTAATAATTTCAAGATCTTGATTTTAAAAAGTGAGGCACATGAGCTGATAGTATGAGTGTGTGAAATGTGTTGGTTGAGTTCAGTTGAGGACTGTAAGGCATTGTCAGAGGTATGCGTTCTACTGGGTGACGTTCTAGTTAATCACAGAGACTGAAGAGGTTTTATCTGAAGGGGAATCATACATTTCTCTTTGACTGAGATAAGTCAAGAAGTTTCAAACTTCCGAGTCCATCAGTTTCTGTCTGACGCTGCATTAGTCCCGGTGGCAACGGACTATATTCTGGGTCTAGACAGCAGATATCTGGGCTCAATCTTCCATTCGCCGTACACGGATCCAACAAGTTTCTTTTGTCAACGTTTCTCCAAAAAAAAACACAAATGGATATTTTTTGTAGTTGTTTAGGGTGAGACAGCATTTTGGCTCATCTCTATAAACAGCTTTCTGAATAAGAATGTAGATATTCAAGAGCAGAGGCATTTTGGTTCATGTGTGAAACCTTTCTTCTCTCTACGCAACTGTCTACCACGCTTGGTCAAACTTCCAGCCCCAAAATCATGTCCCTCCTCTACAGATTTGACATTTTCCCATGGAGAATCTGTTTATAGAGATTAATATATTTGACGTCCAGTGAATTTTCCTGAGGACACCTGGCCTCACAGATGTGGTTATATGAAACTCAAGCCGACTGAAACTTCCCACTCAAACAGAGCTATATTAACCACAGTCTACAGCAGAGACGTGCTAGACATACACCAAATAAACACAGTATAAACGTGGTTAGAATTTCATCGCCACCAAGATGAACCTTCCCCATCCACGACAACAGAGGCAGCACTGACTCAGAGTCGAGGCCACGCTTTGCTTCCCAAATTTACAAACTCACATTACAGAAGCAAGGAAGAAAACCGTGTAGGAAAACAATGTGGCCAGACGGTGGTTTGAGTAATGCTTCCCCATCTCTGTTGATCTTTGAGTGTGATATCTTTTTACCAAGGCCAGCTTTGATGTCATGAATTTACTATACATGTGGCATAAAAGCCCCTCGGACAATAAGATAATCTTCAAAGGACCTCATTAGAGCAGATGACCGTCTTCAAAAGAAGGTCAAGTCCAAATCCAGATTTTTGTCGACTTAAAGAGGAGCTCATCTGATCCTCCAGGCTGGAACTCATGTTTGGTTCCTGCACACCAGTGCAGACCAGAGGATTTGATTTAATGGTATCATAACACATGCTGTTTATGCTGTGTTCCCCAGTCAGCGCAGAAGACCTTATTTGGCTCTGGGAGCCTCTGTTGAACCCCTGCATGGATAAACCACAAACAGAATATCAACAATGGACATCAACAGTATCATATATGCATGCGTGTGTGTGTGTGTGTTTACAGTGTATATATAGTATTCTCAAATATTATTACTATGGAAATCTGAATAAGTCCTTTGTCCAGTGCTGAGATTGGCTGCAGTGCCACTGTGGCGATGGGGATGACAAGAGGCCAAACAACATTATTCCTCCATATCTTATTATTTTACTATTCGCATGGCCAAAAGGCAGATGATCTACTTAACAGCAGGAAGAGCCTTTTCACTCCTCCACCTCTCCTGCTTCGGCTCTCAGGGGTAAATGGGGCAGAATAAGAGAGAAGATAGCAGGTGGGAAGGGGTTTTTCTTCCCGCTACGGATAATTCAATTACTCACAATGCACTAAGAGAGAGCATGGTGCATCATGGGATGAGTGTGCCACCCAAGTCTTTGATGTGAGAGCATTAGAGGCTCGAGAAAACAAACCAAGACACGTCTCTCTGTGTAGAAGATCAGTAGCTGTGTACGCATTTGTGTAAAAAAGTGCAAAAACAAACATTATGATCAGAACTTGTGCTCGACTCAACTATAAAGACAGGAGCCACGTCTACGATGTGCATAGCTCTACTGTATATGTCGCAACTATCTCTGAATGGAAAGTCATCCTCAGGTGTCTGGTATATGAAACCTCAACATGGAGTATGTTTCCCAAAATTCTTTTTTATTTGGACATCGGTGTATCTATATAAAACACTCCCTATACCTTTATTTACAGTGTTTACTTTCTATATGTATAACAGATCTGTCATGTATGTAATAATGCAGCAAAATAGAAATTCTTCAGAAACAACACCTTTTTTACAAACAAATAAACAAGCAGCTTATGTAAAGTCTTGAATCTATCTATCTATCTATCTATCTATCTATCTATCTATCTATCTATCTATCTATCTATCTATCTATCTATCTATCTATCGATCGATCGATCGATCTATCTATCTATCTATCTATCTATCTATCTATCTCTCTATTTATCTACATTGTCGTATTTGTATTATTCTGTTGGATGGCCTTACTTTGACCTCAATATCCTTGCAGTTATTTTTGACCAAGCTACGTCCGTTAACACACAAAAAATAGCGAAGGACAGCCTTCTCCTACCTGCAGAATCCTATGAAAGTTAGAAACATGCGGAAAGGACGCTGAGAAATGAGTCCTGCATGCATCTGGTGCTTTCAAACTGGACTACTGCAACTCTTTATTATCTCCAGTTGATCCAAACCACTGCAGTGCAAATTTTGACAGGAACTTCTCGCTCTCTCTTTGACCCCATTTATACCCCACTACTTCATGCATTATGCTAGTTTGTGCTCTCCCTCTTTCTGCAGGTCCTCCAGAACTTATAACTATATTATCACTAGAATTTGTATCATTAATAGGTTCTGGGATTGTTGCTATTCTCATTATAAAAATCATGTTGACTGTGTTCAAATACGAATTATACAAACTATTCCTGCCCCACATTTTCTCTCTTCTTCACCGAGTCAGTCGAGGCAGACAGTCGCCCACAGTCTGGTTCTGATGAAACCTGCTCCATGGTCAAATAGACTTATTGCTCATTATTATATTGCTAGGTCTCGGCCTTATGCTGTAAACTGCCTTGAGACAATGTGCTGATAATGTTGTGACATGGCACTAACTTATAAAGTAAATAAAACAGAATTTTGTTTTAAGTTTATCATTTCAAATGTCCGTACTTAAATTGATTCAGATTCATAGTCCTCTCCTTTGACTTCACTCCAAAACAACGACGCATGAAAAACTGTCCAACACCCTGTTCCTGGGGAAACAGCCCTGACTGTGATCCCTGTCACTTTATCTCTTCCTCTAATCTTCACCCCCACCTGCTTTTGCTCAGTCTGGATGATGAAGATAGACGGACTGCCATCCACTGCATGTGTTGACACGACCACGGGGGGGACGTCACTGCAGGGATGGTTGAGAAAACAACTTGATGCAGACGTGTTTTCAGTAAACACCATCTAAATCACTGTGTGCATGTTCCACAAACACCAGCTGAAGGTCCCAGTCTCATCTCCAGCGGTCCTGGTTTTCTTTTGACATAGTCCACCTCCTAGAATTATTCCCCCTGTCCTCCACCACTTCCCATACTTTCCTTTTTTCCCAGGACATCCGGCAAGGGAAACCGCAATAACATTTCACCCGAGACTCAGTCAATATTATTCCTCAATATCTTCAAAGTGGGACAGAGGATATTGGAGCCTGTGCAATAGACGGGTGGAGATGGTGGTGGGAGTGTGTATGTGTAGTCCAGCAGAGAGCAGAGACGGCAGACAGACAGAGAGAGGGAGAGAGAGAACCTTCAGCGTGGCCTTCGCAGTCGCTCTGTCAGTCAGTGTGTCTGAGAAGTATGGCTGCCTGAAGCTAAGGGCCGCTCCTTCATATCCATCAAACTCACATTTTTTTTGAAGCCCCGTCTGTCTGCCCTCAGGTCAACCATCTCTTTACCTCAGTCCGCACTGTGCATGATCTCAATTCTTCCTCACACCACTAGGGGTCCCTGTGTGCATAAAAAACAAAATGCACATAGTATGCATCAGCAGACCCAATGACCGCTTCATCCTCAGCTTAATGGATGTGGATGAACGTATTTGGTATATTGTTCATGTGGTGTAGCAGTAGCAGTGGTAGCAGTTGTGATAGAAGTGGCTCTGTCATTACAGACCGATACACAAGTAATGATGGGGGGGGGGGGGGGGGGGGTAATGTTGGGGTTTTGTGGCAGGACTTCGGCACAACGTCAGACAGACGAGCTGCCGTGGAGCCGAGAGGACAAGTAGACACAGGATCCTTATAGAGCTGCAGGGCCACAGACATTAATAAGGTCTCCTCGCTCTCTCCCTCCCTGCCTGTGAGCTTTTGGTCGGCGTGTCCACATGGGGTGCACGCTGTGTATAAAGGCCACATTCAAGAGGAAATATGCAAAGTCCATAAAAGTGGTGGAAAGCATTGATTTTGCGAGAGATATACTTAATTCAACAGTTAAGAAAAAACGTATTTTCTTCACAACCCGCCTCAGCTCTCTTCTCCCTCTCTAACACCTCCCCAGATGTGTGCGTTTCCATGGCCTCTCCATGCAGGAACATTAACTTTAAAGTCTCCTCTCGTCCCCAGCTAGGCTATATGCTCTAAGCGCTGGCTCCTGTCCAGGAATCTCCTGCAGTCAGCCGCTCATAAGCCGGCGCTTTCTGCCCGGCCAAGAATGTGGAAAAGCTCCTTCAAAGAGAAGGCCCTCTGCAAGGTGTGGTTAAAGAGCAGGTACCTGGAGTCCACAGGTGGCCAAATTAGAGCGGGGTGAAAACCGCTAACTGAAACCCCGCCTCAGAGCGAGAAGCCACAAGGGGGGGGGGGGGGGGGGGGGGGGGGGGGGTGACAGGGCAGCAAAGATTAAAAAAAACATTAGATCAACATGGTTCCACTCCTTTACATGCTGCCTTCACACATCTAAAAGCATTCTTGTGCAGATGCATACGTCCAAGACACACAAATACTAAGACTTTAAGACTTTTCAGCCTTTCAGTTGATCAAATCTTGATGAATGGGACCCCGTAAAAGCAGTCAGGGTCAAGGGTCAGAGGGCAGAGGTGTCGGAGTTTTACAACGTGAAGCCGTGTTGAAACACAAGCTGATCAAAGAGGCTCTGCACAATCGGCCTCACTCTGAACGGAAAGTACAACGAGGGCACAGGGACAGTCAGCGGCTGACAGAGCTGCACAGGAAGAGAAGTGAGCGCAGAGTGGTGAGAAGAGGAGTGGAGAGTAGTGGGGAACATGGCCCGAGGACAAAGAGCTGCTTGTGTCAGCGTCCGTCTGCCTCCCCCCCCTCCGGTGCCACTTGTTTGAGGGGTCCCTGTGATAAATTTCCCACTACTTGACTCGGTCACACTGTCTGCCACTTGGACAATAACTGAGGTCATAGTCCAGTATGTGGAGCGTTGACATCTCTGCCTGCTACAGAGAAGGAAGGGGGGGGAGACTTTCTTTCATCATCCAGCGTTTATTTCACATATCCCCGCTCATGACTAATACGTCTCAGGACGAACGCCAGGCGGAAAATAAATAAAACACCTCTCACAGTTGTCTTTACTCAGACTTGTTTATTTGTGGTCATTAATCATGCACGTAAACGTCTGAGGCCCGGTGCCGCAACGTGCGCTCACACACCGTACACTGGTCTGTCACAACAGACGGACAGAGATGGATGGAGCCCGGGTGAGGAGGAAGCACATGACAACATGTGAAAAATTGTTCATTTACATCTTTGGAATGAGTCTGATGAAATTCAAACAAAACAAATGCTCTGAGCTGCCGGAGCTGTGTAAAGCCACCTGCCCTCCAGGCCCTGCGTTGCCGAGGACATAGTCCCTCTCAAAGTAAAGGAGAAATAACGGCACGTTTTTCAACCGTCACACACAAAGAACACAGACATTGCACTTAAGACAAAGGAGGATCGGTCAATGTGGTTCAAAGCTTTTTGTTCTTGACTTCTTGTAGCTGCTAGAGGTCACCCTGAAAAATCTCTGGAGTAAAAGAAAAATGATAAACAACACTTTCCAAGCCGCCCTTATACGAAATCAAATGTATACGTGTATCACACAACTGTGAAGGCGTTGGTATAGTTCTCTCTTTATAAGGCATTGATATTTATTTAAACATAAAGGTGTTTCCAAATTTCTATTCATCATTTTATTGTTAACAGTATTTCTATTTTAATTCTTATTACATTTTTGCCTGGCACTGTTACTTCCTTTTGCTGCTGTGTTGATCGTGAATTTCTTCTATGGAGGAACGATAAAGGTACATCTCATCTCATCTCATCTAATCTTATCTTATCTTATACTTTTGTATGTATTTTAATATCTATTCAGTGTTTTGTTTGGACCCTGGCTGAATATTAAAATGTTTTCATCATCATCATCATCATCATCATCATCATCATCATCATCATCATCATCATCATCATCATCATCATCATCATGACAGAAATTAACCTCCAGCCTACTGCTGGGCTCATATTCTTCTGATGAAACGTGCAGGACAGTCAGAGAATTTATGTAGAATGAGGAAACGTCCCAACTCAGAGTACAAGACGTTTTAACTTTTTCAAGAATCGTCCAGTAAACACTGTCCTGTCCTTTCTTGTGGAACTCAACTCATTCGAACCTGTCATCCCTCTCTGAACCTGTGCCCCCTCTTCTTATTAAAAGAAGCAGGGCTGTGTGTGTGTCTGTGTGTGTGTTTGTCGGGGGTTGGGAGGTGGAGGGGTAGGGGGCTACACTCCAGTCGTCCCACCTCTCTCTCTCTCTCTCTCTCTCTCTCTCTCTCTCTCTCTCTCTCTCTCTCTCTCTCCCACAGTCAAAGACGCTCCAAACTTGCGGAGCGCACCGCGCCAAACTCTCCAAAGAGTTTACAGCTCCTGCTTCGGGACCGAGAGGAGACAGGAAACGCTCTAGAGACGATTATTCTAGGCGGAAAAGTTGAATGGCAGCGTCGGGAATGGCGCAGAGGCGGAATGGTCCTCCAGCCGAGCCGCACACGTGATCCCAGAGGCCACCGGTGACACTTTTCACTATTTATTTATTTGCAAGGGGGACGAGGACAGGACAACTCAAGGAGAGCTCACAGGAGAGAAGTCAAAGTGTGGTGGGAGCGCGAGTGTCACAGGAGTCCAGTCCCCTCGACGCGATGGTCTGTGCGCCGGGACTCAGCTGGGTGCTCCTCAGCGCCCTGCTGCACACCGCGGCACCCTGGGGCGCACGGCAAGCCGACAGACCGAAGCAGTGCGACGCACCGAAGTCGGTGAGTGGTGTTGGAGGAACTTTACTTAAGTCATAATAATCATGTATGATAATACTTGACAGAAACACACACACACACATACACACACACACACACACACAAACCACAAAACAGCGGCTGACACTAAGTCCCATGTTTGACAGGTCGTTCCTTAGCTTGCAGAGTTTAGAGAAAACAGTGACACTTGTTATTAATGAAATTAAATTATATTATTATGAAAATTATGTAGACAATTATTATTGTAATTTAATTGTTAGTTTGTCTAAATGTCAATACTAATCCTATGAATTAAAAGCACCCTACATTTGCATCTGCTAGGATGAGCTCAAATGTTACAACATTTTATACATTATCACATTTGATTATGCGTTAAAATAATTAATGTTCAATTAAATTAAGTGAGTGGGATAATGAATGTAGACTAATGTTACATTAACGGGACAAATATGGAGAGATAGAATAAAGCCTAATGATTCCCTATAATAATAATAATAATAATAATGATAATAATGATAATAATGATAATAATGATAATAATAATTATTTATTATCGATAATAATTTATGTCCAGGGGTTTAAACCGTTACCTTTTCAAAATAAGAGACGCTCAGTTCTCACCTCCCTGTGCAGCTCCAGCTTTCACGGACTCGGGGCCTCACAAATTAACTGATGTTTGCCAATAGACATCTGCACCTCTCGCCCACTGCACGGCTGTTTATGTGACAAACCCACGGGTGACTTGACTACATGCGCAGAAAACGTTTCTGACCTTTGAGAGAGGTGATCGTGTTCCAGCGCCACATACGCACGCACACGCACAGACACATATATACGCATGGCCTCTCAAAACCGCTTATCAGACATATTGGTGGAATTATGGAAGTGAACTGCGCGGCACCTTGAGCACTCCAGCTCCATTATAACGTGTCTGCGCGCCCGTTTGTCTCCCACCGTGAACGCACATGAGGATGGGGTAAAAAAAAGTTAATCAAAATCATGACTGCAAACCTCTCATCCAACACGCGCGTCTCTCTTCAGGGGGAAAACAGCAGGACGGGCCTGTAGCTGTGACCTCTGCAGACACTCGCGGTCGCGCCCGTGAGGGTGAATGTTATTGAGGTTGTCATTAGGAGTCGTTCGGAGATCACAGGCCTTTGTTGCGTTATTGCATTATGTGCGGAGAACGGATCCGTTGTGTGAGATCACAGAGGGCCCCGTGCTCCCTCGCTTCATGTGATTTGTAATGCGTCAGTACAGTGGTCTCTGTTTTCTGTTAAGAGTCATTTCCCCCCCCATTAAAAGAAAAAAACGGGGAGCCTGCGTGCATGGGCTTCCTCTCTCCAGAGAAGACCACGCAGCTTTCACTGAAGGGACCTCGACCCTCTGCTCCTGCAGGAGAACTCACACAAGCTGCACTTTCCATATCCAAATGTGTTATTTTATGTGTTATTTAATAAGAGAATATTTGCTCGTTAGCCGAACATGCAAAAAAAAAAATGAAAGAAAAAAAAATTGGAGATGTCTCTGAACCCTCAGCCTGCAGCGTCAAATGTGAAAGTTGATTAAAAAAGCTCTGTTTAAACACCGAAAACTGAACAGCGCTTTGAAATTAAATCTTGCACTTTAAGATTTATTTTGTCTAGAAGGATGTTCTGCCAGAAATACAGGCTGTACATGTCAGTGCACTTCATTATGATGATAACAGAACATCCACTTCCCTCGCCTTCTTGGCAGCTGTATTTGAGACGTTTTATGTGGCAGGAGGCAGCGTTGGCAGCGTGCAGCATCACATGCTGCAGGAAATCTTGATTACATTTTGAGAAGTAAACAATTTCTAAGAATAACTTTATTTAAGAGTAATGGGTTTCATCCCCTCAAATGCCTGATTACGCCGCGTGTCAGACGCCAGAAGTTTGATATTGCTTATACAAGAAAATTTCTTTTTTTCCCTTCATATTTGAATAATGCCTACATCAAAGTTATATGCACATGCGCAGCACGTTTTCAGAGCACTTAACAGGAAACATATTTTAAATGCAACATGCTCTGACTTAAAGTGGCTGTGATCATTTCATTTCCATTGTGACATTGTTTTGTACGATAACCGCAATAGACAAACACTTCCTGTAGTGTAAGACATCCAGGACAAAAAGCAGTGCTGAACTTGAGGCTGTCAGCAGCACATCTCCCTGACTGGTTTAAAAAAAAAAAAAAAAAGTATCATAGAGGGGTCAGAGCAGGAGAGCAGGTTTCTTTTAGTTTTTGGCTTTTATGAGCCCCATTGCAGTATATTTGCACTGTAGCCTTCAAAATGCTTCCCAGGCCCAAAAGAGGCTTTGGCAAACTGAGGTATGCACCTCAACAATACACAGGGGTCTGTTTGCAGCCCAGAAGGCCCCTCTATAAACTCCCTGCACTGCACCTCAGTTGCCGTCGTCTGTATGAAATGGTATTTCAATCTTTCACTCGTTGACCTGAGCCTATGAGCCAGAAAACCACAATAGAGGGAAAATGTGTCAGCTTTAGTTTTAGGGCGAGGTGATTTGCTCCAGTGTGATGGCTCTGGTATTTTTGTTTCCTTTTGCTCTCAAAATCTTTTGCCTTCATCTTTTATTTTCTTCCCTCTTCTCCTGCCTCGGACTCTTCCACAGCAAAGTGACATGAACTCCTTCCTGTGGACAGTGAGGCGTTCACCTCCTCATCCACCCTCTTACTTATTTGGCACCATCCACGTCCCCTACACACGAGTATGGGACTTCATCCCCAACAACCTGAAGCAGGCTTTCTACAACAGCCCGAATGTTTTCTTTGAGCTGGACCTGACCGACCCTCAGACCATCTCCAAGCTGACCAGCTGTCAGCTGCTGCCCCATGGGCAGAACCTGCAGACGCTGCTACCTCGGGACTTGTACCGCCGCCTCAAACGCCACCTGGACTACGTCAAACACATGATGCCTTACTGGATGACCTCTGACCAGCGTGGCCGCGGCCTGTATGCCGACTACCTGTTCAACGCCATAGCAGGGAACTGGGAGAGGAAAAGGCCTGTGTGGGTGATGCTGATGGTCAACTCGCTGACAGAGCTGGACATCCGGTCCAGGGGGACGCCGGTGCTGGACCTGTTCTTGGCTCAGGAAGCTGAGAAGATGAGGAAGACGACAGGGGCAGTGGAGCGGGTGGAGGAGCAGTGTCACCCCCTCAATGGGCTCAACTTCTCTCAGGTAAGAGGAGAGTTTTTTCACATATTTGAGTGGATACACCGGGAACTCCAGGAACTCGAGGGGGCCTGAGAAGAACCCTGGAGTTGTGGATCCATCTGCTTGTAGTGTTGAACACAACAAGTTGGACTCAATGATCCACTGTAAAAGTTGAGTGTATGTGGTAAAATTTCTGGTGTTGCTCCGTCTTTGAGAGCAACAGCCTGAGAATGTGGGAGAAGGCAATATAGGAAGAGACAAGGTGATTAAAAGTCTTCTGCGTAAAGACAGCTTTACGGTTATGGATTCTCCTCGACCTCACTATACAAACACTCAACAGCTGAATCTGCAAAGAAAGAGATCAGGCTGAGTAACGCACATCCTGAAAAGATAAGAAAAGGTGAGAAGAGCGGAGATTTCCCTCTTTCATTACAGCGGACTGTCTGTTTGAGTGTCTGTGGAAACACGAGACTCTCACTGCAATCAGAGAATAAGAAATGAAGGAAATGACCCAGTGAACTGATGAGCAGAGCATAGGGAGTGGATTGTGGAATTCTTTCAGCTTCTTATTTGGTAGTTAAGTGCGTCCTCTGTTTAAAGGCCCGTGTGAAAATTTTCAAAAATGTAAAATAAACTAGTGTGAAGGGGGGGGGGGGGGTTCCCAGGGTGGGTTTGCAACTGAGCCAACACAATGCATAAAACAGTTGTTGTTCATATACACTGTGTTTGATGAGGTATATATAAGTATTTAAGACTAAATACAGTATCTACAGGGAGTGTTTCCATGTTTAATTTATAGTGAGATGGCCTTAATGCTTTCAAAGCTGAGTCACCTGGGTTAAATAGTAAGAGATAATTCTTCCAACCGCTGGAGGTCCCTCTGGGATGAGGATGTTCTCTTCAACTCCCTCCACAACCTTTCATCTGCATTAAAACATCTCCGTATGGGTGTGTTTGTGTGTGTGTGTATTCATAACCGAACACATGTGCTTTGCCTGCGCGGAACTCCACACACGAAGGCGCCGTGTGAGCCTGCAAAACTCGGTGCAAGCAGCATTGGCGGCGCATTGCAACAGATTCTGTGAAAGGCCGAAGCCTACATGTGACGGGTCGCAGGTCTCTGGGGCTAATTTGAGAGGCAGTGGGCTCATAGCCTCTCCGCTTTCATCAACACCTCCTAACGACACTGTCAAAAACCGCACTGCATGCCCTGCACATGCCTGAGAGCTTTACTGCCCCTAGAAATAAGCTCAGCAAGGCCCACTGGGCTTCTCAGTAATGAAGAGGACAAGTGGAAATGGTGTTAGGAAAGGCTTTGCAGTTTTTTTAGTCTGTTAATTCCTGTGGCCTGCCCTTTTCTTGTCATTAGAGTATTCATGTCCCTGATGTGACATACGCTGGCAGGCACTGCCCCTAAAGGCAACACTGTCTTGAATGACACTGTTACAGAGTTTGACCAACTTAAGAAAACTGTGTTAATGTTCCTGGAGAATTGTGTTTCACTTCGATCTTCATGATCTATCATTCCTCAGTGCTCAAAAGCACAGGCAGAAAACTCTGGATTTACAGTGGACGGTAAAACTTTTACAAGACAGGTGCTCAAATTCAGATAAGAGTTTTATTGCCATGGAAATTCTGTCCAAATGGGATCACGGATAACTTGAGTTTCACCCTGCCACAACACGAGCACTGCCGGACTGCAGCTTTCAGCCCCCTGGTTTCCAGATATGTATGAGAACAAGTCAGAGCCCAACTGAAACTGACATGGAAACCATTATTCTCAATTATAATAATTTGTGATTTAATCTGAACACTATGGTTGATTGGATCCCTCTACGCTCGACTGCAGCAGCGATGAGGTCAGAGGAGGATGGATAGACAGAGAGTCAAAGAGAAAATGCGTGGGTGGGAATCAGAAGAAAGGGAAGTGAGACACTGGAGAGAGGGAAAGGCAGAGACAGACTGCGGAGCAGAGAGAGAGCAAAGTCAGCCGAGGGGTTGAGAATGCACAGAGACTGATGTACATCGCCTCACCACTAACGCTAATCTGAAACATGAGCGATTCTTAAAAGGGGAGTTGGGAGAGGATCCAAACTCTGCCGGCCCACATATTATTTGTTCTCAATAAAAAAGTAGCTGCTTACAATATCCTATAATTTTGCGCTTAGAAACATAAACGCTGGTGATTTATCATCTATCACAATGAAGATTCGTCCGTGGCACCTGGCAGTGGGGCACGCTCTACAGTGGGAGACAGGTTTGTTCAGCCCTGCGGGTTACGTTGTCTTGCGGGGAACCTGTGACCTCAGAGGATGTTGTTTTTAGACAAAAAGTGCTGCAGTAAATGAATCAACCTCTGTGGGGATGAGAGGGGGGGCGGAGGGGGAGCTTTAGTGCAGTGATCCTTGGTGAGGTGGGTGATAGCGCAGCAGAGACAAGGAGACCTCTAATGAAGACTCCCGTCTTTCTGAGGCCTCTTTATGGTCCCATTTGATATCAGAGAGGTGTGGATGACTCTGTGAGAGGGAGGTTATATTCTGTGGAAACAGAGACTGGTCGTGATGCATGGTTCTTCTCCACTTCCGTGGAGGTTGATGTAAGTTGACAACTGGGCGAGCCGACGAGCACCAAAGTCTTTGTGAATGCTCCGATTGGGAAGGGCTGGAGAAACCTTAGTGTCTCAGAGGGAGCAAGCATTTCAACCAAATCTCCAAGATTCCACATCACCTATTATGCTTCCTCTTCCCCATCGTGTAAATTGATCCGTCGTCAATTAGAATAATGTCTCTGAAGATGCAAGGTATTTTTTTTGGGCTGTTGAATTAGAAACAAGAAATTCCCTCTCTCAGCAGTCAGCACCATGATAACGGTGCAGCACGGTTGTTGGTGCCCAGCATCAAACGTCAGTGGCTTATTTCCACCTACATGCTGTATATTTTTGGAGATAAGACGCAGAACAAAAATGGATTTAGTGCGCAGCCTGTTGGCCTCTCCCTCTCTCACCAAATAAACACCCGTATTTATTTTCCCTGGGTCGCATTGCAGCTGAGGCCACTGGCCCATGTCGGAGAGAAATTACATCATATCAGTGGCGCCTGCCTCCCTGGGCATGGGTCAAAGGTCATGGCGGGAGGTGGTTGTGGAGCCGCGGAGCAGCAGAGCGGTGAGGAGACTGGCAGTCTGCTGGGGTCAGTCTGGGCAACTGCTGAGCAGGCACAGGCAGGCAGCACCCAAATCTGATAGAGTACCCGGCCCGGCGTCTGGTCAGGCCGAATTTCCATCAGCTATTTTGTGCTAAGAGTTGTGTGAGAGACAGTTTGTGCGAGTGTGAGAAAGAGACAGAAATGGCGGTCGGCACACCTCAGTGTTGCCAGGTCGGGGCTGCAGAAGGGGCTGCGCAAGGGTTTTTCAGGGATAGTGGCGCCGTAGGTGACAGACTCCAGTTTCCTCCCAGCAGGAGGGTTGTCCTCCTCCTGGTGAGGAGGATCTTTGTTTACAGCCTCACTCTCAGTCGGACGTGTCTATTTCCATCAGGGCAGCTCCTGTGCCATCCTCCTGCTGGTGAGGACGCTGCACTGAAGCTGACGCTGCAGTCTGACATGTGCTGTGGTCACAGCGGGACGCCTTAAATCCTGGAGATGTAACCGAAGTATCATGATCATGTATTTCTTGAGGATATGATTATCCGAAATGTGATGATGTTTAGGATTTGTAATATTACTGTATGTATGAAACTGTATAATGAAAGGCACTTGGTGTCTTGGACAGCAAACTCAGAGTTTTATAAAGTGAAAATCATGTCCGTCCGAGCCAGAGACACCCCCTTTAGACCCAACAGAGTTTCCCATAAGTCTTTTTTATTTCACAAGACATTCTTTGTGATTTGTAGTTGTGTTTGGTTTTCCAATTCAGATTGGACTGCATAGCCCAGGGATAGAAGTCAGTGATTTGAAAATGATTTTAAATCAGTAAAAGTCAAATACAGCACATATCCAGGAGGAATGTTTTTCTCTGAACAGATCCAGAAGTTTCTGGCCGTGCATGGCAGCTTCTTGATGTGCCGTAAGCAAGCGACTGTAATAGTCTGGGCCCAGGGTAGTGAACGTCTCCAAAGACTGGGCAAGGGTTTCTAAGAGCAACAGCAGAAATGAAATCAAAATACGATTCCCATGCGTCGTATCAAATCATGCAGAATACTTTGTCTTTCTTGGATCGTGTTCACCTAAACAGGACATCTTTAAAGGGAGGAATTAACTAACGCCAAACCTTACCCATTTCCAAATATTTACATTTCGTGACGGGTGTGTAAGTTTAGGTTTGAAGGGATGCGTCGGCCGCGGAGTCTGACTGATGGAAAAAGCGACTCGGTGGCTGCACTTGCTCGTCTTTTCTCTGACCTCCTCATTCCTTTTGGATTTCATTTCAGTTCTTCTCGCTCCCTATCTTTCTCCCTGACGTGTCCTGGGGCTCTGGTTGTCTCATTGCTAAACCATTGCTCATCTGCACACATGCACATCAACATACACACACACAAACACACACACACACACTGGGTGGAAAAAAGAGGTGGAAGGAGAGGAGGAGAAGGGGAAGAGGAGATTACCTTTAAAGTGTGCTGGCGACGTGTATCCCCTCTTTAAGCGTGACATCTGAGGGTGTTTCACATCTAAGCTATAATTACCTGCGCAAATATGTGGAAAACTGCAGGGCGACACGTATCAGGTCGATCATCTGGTCCCGTCGGCAGGCAGACGGCAGTCCCACTGTTGCACTAATAACTTAATAGGCCCCTTAATGACCAAATAGCCTGCTGCCATCCAGAAGCACTTAGACAATTATGTGCTGGCCAGAACCCTGCACGATGAGGCGAGATGGAGGGAGGCAGAGAGGCAGATATGGACGAACAGAAATCCGGGACCCTGTGCACTTGACAACTGTATGAGACCCAGTTTCTTTATCTCGATTCATATTTATACAATGAGAAATTAGAGGTGAAAGAAAAAAAACGTGTTACAGCCACGATTGAGTTTGATGTTGATGGGAGAGTAATACATTGTGGCTCCAAGAAATGTTCCGTTTAAAGTAAGTGCCACAATTTTAGCATTTTCTTAACTGGAAAAACGAAGTCGACCTCACTTTCTCCACTTGCCTGCCCTTACTCATTTATTCAAAGTTGACAGTGGCAAGTATTTCGAACAAATAAATCACGTGGCGGTGCGGAGAATTGAGTTTGTCTTGCTAGGGTGGACTTCTTTATCCTGCAGAACTTTGTTAAAAACTTTCAACAATCAATAAACCTGCTTTTCTGCTCCTCTATAAACTCCAGTCCAACAGAGGTCACATCCCTTTTCTCACTCGAGTACCTGAGAGACCGGCCGTAATGACTCCACCATATTGTCGCTGAGATTGAGAAGCAGAGTGTACCAAAGTATGGAGCGCTCCTCCATACTTTGGTGTCCAGTGTGCCAGGTCTTTCCCTTCGCCCACATTCTGCCTTTGGTGGAGAAAGTGAGCGTTCCTTTCTTTCCCTTCTGCTCCTGTCACAGTGTGGATCCATCCTCCCTCTGCATACACACACACACACACACACACACACACACACACACACACACACACATAAACACACAGCATATTTGCATGTTACATATTAGCTCATCACAACAAGGGAAACTGTAGTACATTGTATAGGCTGAGTTTCTGTGGAAAGGTCAGGTAGTTTCCATAAAGGCTGAGGTTAATCTCAGGTTGTGTGAGCCAGAGGCTGATTGATCACAGACAGGAATGTGACTGACTGATTTCCTCGGAGACCCACTTGGCCCCTCTGGAATGTTGTTGTCTTTTGGGACGGCGTTGTTTAATAACCTTTGTTTAACCAGGTTAGCCCTGCCGAAAGCAACAGATCACTGTGCAGATCTGAGGCGCTCTGTGTGTGCTGCTGCAGTTTGTGCTTTTTCTCTCTTTTAGATAATATCACTCACGGCTTTATTCTGTTTAAACTGTGGGAGGGCTTTTGAAAACAGAACAACAGTTTATAGCTTTGTTTCTCCAGGCTGTTGCACTTTTTGTTGTTACTTTTCAAATTTCAAAGTAAAAGAAATAAAGACTGAAAGCTTGAGATAGAAGTGTGTATAGACTGTATGAAAATGGACAACATGTGATCTCTTCCTCCCACTATCCAGAAATGAAGCCAAAATATTCAGAATACGAAAGCCACCATTTTGCGTATTTAGATATGTGCAGTAGAGATTTGCAGTAGGGACCTTTATGCTGCGGCATCAAGGTCCCGCAGACTCAACTAATCATGAATCAGTCGGAGCTGTCAATCATTTCATCATTCTTTTCACCAAATTGTTATGACTTCAAATAAGAAATTAAATCCAAATTTACTGGAAAAACAGTGTGATAAGAACTACCTTAAATGACAGAAATGATCTTTGAGAAAAAAAAATGACGTGGATTACAGTAACTTGGCAAACATCCCAACCCCTAACATGGAGGAGGTGACATTTTGGCCTATACTGCTGCCAACCACCGGCTGGTGATTGAGACATTTTTTAGATCTACCATATCTTCCGTCTACGGTTGAAACTCTGGCTCCTTTCTCACATGTTCACAACTCACCAATCACCATGTGAAGTTAGCATGAACATCTGAAGATATTCAAGAATCCAATAAGTGATTCTGTTGAAACATGCTAGCCGGAGTCTGAAGTTTTTTAACTGCAACAGAGCTGGAGCAAGAATTTAGATTTCTGTCCACACCATTTGTCTTTAAAGTTAATATAAATGTGCAGCAGCCACAAATATTACCCTGAGTTATTGCTAATAAACGTAGGATGTGAGACAGCAGGACCTGACTTTTTATCTTTATGGTGGTTTGAAAAGATTGCCAGTGCAATATGGCATGTTCGGTGGTCCGAGATGAACTCAGTGTAGCGGCCTGCCTGTGACATCAGCCCCGGCACACACACACCACACACCTCTTACACACCACTGGCCTACAGTCATAAATAAGTGCCAGCAGAGAACAACTGAGCGTGAGTGTGTGTGTGTGTGTGTGTGTGTGTGTGTGTGTGTGCGTGTGTGTGTGTGTGTGTGTGAGTGTGTGTGTGAGTGTGTGTGTTGAGCCAGGCTTGTCAGGGATTAGGTAGCATTAGCGGAGCCCTCTCACTGAACCTGGTTTTAATGTGACCCATGCTTCTTCGCTGGCCCCTCTGCCCTGTCCCCATTATACACAACCCAGTGGACCACTTCAGCTCTACTTACAACCTGCCCCTGCACCTCTCACCTTTCTTTACCCCCTCTACCCCAAAACATACTTGTTCACGCTCGTTTTCACTCTTAGCTCATTTATTTGCATGATCCTGGAAGACAAATAATAAAGTTTTATGGATGTTTTTTTCTCCAGTCAGAGGCGAACAGTTTTTATGGCCAATAGTGTGTGTCACACATAGAGAGGTGAATTAGAAGGAGGGTTTAATGAAACAATCTGCTACTGAGCTCAAAGCTGGAGTGAAAGCAGATTGAGTATAAGTGGGTACTTTATTCAACCCTGTACGCTGGTTTGTTTGTCAGCATGATTACGCTGCTACTGAATAGATTTCCACAAAACTTGGGAATAAGGATGAGACATGGGCCAAAAGATAATCTTTGAAATTTTGTGGTGGATTTGAACAAAAAGAACAGATCAAGTATTTTATTTTTTACTTTCTTTAACATTGCGAGATTTGCATGTTTTCTGACATTAGAATAGTTCATGGATTTTAGGGGACAGACATTTGAGAGTGTTTTCAATTTGGTGACGATCCAAATGAAAATCCAGATTTAACTGATTTAAATGTGGTTTCCAACGGGGACTGTTGGCCCTTGGCAGAGGTATGGGCTCGACTGTGTGCCATTCTAGATCTACTTCTGCCAAAGTGCTTATGTTTCTATGTGTGTTGTTTTTTTACACAAAAACAATTCAACCTATTTCCATTAACTAGTGTGGAGGGAAGGGGCCTGACTTCAACTTTTTCTCAGAGAGGAGTTCATGAATCTTGATGAAAACAAAATGGTGGAGGGATGCACTTTACTGAGTTCCATTCTAGATGTTTTTATTTTCATGTAGGTGAATCTCTCGTGTTAAGAGACACGTGTCCTTTATTTCACTCATGAGGTAGGTGATACTCTTGTTGAGTCTTGTAAACCACTGATGTCATGCTCATTCAGAAATATAGAGGCACTTAAGAGGAATTAACTACAATGGCTGCTTCTTTGCTGCCACAGACAGACTGGGCACGACTCGGTCCCCAAGTCCCCGACTGATGTGAGAACTGCCGGTTGGAGCTCTTGAAACAAGGCTCCACTCGTAAACTCTATTAAAGACCACATAAATCTCCGCCCCCAGGACACAATCAGGTACAGCGCCACCCTTTACTCACACACACCCCTCCATAACAGTACCTCCGAGGCAGACTGATAAACCAGCATGGAGACACGCAGGAAAGACACTAAGTAGGCAGACAGGGTGAGTTGTATAGAATGAAGGAGGAATCATTGAGAAAAAGGAGGAGGGAAGCCAGACAATCTGACTGACTGGTGGGCGGCCAGGAAAGCAAGATGGTCGAGACTAGAGAGACAGGGAATCAGGAGACAGTCCTTCGAACAATTAACAAGATGTCCGACAGACGTGCTCTGGTACCAGCACCCGCAGTTTGGCAGGGACTGATTACTTTGGAGATAAGTGAAAGCACGGACTCAGAGTTTCACAGGTCTAACTCGGCTGAGTCACCAATTTGAAAAATGTTACCATCTGTACAAACCTTCTTCCTCCCATTACAGACCTGGTTTCAGTCGCTCTCCTCCGTGCTGTGCTCCAGCCTCGCTCCTCCCTGTGACGCATGACAGAGGGAT
This sequence comes from Platichthys flesus, assembly GCF_949316205.1. Taxonomy (NCBI): domain Eukaryota; kingdom Metazoa; phylum Chordata; class Actinopteri; order Pleuronectiformes; family Pleuronectidae; genus Platichthys; species Platichthys flesus. The sequence goes on along the minus strand of NC_084953.1, from coordinate 15,152,342 downwards.
CTAGTTTGTGCCTGTGTGTTTGAAATGAAATGAAGCTGTGGGTGCATAATACGATGATGCCTTCATGTGCGTTCGTTTTTTTTTCAAATGCTGTTTAAGCTTTAGTAGGGACTAAAACAGCAAAGTGTCGGACTTGCATTTAAAAACATAGGAGCGGACCACTGGAAACAGGCCTCGTGTTTCCAGTGGTCCTCATCAAAATCTTTCAGCCACTGGTCAATAAATCTGTTTTTACCCCGGTCTGCACTCAGTAGCTCAGCGATTTATATGTGCAGTCAGGCCTTTGTTTCACCCTTCAAATTAGAGTTCCCAGAGCTTTCTCTGAGCCAGATTGACAGAGCGAGCTGGTTGTCCTATCCTTGCCCTCTGGATGACCTCATCCTTTTGACTAAAGCCCCGGTGCAACCCCCCTCTTCTCCAACGCTGCCGCTGAACATGACTTTTTCAGTAAATTGGATTGACGAAGGCCGTACACACTTTTGTTTCAATAAGACAAAGTGTTTGATGAAAACTTGGATTGAAGCAGATTATTTTGACTGCTGATGCAATATATGATGAGTCTACTGTAAAGGTTTGGGTGAAGCAATCCTACACAGCCGATACCTAAAGGAACAAAAATCAACTCAGATTTGCTGACAGGCAACATAAACATCACTGTATGTGTCTACTTAACATTAACTCGTTAGCCTACAATCAGCTAGTAGCTACCTCAAACTCGAGTTGACACCTAGGCTAAATGCCTAAATCTAAATGAACAAAAGCTTGGCTGTATTTCACCCAAAATTATTCCGGCAGCAAACAAACTGCTATTCCGTATAAAGGGAGGAACTCGTCTGACTGGCGACACATGGGATACATTTGAGAGCAGAGGGAAGCACCGTGTTTGACTGTTTGCGTGACCCGTCCGGCAGTGTGGGCGTAAATCTGTTAAAAGTTAGTAGTTAAAAGTTTAACTTACAATTTGCTATACCAATAATAAAAAAAAGCTGTTTTTCTTTTTTAAAAGAAGAAGTATTAGTTCTGGCTCCGTTTAGGCACCGGAACAGTTTTAAAAGTATTGATTTACCACCTGTACCAGAAAAAAAATAAAAACCTTACTGCTTTTTAAGATAAATGAGGTAGGGGACACTAACATAACGTTCCTGAACTCTTTAGCACAGTTTCTATCCTGTGTGAAAACTCTTATCCATTTGGTACATTAAAGGGATGAAAAATACTGATAAAATTGGCTGCCCTGCTGTTGACGTGTGACCTGGTCAATCCTTACCACGAGAGCAAGAACCAAAAGAAAAGGGGATTACGAGAAAGAGAAGCCAAAGAACAGGGACAGGAGCAGGCAGCGGGGATAAAGAAGCAGGAATAACCCCAAAGCTTTACTCTGGCAAAATGGGAAAGAGAGGAGAGGAAAATAAAATAGTCCAATTTGGGGGAACTGGAGGGAGCAAAAGCAACAATAACACAGGAAACCTTTCACTCTCCCCACTCAACAGGTTCCTCTTTGCCAAAACACAAAAGACAACAATAAAAAAACACATAAAGGATGCTTCTGTGAGGTTTTTCTCACTTCTCTTCTTTTGGTCAGTGCGAGCCCCCCTCACCCCCCCCAGCTTCCCTCACATCACGGTCAATTTCACCTGTCATTCTCCAGCGGAGTTTTTCCAACACAGTTCTTCTACCTTTTCCCAAGGCACACGGTCTCTTGGCGTCCACTGGAACAGTTTAAATATAATATCAAACATATGGCAAAGTTTATGGAAGGTAAATGAGATGAGAAATCAAATTTACTTACGAGAGTCGTATTGGGACCACGGTCTCCGAGGGGGTGCTGTTGTTTAGGAAGAGCCCAAATGATGGGCAGCTGTTATTACAGCCACAAACTGTGGGCGGGGGGGAGCAGATATAGGGGATCGGATGAATGATGAGGGAGGGTGGGGGAGAAGGCTCATGGGTGAGGAAAAAGGGGTGAGAGGGAGTCCAAGTTGAGCAAGAGGTTCTCTCAGTGGGTGGCTCTTTGCTCATTTATTTCCCTCGTCCTCTTGAGGGTGTGCATCATGTGACGATGTGTAATTGGCCTGCGGTCACACCAGAGTTGTGCAAACAGATTAGCGGGGAAACATGTCAGCCTGAGGGGCGGCTGGAGTGGATGTGTGCGCGGCGTGTGAATCTCAGCTGTGAGATTGTGTGGGAAACGTTTGATGGAGTAAAACCTTTATTAATGTTGAGCAGGTGGGGCGGCTGACTTTGTCGCGGACAAATTTGTTGTCGTGGGTCCACGTGGGAATGTCTACAGCTCACGTCTTTAGAGGCAGTTACACAAAGCATATCGAATGCAAACACATGCAGATTTTCAATGCTTCATTTGCGTCGACTAAATTAAATTATGTTTGCACGGGACTCATATATTCCAGAGGTTCAATGTGGTTTGAGGACACTTGAGGATATAAATCTTGGTTTCTTCCATAAAGCCTGGCTGCGGGCCGAGCTACTGCACCACTGCACACACACACTGAACAGATGATGAATGCATGGTCTGCTTTATGATTCAAAAACCTCTCACAGCAAGTGCGCAGCTGATGTACACAACTTCAGCTTTTTTTTTCCGATTGCGAGAATGTTAATAACATTTCAAAGCACTGCCTTGACACATTGGGAAGTTCGATTGTTTCCTTTCCTGCCAAGAGTCTGGTCCCACTCTCATATCCAATACCATGCAAGCAGCCGATCAGCTTAGTTTAAAGGCAAATTCATGGTTTCACTGTTAACGAGTCTGCTACGTGTCCTCATGATGTCAATGTCCTCATCTACCATAGTCTGTTAGGATACTTACGGACACCTATGTGGACGTCTGTATCCTCGACACCTGTTTGTGTCCAGGTACCATATTTCCACCGACTGGAATTCAAACCGGGATCAGGTACTTATCCGTATTTTAAGGACGAATGGAACCATGGGAATGTACACAGACACGGAATGAACAAAGTGTTGTCAACTCCAGTGAGACTTGAAACACGAAGAGAAACTTGTCTGGCTCACTAATCAAAATGTTGTCTTTGACTTCCATGGGTGTCTGCTGGTTTCCTGGCAACCAGACCTTTCACAATGAAGAAACAGTCAAATTAAATATGTATTGCTAAAACAGCAATCCACGTCTGAACTGTTAAATAAGAGAAAGAAACTGTTTGCTCTGGGAACAGACAGGTTCTGCACAAGCAAACATTCCTGCAGCTGAGCTGAGGAGACGGACAATCAGAGGGTGTCAGGAGGAATAAAGAGCCAGGCACAAATCTCATGTACGCACTGTACCAGCATTCAGATCTGTGAGTTTAACTTGGCTGCAGAAAGTCGGTGTGTAAGCAGACGCACATATTGGTTTCTGATGCCCCTGTCAGCTCGGTGCCAGACCACCTGCTTTCAGCTAGTAACAGCATCCCATAATAAACCACTTAATGTGAATGGCAACCATATTTTACCCTGAAGTACTTCAATTCCTATATCGTCAGGGCTTTTATTTCCAGCTGATTTCTGGTTCAGGTAAAGGCAAGTTCGTAATAGTTTCTAGCTCATTGTACAGGAAATCATTTTACACATTTTTCACAATTAAAAGTATTCATGTTTTTCTGGTACCACTTCCTAGTAAATCATCTTTAATCAGAGGATTTCTTATAAATTTGTTTTGAATAATGGTTCGGCCCTTCTGTGTGGAGCATGTTGTCCAGATGAGTGTGAATTGTTCTGTAGTCTCTATGTGTCATCCCTGTGTCTGCTGGGATTGGCTGCAGCTCCTCCATGACCCTCAAAGTGAAAAAGGAAAAGTTAAAGCTAATGGATGATCATTGATCCACTGAAGCTTGTCATTGATATAAAGCTGAGGTTTTATTGCTGTAGAATGATAAACTCTTCACCATATAGTATCTTTAGTGTATTGTGGTGTTTGGAGTGAAGGGCTCCACTGTGACGTTCCTCTGCCAATGGTCTCGAGCGCTGGTGGCCCTCATCATCAAATGTCATGTTGCAACTTTACAGAACCTGATAACATGAAAAATACTTAGTGGGTGCAGTTTGAGCCAAACCATGCTCTGGTTCAAATTCCATGTTTTGAAATATTCTTTTGCTGTTGACTCTCTCAGGTAATAGCATCAACGCCTCAGGCGGCCGTCAGAGGCCTGACAGACAGTCGGTGCAGACATACGTGCCATTATTGTCAGCCAAAAGCTCGAGAAGCTCAGAGCAAATGAGTATTGGAATGGAAACACAAGTTTATTTTATCCGCTTGCCAAAATGCAAGGGGGAGAGTGCATGAGAGACATGGAGAAAAGAGAGACAGGGAAAGACGGAGCGAGGGAGGCCAGGCCCCCTCAAAGCCTCTGTAGTCAGCTCTGGTGACGGCCAACCCAAGCACTTGAGAGCAGTGTGAATGGCTTTTTAATGCATGCTAACAGCCACGGTATTTAGTGGGATGTGGGGGATGGATGGAGGGTTACGCTGAATGATCGGGAGATTGGAGAATGGATGAGAGTGGCGACAACGTTTGGACACAATGTCCCAGATGACCACTACTGTAACGCCACTGCCATCGCCACACATGGCTGCAGTCTGGGTTTCATGCTAGCGAACATATTTTTAAAATCTGTGGTCTTTGCTCTGACTCCATGGTCATTAATCTTTTCGTCCCAGTATTTGTCTTGAGGTCTTGTTATTTTTTCCTGAGACTGACACAAATTAAGTCTCAATTATGTGGAAATCAGAGGAGTAATTGCCGTCATTTCTCGAATATCTATAGATGCATGTCCAGCTGGCTACTGATTATACACACACACTCAAATGGGAAGTATACACTGTGGAGAAATGCTGTCCAATAAAAGTACAATACAAAGTCCAATATACCATTAATTATGAGCCTGACAAATTTGCACACCATTGGGTGATGGTCAGAGGGAAGACATTGGCTCGTCTCTGCCTTGGACGTGATCATGATCTGCAATGATTTATATTTTCCTACAGTTGCCTCAAGAAAAGAGTTCTTCAGCGTTGTAGTGCTGCAGAGGCTGTAAAAGTTAAAGGAGTGAAAGTGATCACAAGATCACAAGATCACTTTCACTGTTTTTATCTGTTGACCCCTTTTTGAAGAGTTCAGTCAGTGAACATCAGTGATTTCAAGCACTGTGTGTGTGTGTGTGTGTGTGTGTGTGTGTGTTTGTGTGTCTGTGTGTGTGTGTGAGCTTGCTTTTCTACATTACCCTATTTATACTTTTATATACAAAAAAAGACGTGTGTCAAGTCTCCTTGGAAAAAACTGGCATTTATAAAAAAACATGACCTTTGACCTTAGCTAATTTTTTCTATAGTAAAAAATGTTGGGTCCGCTCTGCAAATAGCGCAATGCATAATTTGTGTGTTCTGTCATGTTATGGTTTAGTTTTACGCTGCTTTGCCAAGACAAGCAAGTTGTGCCAGATAAAGGGAGAGAGAGCGAGCTCGCATGTGCAAAAGGTTTCAATAAATTAGACTTTTACGGAAAAACTAAAGATTTTGTAAATCATTTCATTGGCCTCACTGTCGTAAAACTCAAGCACATGTACTGAATAGCAATGCACTTTATATCTGTCCAAATGTAAAAAAAGAAAAAAAAAGAAGCAAAGACAGAAAGAATAAAACAACCAGAGAAAACCACAGAGATCTATTTTTATCGAGTTAATCAGAGGAGGAATACTGGTCTATGAAAATCAGTCAGATCATATAAACCACATAAACTTTGTATCTATCTTACCTCAAGCCGACTGCTGTTTACACAAAACAGCCCTGGACTCAAACAAAAGCTGGAACGCTCCCTGGAAACTCAAAAGATGAGGATGATGAGAGGAGGAAAGAGACGGAGACATAGAACAGGACATGTTTGAAGAGGAGATAGACAACAAGCAGGGATATTACAAGGCTGCCTTTCATTTTGATTTCGAGAAGAATAAAACTACTCCTGTAGTTTCTGCCGCTGCTTCTGACTCAAACATCATTAGAGAGCATGAGATCTTGTTAAATCCAATCTACTTTTGTGTTATCTGTGTTATGTCACTTTTATGTCTTTCAAAATGAAAGTCAATGTAGAGCATTTATTTGAACTTTTTGGAACTTTTTATCAAAGCAGACACTGATATGAGCTGTCTCCTAATGTTGGCGGCACAAGAAGGTTCCTCGTTCGTTGTGTGGAGATTGGATGTTCATCCCATGTCTGTGTGGGATTTCTCAAGCTTCTCTGACTTCCTCCCACAGTCCAGAGACATGCAGATTGGGGTTTAATTGGAGACTAAATGTATGTGTGAATATAAGTGATACTGTCCAGGTTGTACTTGGACAGTTGGGATTGACTGCAGCCCCTTTGGCAATCCTCAAAGTTTGAGTCATACAGATAATGGATGGATGGATGGGTGGAAGGAAATAAGGATCAATAGATTGTTTTCCAGGACCATTCAACATCAAGTTATCATTTGTTTGTGGTATTCAGACAATCGCTGTAAAAGTTTACTGAAAAAGTAGAATCTGCATTCATGTATATCACTTGTATTTTAATTTCTTCAATAAATCCCTTGAAGCCTGAACTGTTAAACCTAGTGGGACCGAATTTGCCATTTCTCTTGCTCTCTCTTCACACACACACCGATCACAATCCGCTGGGACTGACAGAGTTTTTGTCCAAACCATCAGCAGATTCTGTGATGAGAAAAAAAAAAGGATTCACAGAGTGTGAAGTCTGGTATAAGTCTGCAAGATGTTCCAGGAATTCCATCCGTCTTCACTCGGGCTAGCCTGGGATGCAGCGGACTGAGGAGACGGCAGTTTTTTTGGTTGGGTAGGCGCCAAGCTTTTGGAGAAATCTCCTGGCATCTTTGTTGGTGGAAGCTCCTCTCCTCTCAAAACACTCCCTGATGCAACAAAGATTGTGGATGAAATCATTTCGTAGGATGTTTGTGCCAGGATAAGCCTTTCTGGGGCAGCACTGCCCACCCAGGAGAACTTGCTGATCGGCCTCTTGTAAAAGAAAAACTTGATTCCACTTTCCAGCCCACAGAAACACAAATAAATTCCTTTTAATCAGCCACAAGTTCTTCAGGGGCTCGTTTGGCAGGAATGTAAACTGAAACTAAAGGTAACATTGTTCACGAGGTGTAGATGTGATTGGGTGAGCTCGATTTCTCTCTCCCTCAGTGGGTCTTTCATAAAACTGAGGATTTGTATTATTTGAGGTGGTACAAAGTGCTCCAGAGTTGTATAGGAACGTTCTCTGAGAATCATTAATCAAACGCAGCATAGGAAATAACTCAACGAATGATTAATTGCAAATTCTCCGACGTCATGAGACATCCTTGGCTCCTCCCTTCCTGTCTGTCTTCTTTCCTTCATGTTCGCCGCTTCCCTCCCTTGGCCTCTGTCGCTCTCTGGAAGTGCTGAGGGGGGGAAAAGGTCCAGAGTTCAGGTCCTCTGAAAGGCGATCCAAACCGCATGCTAACGAGAATGCCAAGCCTAACAGGGACTGACAGCTCATCGAACGGCTGCGTGTATATATATGTGTATATGTGTGTATATGACTGTGTGTGCGTGTGAGGGTTGGGAGTTGGTGTCAGAGCGTGCCAAATGTCTGTGTGCATTTATTACGAGAAGGCAAACGTCCCTGGTTAAGTTTAATAACTCAATAATAACATATTTTTCTCACACACATGCATGAAGGAATGCGCCCACATAAACCCACTTAAAAACAAGGGTTTAATTGCACACACACACACACACACACTGTTTAGATGCACGATTCCGTCAGCTATAATAACCTTTAAGGAATCTGATTGGAAGACGGACGGATAAGTGCTCCCATCCAACCTCACTCACATCACGGCCATAACCATCATCTCGCCGCTCGTCCATATGAGTGCAGATGAGAAGCAGATGGGTCAGAGGGTAAGGAAAGAGAAACACGGAGAAGAATAAAAAACGGGTGTAAAGTCAGATGGAGGCCAAGGGGTCAGAGTCAGACAGGGCAGACGAAAAAGTGCCCAAGAGAAATTGTCCGGAGGGAAACAGAAAAAGTGAGAGAGCGACAGAGAGCGAAATGGAGATAGAGGCAGCCAAAGGGGGTCAGGCACGGAGCGAGGGAACAGTCAGCCATATTCAGATGAAAGGAATTCAACCAATCCCCTCAATGATAAACATGTGTCTGTGTCACCCATCCCAGGACTCGCCTCTCGTGTGTGTCTGTCAGTGTGTTTGTATGTGTGTGTATGTGTGTGTGTGTGTGTGTGTGTGTGTGTGTGTGTGTTGTTACAGACAGTCTGACTCCTGACATTGACAGTGCAGACGGTGATATACATTTACATACACACACACAGACACCTCGTCCACCATTTCGGCAACAGTAGGGGGGGGGGAACACTGGGAGTGAGTGTTAACTGACACAAACCATAACACGCTCAACAAGGCACTGGAGCCAGATAACAACGCGCCACATCTCCTCCACTCTGCGCTGCTCTTTTCTCCTTCAGTCTGTCCTCGCCTGCCTCCCGACTTGCTGCTCACTTACACCTCCCGGGAGGAGACAGAATAACGTGAACACCTTATGAAACAGCAGGCTTGAAGTATCTGAATCACAATCCCCCAAATATCTTTAAAAAATACCTCAAAATGTGAAGAACAGAACATACGTTGTAAGTTTTCACAAGCAGTTAGTGAAACATAAACTATCATCAGAACAGTTCCCTCCAAAAACCACAGTCGACAACACTTACATTTGGTTAAGTCAAGGCACAAAAAATAAAATGAATCGATTTGGCTTGTTAAAAATAATTTATTGGTTAACGTTAAGGAAACAGTAGATTAATCTGAGAGAACAACTGCGGCCATGCTATAAGAAACCAACCTGGACTCTTGATGCGTCACACACCAATTTGATTTGAATTTTTAATGGTTAGGTATTTCCTGAGCGATGGCTGCACCCATGTTCCAGGGAGCAAAGAGGTCAACCTGAATAGTGTGCTAAAGATCGCAATGGGACTCATTTTACAGACAGGAGAAGTAATTCCATTTTCTCTGACAATCATGGGATGCATCCAAGGGGCTTGCAGCAACCTGACCTTATGAAAAGTTGCTCAACTCGAACCCCAGTCCCATGAAAAGTCCTGAGAACCATTCACCCTCTTCATCTTCTTCCATGTACAGTATGTATATTGTTTTTATTTTAGATCTAACCAGACACTGGTTTTGCCAAAACCGAAACAAGTAGTGAAAATACGCTGTCTCTTACCGATGTTCTTGTTCTTGCAAACCTCTATTACATTTTTTACTGCTGGGCCATGAGAGTAATTAATTTACATGAAAGAGGGTTTTATTGCTTGAACGTAAATATGTTATATTGTGTTAAATACTAGAATGGCACTCAGTTGAGCAAAGACCTCCTCCAGGGTCCAACATTCCCCTTGTAAAACCACATATACATCTGCTGGATCAGGATTTGGATTTTTACCAAATTGCAAACACTCATCAGTCTGTTACCTGAATCCTTTCATCAACATCCATAGATTACTGTGGAAATGTAAAAAAAAAAACTAAAACAAACCTAGGTTCCAATGTTAAAGAAAGTGATGAAATGTTTTTTTCCTGCAGCCTTCGTCCGGATCCACCCTAAACTCAAAGGGCTCCGCCTTGGCCCATGTCCCGTCCTTCCTCCAAGCTTCGTAGAAATCTAATCAGTTGTTTTTGCGTCATCCTTCTGACAAACAAACAATAGACAGGGGGAAAGGGACTTTTTAAATTAAAATGATCAAATACACTGAGTAAGTGAATTGTGCCACAGAACAATGGATATGTTGATAGAACACACAAGATGGGACATCTCAGCCAAACAAGGATCTCTCTCTAACCTTAATTCAATCTTAACTCAGAGTCACATCGCAAGCCTCAATGCACAGTTCAGCATTCAGATCTGATCTTCCCTTGTTGATGGTTCACATCCATGTTTCTAAATGGCATGTGTCCAGATCGGAAAACGTGATGGACGAGATCAACAATGATAATTGGACTATGGGCAGTAAGTTACGGACATCGGACTGGAAGGACGCTGGTTCGATTCCTCGCGGTGACAATAAAACATACCTGCCAGGACAACACCCAGATCTGTTCCAAAGTCCAACGAGCACTCTACCTACCCCAACTGTCTAAGTACCCCTGAGCAAGGCACCTTACTCCCCCAACATCTGCTCCCCGGGCGCTGTGCGTGGCTGCCCACTGCTCTGTGTGTCCTGTGATGTTCACCAGATGGGACAAAAGCAAAAGACAAATTTCCCTACTCCGCATGTCATGTGATTGTGCAGGTGTTTGGGATCAACAAAATGTATCTTATCTTATCTTATTTGTCTCTCAGTCAAAGGGTAAACATGACAGAGCTGTGCTGCAGCATCAACATATCCAAAGTTCAGCCCACGTTGGACAGCAGCTCCAGTCTCCTCTTTCAATGATCTAAGCTGTTTTCACCACTTCCCCTGTTTGAGTGTTGGCTTTTGAGATCAAGAAGCTCCGGACTTAAATGTTTTTTTTTTATTTTTTTAACGGACTTTACATTTTCCTCTGCACTCACTCTCCCTTCATCCACTCCTGTCTCCTCCCCTCTTCACCAGTCAGTCAGCCCATCACTCAGGGAAGTATAACCCCCCGAGAGACGGAGGTTGAGAGGAGGGCCTCTGTGGCTCCGTGTTGACTCACCCACCTTCTTGGAGCGTCGCCATGGCCACTGCCAGTCTGGCCTGAAATGAACCAGGTGGGGGTGTGGATGGCGGCGGGTGTGGGGGGAGCAGATGGAGTGATCAGGGGGTCAGGGAGGGAGAGGAAATGAGGTGGAGAGGAGAAGATGGTGACCCGGGGAGAGGAGGACAAAAAAAAGAGGTGAAAGCTGAGAGACGGATAAGGTTCTTGTTTCGGCGGGGTAAACATTCTTTCAAAAGGTTACTGCAAACAGCAGTGTGTGTCTGCGGGATTTTCTTCCTCTTTGAGATCCCGCCTGCGTGTTTGTGTGTGTATGAGTGTCTTTGCCAGTGTTTGTTTAATTGTGTGTTGAATCCTTTATGGTATTTTCACAACAATGGCTGTGGTGGACGGGGTTTTTATTTGTGAGAGCTGCAAAGTACAAGCATTGTTTTCCTATTCTTTTGTTATAACCCTGAGATGTGTAAGTCATCTGTCCACAAGTGTGTGTGTGTGTGTGTGTGCGTGTGCGTATATGTAGCCATTAAATCCATGGCTACTCACCCTTAACCATACTTTGACGATTGGGTCACTGACACACACTCATGCATGCAGGAGAACACATAAACACTCACCCACACACTGAGACTGGCACTGTGCGATGTGGCTCCACTTGCACTGAGTTGACTTTGACAGATAGTGTTTTCACTAACTCACTGTGCATGTGTATGTGTGTATGTGTGCGTGTGTGTGTGTACGTGAGTGTGTGTGTGTGTGTGTCACATAACAGTCTCATTGCTGGAGCCTCCGCCTGGAATCCAGCACTTCAAAGCCGATGTGAAGCTGGTCCTAAATCAACAGTGATCTAATAAAATCCCAGTGTTAATTAAGATGGGCTTTGGCCCAGCGGGGAGTGTGGTGAGATGGAAGCAGAACTTGGAAAAGAGAAAGCTCACGTACGATGAGACTCTGCCACCAGTAGTACGCATCAAAACAGGCAGGGCCACGATGAAGCAATTCCTCTTTTCAGACCCAATAGTACACAAAGACAAAGTTCGGACCGGCGGTTTGAAGATCATCTCTTACAACAAGAACTGAGTCAACAAATCTGGAAAATCACAGCAGCTTTGATAGGAAATTGTTTCCTGTATGTGGTGAGACCCCGAGACCATTAATCTGACAAGTGCGCATGGCCTGCGTGTTTGTGCACGTGTGGATGCGGGACTGTGAGAATGTGTTTGTTTGTGTGTCTGTGGCTCCAGAGCCGAGCAGACAGTTGACCTGCGGTGATCAAGAGAGAGATAACAGTGAGGTTAGGCCAGGGTCGAGAAAAAATGTACGTGTGGGTGTCTGTGTGTGTGTGTGTGTGTGTGTGTGTGTGTGTGCGTGTTATTATTTATGTTCTGGGGACCAAAATCTTTTTACTACACTCTAAAACTAGCTTGTTAAAAACGTTGAATACAATTCAACAATTTCGCATTACATTATGTAGTTCTTATGGTAGCCAACATCCAATCCAACATCACTCATTCTTTTTTAAGATTTTATTCTATGTATCGAAGACGAGCTGCATGAGTTGTAATGTTGTTTATCCAGTACTCCTCCCGTCTGCAGCAGCATTCCTCTCCATCAGTGTGGCCTGTCTGGTGATTTGTGGCCCATTTAAAGCCACAATCCTGTGATCTGTTGGTCAGGGCCGACCACAAGCCCTCAGCACGGCTGACAAACTCTGACCTTGAGTGGGTGCCGCGCCAACGTGTGGGCCAACACACTCACAGTCAATTGCATACATAAGACAAAAAAAAAAGAAGCACAGACGTACACAGACAGATGTGTGTGCCCAGTTATCTCAGACCCACACACCTACACACTCAAACACTGAATTATGGCTCTTTCCCGCAGGCTGATCCCCTCGGTCAGAAGCCTGTGCTGAGCTGTGGTCCAAACCCAATGTTTGCCTTAATAGAGGGTATGGGTGCTAAAACTATTAGAGGCAGCAATCATAGTCTTAATCATATTGGATTTCTTCGTACCAAGCAGTTTCCCTGGGAGGTTACAAGGCTGAGAGCTCTGGGTGGTTCGAGACGGGTTACATATGGAAGTGTATTCCAAATGTGCTCACCTCCCAAGAAACCAAGAAAGAAATAATAAGAGTTATAGTATATTTTTGCATGTGCGGACATTTTTATTTTTTTTTCAGTAAGGTGCAAAGATGGATTAACATAAACACATGTTCATTTTCTCATAATATTATTTTTGTTTAATTTTGGTTTGATTGCAAGTCTCCTGGAGGCACTTTTTCTGGTTCATAAATATGAGGTGGGATATTACTTGAAAAGTGTTTTCATGGACTCATTTTCCTCCCAGTGTGCAAGATCTGCAGCTCCTCTTTTCAGCTACTGTCTGAAAAGCCCAGTCTGCTCTGATTGGCCATCAGGGACATTGTGTATGAAGTACTGACTGAACTACTGACGAGGTGTTCCAGGAGCAGTGTTTTCTCTGGGAGAGAGTTAACCCACACTTTGGGCTTTCTAACTTTTCGGAACGTATTACATCCACAAAACCCTTGCTAAAGAAAGGAAATTAAAAAAACTGAAAAAGAATAATATGTCACCTTTACGTTTGAAAGTCATAAAATCATAAAGGATAGTAACAGCACCAGACTCTCATAAACAAAGACAATCGAGAGACAAAAGATCAGCCAAAAACACGACAGTACAAAGGGATATATTCACGAGTGCAAAAAGTAAGGAGCGACTAAGCTCAGACACTTTCATCAGGGTTTCACTCCGTCTGCAACGATTCTCCGATTTTTCTCCATTTCTTTCTCGCACCCACCTACGATCACACACACACACGCACAAGCAGACACGAACGCACAGAAATGAACCAAGGTTGTAAATAAATTAAGTGAGATTGCAAAAACATTCTCTAAGACTTGGCCTGGGCTCAAATCAACAGGGCAAAGTGCCTAAAGTGCAGATTTATGAAATAATGAGAGTCTTATGAGAGCAGTTAAATGCTCCGTCTCTGATGTGACGGCCAGCAGCTCGCTTACCCAAGGCCAGCGAGAGGAAGAGCTACTAATCTACGGCCAGCGTTACTGTATCCCCTCCACCACATGTTGCGAGACTCTGCCTTCCACCTCCAAACCACCGGCAGCAGAGCAGTTATTTCCCCGTATCCTATCTCCGGGCTCTGTCTCTCTCTCTCTCCTGCTTGGTGCGTCTGTGAAATTTCTTGTCTGTTTGTTTGTGTGTTTTGCTCCGTCTCTACGTTGGCGTTGTGTCCTCTTCCTCTTCCTCGAACGCAGACACATAAATACAGTTTTTTTCCTCCATCTCCATTTTCCTCCGTCTCTCACAGACAAACACACGCGATCACACGTCTCAACATAGAAATACATGTTTTTCTTTCCTCTAACAAAATATGATAAACTGCTCTGAAGTTGCGGACGGACAAGTTTTTAAGTGGCTCGTAAACATGATGAACTCTTTCAAAGTTAAAATTTCAGCATAAGCCTGAGCTGTCAGTATGAAGTCCCATGAATTAGTTACTGTGAAGACCAAACCTTCTGAGTAGTAAAGGAGAATTTCGTGATGTCCTAACTTCGTGACCTGATTTCCGCTTTTACAACCTTAACTATTAAAACATATTCCGATCAATGGAAGTCATTTTTGCTGACATGTCAAAGTTGTATGGCTCATTGCACAAAACGCAAGGATCAGAAGTTAGTTGATGTCTTAAACACACTCGTTGGCAGTTTGCAGAGGGAAGTCTCAGTGCACCAAAGGAAAACACCCAATTACTATCAGCAACATTTTTTGGATCCCTCAGGGTAACCTATTAAGAATGATTGTTTGAGAGATTTTAAGGTTGCAGTACATTTGAACATGTATCTGATGAGTCAGAGGCAGGTGACGGTTGAACAGAAGGAATTTCAATTGCCAAATTGTCCAACTATGTCAGAAGTTGGGTTGTTTGTCTGGTTGTCTTAGAGGAAGCAGACAGAAACTTTTAAATAGGGAAAGACGCTCCTGGACGACATAGGCACAGAGTTGCAGTCGTTTGTTTACGAGAAAAGATGGATAATTCCAGATAATCGGAACGGTCGGGGCACACATACGATATGCCCTGTTTACCATTTCCCGACCTGGCAGACCATTAACTGTGTGTCTCTTGCCTACTCTCTCACCCCGTCTCCACTTTCTACTTCACCCGTCCCGAATAAAGACACGAATTAAAATGAATGTCATATCATTTTCTGAGTGTTAGCGAAATGGCTACCAGACACAGGTCCCGCCTTGAAAGGTGTGTGTGCTGGATTAAAAAGCATGCTAGCCTCCTAAGAATAGATATTATTCAACCACTTTAAACGTAATTATCATCTTCACAAACCCATTCCTCCCTACAGGCTTTTTATCCCCTCAGCTTTCACCCTGTTTTTCTTTTTTCCATTTTTTTGTTTTTGTTTTTGTCTCCATCATCAGCGGAGCTTCCCCTTTTCTGTGGAGGTCATTTGCAGCCATGTAAAAACCTGTGGGGGAATAGAACAGCCTGCAACTGTTCATTTCCTCAGTCAGTCAGTCAGTTGGTGCAGTGCATATAGACCGACTGTTGCTTTGCTCATCATCTGCTTTTCATTTACACAGAAAGAGAGAAAGACACAGAGAAATACGAGAGATGGTTAAGAGTTTTCACGATGTCTGGCGTCGGGCCAGGGCATAGGAACGTTGTCTCCTATGGTATGTATGTGTGTGTGTGTGGGTGTGTGTGTGTGTGTGTAGGGCAGGTTTTTAGAGCTGTAATAAATGAGTCATATCTCATTTGCGGGAACAAGATAATTGATTCACTATCGAGAAGTAAATATGTACATATTACTACACATGGCCTTTTGTTACACGGACCGGCCCTAACAAGATCCCCTCTAAAATCTCCACCTACCCACCCACACTTTTACATTATCTGTATTTAACACATGGAGAAACAAAAACAAACACTCTGCAAGGCTCTCCCACCCTCGCAAGCTGGCCACATAATAAGACGGCATTAGGTACCTTCCCCTTCTTTTGCCAAGATTACAACCCTCTGGACTGATCTCCCCACTGAATGCACACAACTTTACGCAGAACACTTAAAATTACAATAGACTGAATGTGACATGGTGGGAGGTGAATCTGTTCACTGGATACTGGGAGAGAAGACGCAGCAAATGAAAACCACAGATACTTCTCTGTCTGTCTGGTGGCCCCTCAGTCGTTAAGTGCTGGCAAACCAATTGGCATATAGGCTGTATACGTTTGTGTATGTTTGTGCGTGCCTCTCCGCGCTCCATCTGCAGCAGCTTGTTCATAGTGAGGAGATTATTTGGACTGAAACGACAGCGCCATGTGACCCTCCACTCACAGTGTGATTCCCCCCCTCCTGAGAAACTCCTATCTAACCCTCTCACACACACATAGGCTGCTTTTCCACTGTCGATTTTCCTGCCCGAAGCGTTTACTTTGCGATCCTGCTCCGTCTCTGCTTTTCTCCTGGCTGAATATGCTTGCATGAAATTGAACATTTCTCCTGCTGATTTGCCGTGAAATGGTGCGCTTGTGTGGGATTACGCCGCGTTAGCTCCGGCATCAAAGCCCAAGAGAGCCAAGACCGTGGAGAGGAGAGGAGGTTTGGACCACGCACTCCTCTTTCTGCTGCTGCACTCTTAGACAGTCGGAGCACTGTGCCGTTTGACAAACTCTGTAGTGAAGACAGACGTGTGGAAACACAAACACTCCGTATCCACATGCATGCACACGAGCACTGGGTTACAAATGCATGGTCCTACAGAGAGCGCAAGTGTGTCCTGAATGGAGCACGGGAAGGAGGAAGGACGTGGAAGCCAAATAAACAGAGATCAGTGACAGTGGTGAAAGGGGAGCCACCATCAAATGGAAGAAAAGAGAGAACAGGAGCAAGAGGAATGGGTCTGAGGGAGAGAAGAAGGGTTGTATAATCTACAGATGTGTCACTGAGAGTGCAAAAAGGTGGCTGAGGAGAGGGAGGACGGCGGGTGAGAAAGGGTTCGAGAACTGATGGAAGACATGTGATGCGCTTGTGGAAGGACAGGGACAGGCTTGAGGATGGAGAGGCTTTGCGAGGATGAGGAGGAGACATGGTTGAGGATAAAAGTGGCCAGCTGGGCTCCAGACCTGGAGGAGGAAGAGGAGGAGAGGTGCATTGGGTCTGCTCCCTTCTCTCTTCTGTTATCCCTCATGGTTAACTGTAAACATCTGGCCTTTTGTCTTTCTGACTCTTTTACATTATGCCTCCTGCTGCGCGTCCTCCAGTTTTTCCTCCTTCTCATTCTTTTCTTCTCTATTCATGTCGTCTTTCTCTTATTTTCTCCACCTCCGTTCACCTTCTTCCCCTCTGATGACACACATTACTGTAACACACACGCACAGCATGCAGACTTTAACTCATACATTAAAGCCTCTCAATCATATCCCGTTCATAAGAAAATATGTAGTTTTTTTTATATCCACGATCTGCTGCATTACACTCTATGCTACTTAAGTGTCTGCTTCTCTGCAGGAGAAATCCAATCTGCTTGTCAAATAGTGCAAACAAGAACAAATCAGTCTTGGATGCAAGCTAAGGTGCACACACACACACACACACACACACACACACAAAAGCCTGAACTGAAAATGATTTATTTAAGGAAAAATCAGCTCGACTCAACTCGGCATGACGTCATTTGAATATAATCCGAATGATGTGTGATGATTGAACCCCTTCGTGCGTGCTCGACTTGCACGCACACACAGAAACCCCTGCAAGGATCCCCCTTTTTTTAAAAGGAATGAATTCAGTCACCTGGACCAGCTCCTACTAACTGTTTGGACACTTGCTTTTTCTTGCTCTCAATCTGGATCCGGTTTTGCCTCCATTACAAAATGTATGTCCATGCATTAGATTATGTACTGCTCTCGTGTTTCAGCCGGACTTCAGATGTGGACTTTGCAGAGGACAAGCCATTCTTTTGGAATGAATCTGTCTAAAGCCATTAGTCCAGCCAAGGCAGACGGACGGAGATAAGAGAGAGTGGCCGGGCCTGGGTTTGGGGCAGAGGAGGCATTTTTAAGTATAGACGGCTGTTTCTGACTGCTCCTTTCTCATGCCGCGGAGAAGACCCAGCTCATCTGGTTTGGATAGCATCACACATCATAATGGGAGCTGGATAAATCCAGTGGAATTCAATGATAATTTTTCCTTTGGAAAAAAAAAAGCAGTCTGTGAAATGTGTTAGGATTAGTGGAGGCCATGATGTTAGTGATGGACTACGAGCTTTAGGGGGAGATAAGGTTAGAGTGACCTGATCTCGGCTCGATCTTAGCAAGGCCTTTAATCTTATTGTCCTTAAAACAACAGAGGGAAATATGACAGATGTGCCGGTGGGTGAGATCATTTTATTTGCCTCGAGTGAAGCTAACGTGCGTCGATGATTCTATAGGACATTTCTTGGAATAAAGCAGATCACGATATTAAAAAGCTTGAAAATGATACTTGACTTATGAAGCCAATGAAATTCACCTGATACCCATCTGTATTTCTACTTATTTTTAAAAGATTGTATTATAGGAGCCTTTTCAGGCCTTTTTGGAAGCTTCATTATCAAAACCTATTCACCTCATAAACCTACTTAGTGACCCATCGTTTTGAATATCACTGCACCTATGCTAAGATATCATATTTTATTTAACTTGATGGATTGTTTTGGCTGCTTGGAGCAGTGCAACAGGTTGTAAACATTGACTAAACACATTATTGCAGCATGTTCACAGACAGTTGCTTCCATCCAGCACAAACAGAGTAAAAGCATTGATTATGGTTGCATTTCTGGCCACATGATGGATGTAAGATCAATTTATTCTACATCTGCTTAATGCTCCACAACCTTCACCTGCCTGTTGATGGGTGTCTGGTTCTGAGCAAGTCAGATTGTACAGTGTTTTTCTTGCTGAAAGCATCTGTCTGCTGTGGTTTGAAATGAAATTGACGAGAGAGGCGAGAGTGAATCAAAACAGTCATAAAAGAGGTTTCTGCTCCCCTCTCCCTCTCTCTGCTCAGAGCTGAGGGGAACTGCAGAGTGAGGTTTATTAATACCTCTGCCAAGGAGGTTATTGTTTGTTTGTTTGTTGGATTATGTAAAAAACTGTTGATTTATAGGAGTATGTGTCAGGGAAAACCCAATAAACCGGGGCCAGATCCAGGATTTTCTTCCACTCTCCTTTAAAATTGTTTTTCAACAGTTTTGTTGACTTTCTAGAGAAAAATTCATAGATGAAGAAAATAAGTCTGTTTTGGAGACTGATATTTTTGCATGTGAACAGATCCAAATAAAATTCCAGTGAAGTCATACTTTTTTAAGAGGACTTAAAAAAGTCCTCTTTTTTAAGAGGACTTAAAAAAGTCCTCTGGGCCTGGGATTCTAGTTATCAATGCACTGATTACTATTAACCACCCCTTAACATTACACAAATGACCCATAAACAGCATAAAACATGTTTAGAGCAGCTTGAGTTTAATAAATAAATAAATGATTAAACATCTTGATCTCACATGTTACCTTCAGACAGGAATCAGTGGCAAAGAGTTCGACTTCCCCACCTGTCTCATTTGCCTGTTATTCCTGTAATGGGCAGCTGTGTTGTTCTGCTCATGTATTTACACGTGCTTGTTCCTGTTCAACAGATCTTTGATGTCGGGAGTAAAAAACAAAAATTAGCACAAACTCCCACTATAATTTCCCGGCCCCATTTCACACCCCACGCCCTCTGCTTGTGGGCAGCTGTGTGCTTTTTCACTCCGGATCAAGTGATACTTTATTATATTCTCTGTTTTCTTGGGAGGCAGGAAAGCTGGGATGACTGGCGCAGCGGCAGTGCTGCCAAGTCAAACAGCAGGGTTTATTTGTGGACAAGTGTAGGTAGAGCTGGGGTGACGACCCCCCCCCCCCCCCCCCCCCAATTCACTGGAGGCTCTTATTAGGAGCAGAGAAAGGAGGCTCGGTGGGCTGGAGAGGTGCATGCAGTGTGGGGGTTGGTGGGTGCCCATAGGTCTGGTTTTATCGGAGGGAAAAAGACAAACGAGTGGAGACTAGACTTCAGAGAAGAGAGAGCAGTGGTCGATGGAGAGAGAATGGACTTAACAATATACAAAGAGGTGGAAGGCTAGAGGGACCATTCAGCTCTAAGATAGGGATATGTCCCGTCATTACACCCTTGCCCCATGCCTCAGAGACAGGACAGGGGGAAGAAAGAAGGGGAAGAAAGAGAGGCTTTCTGTGGAAGCAGGGAGCAGCAGGCCTCTGCCACTGGGATTGTCCCTGTGGTAATCCCTGGATTTCCTAGGCTGAGACAGGGGGTAAAGACTAGGCAGGCTGAGAGACTTAGTAAAACAGAGGGCGAGCAGAAAGGAAGGAAGGAAGGAAGAAAGGAAGGAAGGAAGTCTCCTTTTTTTCATTTCCTGCAATATGTAGTTTGTGCAGAGGCATCGCTCAAAGAGGAATGCCGTGTTTATAATCATTAGCGTGTGTGCTTATGGGTGGCTGTATGTGTTTGTGAGTGTGCGTGCATGTGTCTGTTTTGTGTATATTGTGGGTATTAACGGGGATAAAGTTTTGGAAGAAAGCTCGGCTCTGGGTTGCTGCAGCTCATGCCAGATGTGATGAGTTGAAAGTGCTGCTTACCTTCGAATGGGCAAATGAAACGAAAGGCGCCGAAGGGCTGTAAAAGTATTTTGGCAGGGCGCTGACGCTGGAGGTCACATTCGAGGCGTTTTTATGCTCGAATGTTGCCTTAAACGCTGTGGACAGGTTACACGATTCCCCATAAGGAGAATAAAAGCCCAAAGTGTTGAGGACCCTTGTTGATAAAACTGTAGGAGACAACAATGAAAGGCTGTCCACACTTTGATGTGGTCTTGTGTGACACCATCTTTTCACCCTAATGTATTCAAGGTGCTTTTCACTGTGAGCTTGGAATGAAAAGATCAGACAAAAGCAGACCTTTAAAATACCCCCACCACTCTGACATGTATAGTCTGGCATGAAGTCATACTGAGATAGTATAAGTTAAAAGAAACTGGATGCAGGGGTGTTTTTTTTGTATGAATGGGGGGGAGGAAAGTGCACTCACACAAATTGGTATCCACCCTTTCTTGGACGTTGCTCTGTGCGGAACAGGGATGAGATCTATCGCACTGCTCCTATTCCTGGGTTGCCTTGGATGTTATTTCAACTCCCTACATCCTTCCCGTTGGTCACCCCGGGGTGCTGTGAACCCAGTCTCCTCTCGCCGTCTGTAGCTGGAGCCCTTGGGGGAAGCTGGCTGGGCCCAGTGGAGCCCAGCAGTGCGTGTCCTGGGTCAGGGGTCTAGTTCTTCTCTTTCCCAGGCGATGAAACTCAAGTGGCTTTCAGGGAGACGAGACCAGTCGAGGGGAACACAACTACCCTGAGACAGTTTGGACTAAATAGAGATAAAAGACGCAAGACTTTTCGTACAGGCTGCTTCTACGTACGAAAAAAAGATACATCCGTTTCAAATAAGGAAATTGTCACTGCCCATATACGTCTTTAGGCAGTATATCCACTAGAGGGCAGCTCTGAGTGGCCTGAGATGGTCTCACAACAACAAACAAGTCGATGGTGGAGGAGGTTGTGAAAATGTGCCTCATGCATGGTCACATATACGCAAATGTAGCTGTGGCGAACGTTCTCCTCCTGTGTACTCGCAATCTACGCGAGCAAAGGGCAAATAAAATCTTGGCTTTTTGTTGCGTGGGTTGGGGTAAAGTGTAACTGTACTTTGACCCGCAGTACTCCCCTAAAACCGCGTATGCGTTACCTTCCTTTAAAAAAAAGAAAGCTGAAAGCAGCTGTTCATGTTCATGTAACATCCTGTACGCCTTTAGTTTCTTTCCAACTCCCAAAATATGTCCTCAAAAAGTCTTTCCCTTACGCCCTATAATTGTTTTGCTTGAACTATTGGCTACAAGGCAACAGGCTAGATTAGTTGCTCGTAGCATAACACGCGTGAATCACGGACTGAAATGCCAGCGGCCGGGGTGCATTGTGGGTAATGCATGTGCCTGGTTGTGCTGAATCTGTTTTTCTCCGACAATGTTATAAGACTTCAATGCTAAATCAGTGCAGAACTGTTTTTAATAGGTCTTGCTGTGAACGCCATAAACACAGCACCATGTTTTCAGTGATTGATAGCTCTTATTTAATCTGTACTTTTTTTTTAAATTGACACCACATTTCCCATAAACCCTGCTGCTTTCTGCCACAAAGATAATGTTGGAATATGTCTCTCTTATCTCTCTTCCATATGTGCTTGTTTTTTTAAAAGAGAAGTAACGAGGATAGCAGCACTTTCTCTTACCCCATATTGTTAGAGACCATGAGAAATTCAGTCCCTTTAGCAGTAAAACAACCTGTTGCGCGCAGTAAAGTTGTGGTTTTTCCCAATGGGACCCAGGGATCAGATAAGACAGAATAAGAAGATGAAAAATATGTTCTGCTGCTTATACTTTTATTTACTTTTAAGGATTGTAATGAAATGATGAAATAACAGGATATGTTCTAATGGTAAAGTTTCATTTTAAGGGGTCTGGATCCAACGGCTGATCATAATCTGTTGATCATTTTGCGGTGCATGTTCCACAATAAAATAGAAAAGGAGAAACGATGGAAGCCTGTTTGGCTGAAACGCATAAGGATGAAAATAATAAAATGGTTAACTGAAGACACAGTAGTTGCTTTCCTAATTTACAGGGACATAAATGGAGAAGGAAAGACATAGGAAAACTAATGGGCAGACAAATGCAGTAGAGCAGGGGAGAAGAGAGGGGAAACCGGCATTGGAACAAAACTTTCAGTTCTCCTGCCCAGTGCTGGCAGACACCACCAGGGTTTCCTTCACCTGTCTGCTTATACCCATACACCTAAACTCAAACTCTCCACCTCACAAAATCTGAAGAATCTCCATCTGTACAACACATGCTCCTCTCAAAGAGAACAAGGCTTTATTTGTCTTTCACCATTTTCTCACACTTTCACCTCTCTGGCGTCTGTTCTCTGTTCTCCGTCCTCCCCGTACCACTGCAGCTCCCTTTCTTTCCTCTTTCATGCAAGTTTGCAGGAAAAGTGGAATAGTGTCTCATTGTTCCGCCACAGCGGAGATAGAAGAAGTGAGTAATGGCTGGAGAAATTGAAAGGGTTGCTGTGGGAAAGTTGACAGTGAAAGATTGAAGCAGACAGGACATGCATATGACAGCATTTCGTTTTTCCTGATCCGTGTATTAACGGCTAATGTCGATTATTTCTTTGCTTTCTTTCCGTCTCTTTTACTGACATTTAGCTGTCACGTTAACGGTAATCCTGGGCATTAGATATTCTCCTGCAGGGTTCAACGTTTGGCCTCCACAGTTTGACACTTCCTCCTGTTGTATCCCAGCCTGAAGCCTTTTAGCTCCATCCATCACTCGCATTCTCTGATTTAGACTTGAGGAGGAATAGGGGAGTGATGTAGTCATCAAGAGTGAGCTCTCTCTGTTCCAGCACCTTGTCATCGGCACCTTCTCATTATATGCCTCAGACCTGTAAAACCTTCAAACCAGCCAACGCTGTTGCTCGCTAGGAGCCAGGATTTTAACACACTTCAAGGTCAATTGCTGCAATAGCACACACATGTTGATAAATGACATTTTCCCACTGAAACATAAAAGACGTCTGATTCTTTAAAATGTTTTTCATGTCCCCCGTCCCCCCTTCGCTTCCCCCCTCCAGCCTGACCCCCTCTTTCTGTTTTCTTTCCAACGCTCACTAATGAATTTTTGGAGTGCTGTGCTCTGCTCGCAGGCTCCAAGACCATCCGTGTGCTCCGCTCCTTCCAGCTTTGTTCTTATAAAGCTTTTATTTAATTAAAATTGCTGTTTCTCACGCCTGTATTAGATGAGACTGGTGGAAAAGAGCACGGAGAGACCTGTGGTGGTAAAGCATGTGGCGAACGGAGTCAATGTTAGTTACTTCGGAAAAGGCCTGGCTGACACAAATCCAGTCTGTCAGAGTGAGTGGATCTCTTCAGCATGAGAACACCCACTCTGTCAGTCAGCATGAGTGCATGCACACATACATATTTACACTTTTGCATATAAATGCAGGTCCTCACACTGGGAATGTTTTTCCTCCATCCACCCTGTTCCCCCCCCCCCCCCCCCCTCTCACATTGATTGACATGTGCACTCATTCAGCTCAGCACAAACTCAGGCGCCATGGTTACAGCTGCAGTGATGTTCTATCCCAGGGAGATGGACAATATTGAAATAGCGACTCCCCCAACAGCAAAACCACACACACACACACACACACAGGCGCACAAACACACACACACACACACACACACTCATACACACAGACATGCACGCACACACACACACACACACACACACACACACACACACACACAGACACACACACACACACACACACATACATCTCCATGACTTCAGAGGGCATTACATTGAGCTGCATTGATTTCCTGGAGAGTTACTCTAATATTAACCATACTTACTACTTGATTTGAGTTATGGAAACTTGCTTTTTGAGCCTATAAGGGAAAACAGTCCCTTCAATTTGACGTGTTAATGGATTTAGGTCCCCACAACATGAGCAATACCGGGACCCCATGCCTCTAAAACTATTACTTTCTTTCCCATACACATACATGTCACCTTAAAATTGGATTATTTAGACAAAAAAAATATGAGGACTTACTGTTTTGTCAATGCCCTCAGCCTCCCGTCTGTCCCGTCTGGTGCATTTTGCCATGGTAAGGGGAAATTACTGAAGCTGGCTGCATGACAAGAGGCCTCACAGGTGTGTGTGCTCTGCTAACTCCGGACCTTGACTCTGCCCATGCGGCCTGCCCTGGTGTTTCTCTTGGAAAAGCCCTCGAGACGTGGCAGAGAGCCCTGTGGGTCAAGGACTTGGGGCAGTGGCAAATTATTGGCACAGAATCAGCATCTGCAAAAGCAGAAGGCGCTACTGTAGCCAGTTAGTCAGGCAGGCATAAGCCTCTATGGGCCTGGCATCACACCCAGACATTCAAGAATCTTATGTGAGATGGAACTAGAAGCTGAAATGAGGTATAATGTCATTACTGGGCCAGCAGGGGAGCTTCGCGGATTGGGAAGTCTGGTGTGGAGATATGACCTGAGAGAAGTGTTTTTTCTAGGAATGAAACGGTAACAGGTTTGATTATGACCCATTCCTGGGTTATGCGCCTCTGGCAGGGCGGCAAAGTGGCGCTGAGAGTAGAATAAAAAAAATATGCAGGATGAAGTTTGCTAAAAGAATCAATAAGGTCAGACTAAGTTCTTGGTTGGAGGAAGGGCTCAGGTTCCGGTGAAGGGAGAGATGAGGAGGATGGAGACTGTCGAGTGAAAGTGGAGAAAGAGAAGGGTTAAGAGCAGAAAGAGGATAATGAGAGTTATATATGATGTTAGCTCATCAGTTGTCACGTCGCATTATAGGAATAAACACTAAAAGCTGAAAGCCTCACGAGACTGTTTCGCAAACACAGTGACCCTCAGAGAGACAGAGTCACAAGGTTGAGCTTAGTGCTTGGTTGTGATTATCCCGGCGTAAAGGTTACCTGGAGTTGAAGCCTTCGATATGCACAGTATAGACATTTATGATTGCGTGAATATAACTTAATTGCGTGAATTACAACCCAGCCTTTTGACATCTGCTTCAATCAGTCGTGCAGCTGTATCGGCCTTAAGCTTCTTCACAAATCATCGGGAGCCAGGATGCTGACGTTCTCTCTGCAGTATTTTCCAATGCGCTAGTCAGGTTTCTTGGTAATTGGGATCATAGACAAGGATCAGCCTGGTGTGGTTTGAGGACATGATGAGTCGAGTCACTTGTCCTAATCAAGCAAACTCAACCTGTCTCCCTGGGTGCAACGGGGATCTGTGTGAAATCTAGTGTAGCACAGCAAAGAAAGAAAAAAGAAAGAAAAAACACATTTCCTCTTCGAACACACCTCCGTTTCTTGAAAGAGAGCTTAAGGGTGATTGACAACCTGGTCCCCGGTTGCCAGGCCAGTCAGAAGTGGCGTGGGATTGTAGAGGGCGGGAGCTGCGAGGTTAACCCCCTGTGTCTAGGACAGCTGTGCAGTTGTTGGACTGGCTGGCGGCTGCACGCTGTAAATTCTCTCTAAAGAGGGTTTACTTTTGATTTTAATGGGCGCCATAAATTTAAGGCACCCTGGTCCTGGTGAAAGAGAGAGAAGGCTTATTTTCAAATGGCCCCTCTTTCTTTCTGTCTCTCTTAACCACCCCCCCCCCCCCTTCTCTCCCTCGATCAGAAAAGTCTGAGGAGTGTTGCCATGTCTTTTGTGGTCTGGTTTTACCTGTAGTCAGGCTGTATGGAAAGTGTATGAAAACATCCTGAAGTAATGAAAATGCTTAATTTCTCCAACACTCAGCATAACTACCTCGTTGTACATTTAGGTCATATTAGGTTTTTTAAAAGGAGAAACACAGCTTGCACAATTGCTTCCATCAAAGCAAATTCTTCTCTGGCACATGCGGATGCTCAATCTAACTGCTCCCCGCCTGACTTTTCGTCTCTCTCTCTCTCTCCCTGCAGGTGCTGTTTGCTTTGAACCAGACTCTGCTGCAGCACGAGGGCGTTCGAGCAGGAAGCCTGCAGGGCTCCTTCACCACTGAGGACCTCATCACACACTACAACTGTGGTGACCTCAGCTCCATCATCTTCAACCACGACACATCACAGGTTGGTGTCCCGTTTCGATTTCAGATCACCTAACTTTTTAAAGATGTGGAGATTTCCATTAAACAAAGCGATTTGGGGCTGGAGGAACAATGTGGAATTATCTGGCGGAGATTGATGTGCCGAGCCTGCATGACGGCAGTCAGGTGAGTAGATGAGGAACAGGTTTGCAGGGAAACTGGCAGGAGACATTAAACAGAAGACTTCTGCATTTTATCTACGGGACTGCAGTACATGGGAATTTCTAAATCTTCTAAAATATAGCAACATCCAGTTTGCAAAGCATAACCCAACTTGTTCTAAAGCCACAAAAATGCTCTTTAAAATTGAACATGAAATAAAAATGTCTCATTGTGTCCTAAACTTAGAAAGGTTTACCTATTAACATTTCACCCCTTTGACAGTGTGGGGTGGCATGAACAAAACCAAACATAATTTCTAACGGCCCATCCTGACGGGGGACATTGCACACCCACACATTCACTCTTTCTGTGAAGTGACAATGAGTGGATTCAGGTTACTCATTCATAATAAAATAAAGATTTGTATAACAGCTAAAGATAAATATATGCACAAATATCTCTCTCCCAGTACCCTACAAACCTATTTTACCCAACTCTTGTTTCAACCAAGGGCAGAAAAGGCTTGCAGCGGATTTGTCATTTTGTTTTCTTGACAAAAATAGTTGAATGTTTTACAATAAGATATTCACATAAACATAACTGCTACTAGCAGCTCCTGTCCAAAGAACATCTGTAATGGTGTTCAAGAACCCAAATCTGTCAGACCCTCAATTTGAGTTGGCAAACGCCTCGTACCCGCTTCTGCTATTACGCTATCGTCACCTCAAAGTTTTAGGCTCACACGTCAGCTCCACAAAACTGCATATTACCATATTAATCCCTGTCGACCTCAAGTTACTTGATAGTCTGACACTTTAATAGCTCTGGACTAAATAAACCATATGTCCCCCTCTAACTTTGTGTTTCCTAACATAGCCTCCGCTCCTTCTGCGATGGCCTGCTCATCAGTCTTCACACCCAGCCCTGCTGTCGAAAGGTCATTCAATATATAGTATACACACTCACGCGGTAAAGACAGCACACGCAGTATCCCCAACCTCGAATTGAAGTCACTTGAAGACCTTTATTGTGTCAAACCTCCCTTGATGATCCTGAAGTGCCATTAAACATAGCACGCCTTATGATATCAACTTAGCGCTCAACTGTATGTTCCAGAGACACACACACATACAAGTGAACAACACACTGTTCAGACAGTTCAAAGGTCATCGTGGCTCTGTTGTTAAGCCTCATCACTAGACACATATTTCCCTTTTCCACTTCTTTCACCGTTTGTCTCTCTCTTCGACTGTGTCCATCATCTCTTACTCCCTGGGGACCATGAGCCTGTTAGTTTAACCTGCATTTATGACTACAGGTGTCTCCTGCATAGATCAATACAATAATACCAGTTTGCTGCTCTTCCTCATGTCATAACAATATACGTATTAACATCCAAAGCACATATATAGAGCAATCAGATTTCAGACTCTGGTGCTTGCTGCTGTAGCATGGTAATCTATTGCAGTCGGTATGAGTGTGTGAGAGAATGAGAGGGAAGTTTCAGGACCATAAAAGAGCAGGTGGTTTTTGATAGATAGGATCTAATCCAGAGTCATTCCACAACCCTGGTTGCTCCCCCATCTCCATCTTCATCATATTAGGCCGAGGACTAGGATGGGCCACAGAACACAGCCGGGCAGAATTTTGCAATACAGATGAATGTATTTTAACACTCATCTGGTTCAAAAATCCATCACTGATGCAACTTCATAGTAAAAAAGAAGATGGATAGAAATGAAAGAAAGTAAAAGCAGTCATTATGTATAAAATATAAGACAAAAAACTGCAGGAAAGTTACTTACAAACAGTTTTGTCAGTGTACTTCAGATGGCTTGCACACGATTTAAAATCTAATTTGTAAAAATTAAGCTCAGGACTGTATTATTTCAATGATCGACTGTTCCCATAGTTCTCACATGAAGTAAATCCTTGTGTTTCTATGGTTAAATGCTAAGTAAAATGTAAAGTGGTAATAAAATAGAAAATGTAATTGCAAAAGAAAGGGGGGGGGGGGGGGGACAGAAGGTAAAAAAAAAAAACTTAAAACAGACAAATCAGAGGGGAGAGAAAGAAAAGAAGATTTCTGGCGGGACAGAATGATTAAGTAAACGAGTGCAAAGAGGCAGTAAGGAAGGGAGGAAATATCTTGCTGTCATTCCACATTTCCTGTGCAGGTCGGGATAGAGAGCAGCTTACGGGCTTTCCTGCGATAACTTATCTGCATTTACCGCTCCACTCCCACCTTGACCCCGCTGCGACCGAACACTTTTTTCCTCTCGTCACGAAACACTCCTCACTCATTAGAGCAAAGACGCAGCGCTCCTTCCTCACTTACACTCTTTAACTCATATTGATGATGAAGAGCTGTCAACCTGGACTAAGCTGCTGAAGAAACACAGACAATACGAGGCTCCAGGCAGCAGATAGATCTACGTGCATGGGGCTCTTTTCCCACACAGCTGCTGCATTTAGAAGCATTTAAGTGAGATGTTATCTGCTCTATAATCATAAACCGTTTGGATTCTATCGGGTGCGGAAATAAACATTAACCAGCCAAATGTGAGTCAAAATTAGGTAGCATCCTCATGCTATGAGCTAAAATCTGGATTCTTTCTCTCAGCCATAACATTTTTAACTTTGCATTTTAGTTTGTGTCGTTTAAACATTTTATGATAATATATATGTACTTGAAATGAATATAGATTAACATTTTGTTTGTGATTAAAGAAGCTCAGGTTAATGCTCAAACTGTTCAAGAGTGATCGGAACACAGCCCTTTGAATTTGTAAGAGCAGAACATCCCCCCCCCCCCCCCCCCCCAAAAAAAAAAACCAAGAACCAACTAGAACCAAGTACACTTATTTAGTACCCACGGCCCAAGAGTCCACATACTACATATCATACTAGATCCAGCAAGTAAGTGGTTATCATCAGCATAACTTTTTGAGAAATTCAAAAAACCTTTCTCACAATGTTCAAGAAAAAGAAAAGATATTACTTGATCAGCCCCTTCATTGAATCCGCTCCAATAGTTAATGGATTCCTCCCTGACTCATAACCACCTTCTTCTTAGTTTTAATGAAACATCGGTCCAGTAGTTATGGTGTAATCCTGCTTACAGACAAACAGCAATGAAGTCATAACCTCCGCGGTGGAGGTAATTATGTATCTCAAGCCACAACGCATTTTTAGGGGAAACATGACAAAGTCGACAACTGAACCATCCCCTAGCTGGGTTAACCAATCCCACAACTACAGTATGTTTCCTGGCTAAATGTCACCAGCCTGCCCACTAATAATACCAACTGCTCTGATGTGAGGGTAAAAGTGCCTGCCACCTATTAAACATTCAACTCAACACTGTCGAGTCAACATCGAAGCAGCATAACCACAGATAGTGTCTCTATTTATTCTTATCATTCTGCCTTATCAAAACAGCACCTACGTTACCCATACGGCCGCTCAACCGCCAGAGGTTTCCTTTTATTCCCCTGACATTTGAGTCTGCCTTTGATCCGCACCACAAACAACAGAATTAAACATCCAGTGTAGGTTTGAATCTAAACATTTCAACCCACCATGTGGGGCGGAGGGACGAGCGCCGCAGGGAATGAAATGTGTCAGATACAGATTGTGGATGACTCCTGGAGAGCAGCACCTTGTTAACATGTGGTACAATAAATCCCCCCCCCCCCCCCCATGTACTCAGCATCCAGATGCCTCACACTGACACTGATTTATGCACCATTTACAGCTGTTCTTTCTTGTGTCAACGTGTAACTCTGAAGTTGTAGACGAACACTGGTGTGTGTGTTCTTGTCACGCTCAAACACAATTCCAGATTAAACACTTCTTGAAGGACTCGAACACAAAAGGAAGCAAACTTTTAAATAAAATTGTTTTTCTGAACCCAATCCCTTCATCATTTCATTTGATGGGTGTCCTCAGAATGGCTGTGTCCTCTTGTTCGGACAAAATAGACAAAAAAAAAGGAAGGTTACATGCAAGGTCAGAAGCAGAGATGCTAGTAAGGTGTTTTTTTACCCAAACTGGGTGCTACCAAAGACATGGGAACAACTGCAAGAGACCAGTTCAGCTTTAGTAGTTAAACAAAACAAACGAAGGACACGACTTACTGGAAGTCGAGATAGGCCAAAGTCCAAATAAGCAAACGAGTTGGAGAGTGGGCAGGAGAGGTTCAGGGTCCAGATAACAGCTCAAAAGTTCAAATAAAGGTGAAAGGAGTCCGAAGTGCTAATGGTGGAAACACACAAGGGTATAAATACAAACAAGACACAGGTGCAACAGAAAACTGGAGGGAAAAGACACAAAAACAGGAAGTAGAATGGGAACAGAAATTTCTAAATAAGAATGAAAAAAAAAGGAAAAAGGAACCAAGTAGATCATGGCACCATGAATCAATATCATAAGCTTGGTTTCAGGGAAAGGAATTAAGAATTTTATATGATGAAGGAGATGTATGAAACTAAGTATTGTGGTTTGGTTGGTGGTATCAACTTTGTTAAACTAAACTGAAACTATATTTTTTTATTGTCATCACTTTTCAATCATTTTTAATCCATTGGTAATTTAGATCAACTTGATCTTGAGCTAACAGACAAAAACACTGACATTGCCATCCCGGGGCTCTGAAGCTACTGGACTGAAAAGGGGCTAATTGACTACAACTTTTAAATAACAAAAAAGTTCAACTTTCAATAAAACTTGGAAAATAATTTTGGCATCACAACCCGAAAGTGCCCTAGTTAAGAAAATTGTCCTTTATTACAGCAGCTAAAACATCAGGAACTGGCGGAACATGCTGATTGTTTAAATGTGGTAAAATCACATTTAAACGATCAGCATGTTCCTCCAATAATTCACATTTTATTACATATACATCTAAAGAAAGAGCCCAAAAATGGCAAATACAAGTACACTGATACCCTAAGAGGAAATTAAATATCTGTTAATACAGAGAAAGAGAGACATATGTGTTTGTTCGTGTGTTCCTGAGTTAAAAAGCTAGGACCCTGATGTGACACCCCTGCTGCTACTCGCCGCTCTCCCCCACAGATTAACAGCTTGATGCAGCCAAGAGTGGAACTGAGCTAGTGTGGCCTCGCTCTGCACTGTCTGACTCTTAATAATTCACACAGCAATTAAAAACATTTAGACACACACACACAGACACACACACACACACACAGACACACACATACACACACACAAACACACACACACACACACACACACACACAAACACACACACACACACACACGCACACACACAGAGAGACAGTGTACATTCAGTAACCCACTGCTGCATTGTGTGAAAGGTGTATAATAGAAAAAGTGCAGCACATAGTTGCACTGCATGAATGTGTATGTGAATACGGCTTTTAGTGCAAAGTGCTTCGAGTCAATGAGACTACAACGTGTCTTAACTACAGTCCATTTACAATCCAAATACCTGAGTGTTGAGCCGACTCTTGCATTGGTCATATACTGTCAAGCCGTGACATCAAATCGCACCTGGTTGCCAGATTTCATACCCACTAAGGCACGTTTTTTTTAAATGCTCTCTTTTTGTATGTTGTAGGCTTGTGTAAACTAAAATAAAGTATTAGTAAATTCTAATATTCTCTATCTTTCTCTGTCTCTCAGCTGCCCCACTTCATCAACAGCTCTCTGCCGGATCATGACCGCACGACAGCCCAACAGATCGACAGCTACTTCCGCCAGGAGCTCATCTACAAACGCAACGAGCGAATGGCTCGCCGTGTGTCCGCGCTGCTGCAGAGGAACCCAAGCAAGACGTACTTTTTTGCTTTTGGTGCAGGTAAGGGAATCTGAAATCCTGTAAAGGTGATGTTGTAGGAATAGGTTCTGACAGCTGACCTGTGATGTTCTGGTCTCTCTCAAAGTGTTTGATCACGACCTGGTGGCTAGCTGCAGTTTAGTTTATAGACCCCACCTTATCCATGTTAATGTATTGGACACTGACCAAAATAAAAGTCACTAATATGGCAAATACATTTTTCTCAATAATATATTCTGTGATTTAAGGTTTAGTACTTATCACACTGAAGTAGCCTGTATTAAGTAAAAAAAAATGTTGACATCTTTAGCTTTAATTATTTATTAAAAACATAATGATTGAGAGCTGAGACTATTAATCCTCATACTTGCAATTGGTCAGACAGTAGTGTTGATGCTAAAGCATCTTCATCCCTGATCGCTACTGCACAGACTCTGGCACAAAATGCGTAAACAGTTTTTGTATATCAGGGATATTTTGGCTTCATTTCTTGATAGCAGGAGGAAGTGTAAACACAGAGTACGTCACAGTCAAACAATGTGAGAATATATCTTTACAGCAACTCTGGCCTGTTTCTCCGTGATACATTAAATTAGATCTGTTCAAACACAGTCTGATTGGAGGTGAGAGTGTGTGTTTGCATGTTGCGTAGTGATTCTGTCAGTGCTAATGTGTGTTTATGGTCAACAATTTGCTCGCTCATATGTTTTAAAGCTAAACTGGAGAAAAAGCAGGAAATTATAGTGGTCAATGGTTCCCAGATATCTGGCAAACTTTTGTCTATCCAAGTTTATACACACGTACACACACACACACACACACACACACGCACACACACACACACGCACACACACACACACACACACACACACACACACACACACACACACACACACACAGAAGTCTCAATTACAGCCAGTTCCCCACCTCAGAAATAAAGAAACCATGGGCTGTTTGTTTCAATTAGCATTCCTGGCTAATGCTGCTAATGTTTCCTGAATGGTGTAGCGTGTCCTGAGGGAACTGTGTGTGTGTGTGTGTGTGTGTATTAAAATATGCACACGTGCAAGTGTGTTTGCCCACAAAAACAGGTGGTGGGTGGGTGTCTGTGTGTCTGTTTACTGTAACTGTGTGTCTGCAGTCTGTGCATCTGAAAATGGGTGGTACCGCCTCTAGGGTGCGTGTGTTTTTGAGTGTGTGGGAAGAGAGAGTGCACGCAAGTGAGTGTGCCACAGTGTATGATTAATGCTGAGCGCCTGGTTCCTTCCTCTGGCCATTTTGTTCGCTCCCTCCGCTCTTGATGCTTTGGATTAGCAGATGTTATGATTGTATGAATTTGTGCAATAACGCTTAAACAAATAGATGTTTCAGTGAACATAGATGAAGCAACAAGGACCTTCTCCCGTTACACGCTGCGTTTATGAAACAATGAAAGAAGGGAGAACCCCAGAAACCCAGTGAATCCAATCCAACCCCTCGGGCTAAAAGAACGGCAGAGAGGGAGTAAACAACAGCCATGTTTCAATATACAATGGATTTTTTGCTTTTGTCAACAACATTTTGAAAATACAGAGTATTACTTTTAAGAGGTGCTAACTTTGTTATCATTATATTGTGCTATATTCAATTATTTGCAGGGCAGCATCTGTATGATTTGTTTCCTAATGAAAATGATGCAGCGCTGTACTCCGGTATGGACTGTGTTAATCCAGCTTCCAGGTTTCTAGAAAGCATTCCCCAAACAGCCTCACACTCCACACAGCACTTCTGTGGGTCCAGCATGAGCACTACCTGCAATGACACAGTCGTGTCCTCTTGCAATGCAGGAGTAAACTCATCATATGTCTCCAACATTTGATGAGAACATTTTATTTCATTTTATGACATTGGTAAAGTCAAACAAATTTACAGTTTTATACAAACCAGAGTGTTTACATGCCTCAAAAGTGCGACTTGAGGAGATGTTGTTCCCCGGAGCGAACACTGCATCTGGAGTATGAGCAGCATATGACCAAGATGGGAGATCTCCAAAACGCTGCTGCACATGTCCTCCAGGTTTGGCTTTGCAACAAAAGCACAGTTGATCTTCTGGCATGTTCACATTTCCACCAGCAAATATCTGAAATGTGAACTGCCAACAGCCAACGCAGACTACATAAAGGAATAGAAAAATACAACATCATATTAATACATACAGGAAAAGGCAAGGCAAAGGTCAGGTGACTACTAAATGGAAAGAAGGTCAGATAAATAAATGAATAGATGAATGTTGTTCTTGGATAAACTCATGTCACAACTTGGTGTATTCGTTGTTAATTGTGATGGAGCTGCTGTTGCCTCATAGTTCAGTTTCACCATTTTCTGTTAGTCCAAAAAACTTTTTTCTTTCGGGTCACAAGCAAAACAGCCGGCAAGTTTGAAGTCGATTGAATTGACAAGGTTTTTGAAATACAGACAGACAGGTTCCTCCCATATGTAGGATTTGAAGTGAACCAGCAGGGACTTATTCAGCCTAATAGGACATTTCACCATTAAAATCCGTTCTCATGCAGCCTCATGTTCTCCAGGTTGGCCTCCTTCAAACGTTTGCCCTTGACACAACAGCTGTGTGTTTGCTTCCCTGTGTGTCCAACCTGGTCTGGATAGACGGGAGGTGAACATATGTGTCAGGTCACCTACAGGCTGCAGCTTCGTGTGAGAGAGAACTGACAGCGAGTGTGAGGTGATAGGAACCACTACAGTTATAGGCCCGCTGCATGCATAAACACATGCACACACACAGGCTTATACCCAGATTCATACTTAATCATGCATTCAGTACTTATTCACATACCAGTGGGAGATGTTAGGTGCCTCCATACCAGCACATAAGCATTTTAAATCATTCTCTTTTGATTCTAATTTCTTAATTTTAACCAGATTTTTTAAAGCATAAAATAACTAAGTAAAACCAAACTTACTGGAAAAATTCCAAAGTCTTTGAGAAATAAGTTATTTGATGTGTATTTTGACTTATTGATTTGGTCCATGTTCCATCCACTCACATGGAGAAGTTTTATGACAAATACTGCAGCCAGCCACCAGGTCACTTTTGGGGAGCTGTCATGTGGCCTGACTTCATATACAGTCCATGGTTCGGTTTTAATGACAAAGACAAGGAGAGTTGAAGGCCCAGATATCTCAAACAGATACATGGTGTAAACACAAGTCTCAGTAAAGGCATTCAGGGGGCAATTTGAGCATCCACACAATTTACTAGTGACAAACAAATCTGTCTATTATCTAAACTACACGTTATTTTCCTCAATTTATTCCTCCTGAACTATTGTTGTGCCAGTAAGTTTAACAACTGTCTAACTTAATTTGCCATATCCCTTCCGATTAGTTTCTATACACCTGCAAAGACATACACATAAAGTAGAGAAAGGAACTTCATTGGATAGACCTAAGTTGTGTCTCTGATTAAAGAAAAAAGGTTATTTGTCCTGTTTGATTAATGCTATACATGTCTCTAGATGCAGATTTTTCAAAATCAAGATACTTAGGGATTAATAAGTCAGGCTTAATGAAGTCTCTCCATGGTGTAATCACAAACCCTTTCCCCCTTCTCTTATTTCTGTCTTTAGGACACTGACTCATGTCTTTACGGTCCTGTAACTGTCCCCGCTGGTCCCAGTTTCTCATTGGCCATAATGAAGCATGAAATTTTAACATCCAGCGATGCCAAGTCGGATTAAGTGACGGCCTGGACTCCCAGAAATGCGCGCTCATTGCTCTTCAAGGTTTTCTTGCCTGCGTTGGAAAAATGAGCATGATTATAATCTAACAACGGTGCACACTTTGAGTAATGAAGAGGAATAAAAATGGACAGAAAGTGTGAGCGTTAAGACTATCCAGACATTTAAAGTAAATACAGCTCAGGGACATGAATTACAGCCGTTTCCAGTCCAAATGTGGGCGTAGAATAATGTGATCACATAAAATCCAATCTTTATGGTCAGATCTCAAAAATCACATTAAAATGACATGTGTGAGTGTAGGCAGCGGGCTCGTAGATGTATGGCTCATTCTCATGAATTTTTAAATGGAATAAGCATAATGTGGGACTGGGGAACTTTTTTTGGATCCTTGCGCTGAGTCAGACAGGCTCACGGTCGCTCTGTGACTGTAACCATCTGTTTGTGTGTCCTTTCATGTGTACGTCAGGTGGCTGTTTTTGTGTTTTTCTGGTTGCATTTCTTTCCACACAACAGCTAAATGTTAACGGCCACTCGGGCTGTTTTTGCCTTGGACCCCTTCATTTCCAGTCTGAACCTTGTCCAGCGCGCAGAAGGAAAACAGGACTGTCGGGAAAGAGCCGGGGCAGCGCTCAGGTCAGGGCCCTCTAGAGTTACCGATGTCGTAGTTCAATCCAGGAGTTTTTGCAAAGGGTAATTAAACTATACGACGTGTGTATAAAGTGGTTCAGGCAGGAAATCCATTTCTGCTCAGCTCAGCACGTTACTTACCAGCCTCCCCTTTTCCTCTCAGTGCACACCTACACCTTCCTGCAGCATAAGTACTTGTATGTGCTCAAATGCATTCTTTTGTCCTCCCTTAAAACCATTTCATTCTCTTTTTCTCTGCCCCCCCCCCCCCGCTTCCCCCTTTATCCTGCACATGTGCATGCACACACGTGTTGTTACAGAGTTTTTCCTTCACTTTCACCACAGGTTATTATAACAAATTACAGAGGTATAGGGTAAATGAGCTCCAGCAGGCACAATTTAATTACTCCAGACAGTATAAAAGAGAGTGACTGAGCAGTATAACCCTCTCACAGGAGCCGGCTGCCGGGCCAACATTTCAATGGCCTACAGCAGCAACTCAGTCAACAGTCATATTCCAGTCAGTAATTCAGAATATTTTCTGAATAGTTGAATTTGTAAGAACTGAGTTTATATTATCGTCAGTCTGCAATTCCTCATTAACTCCCAGACTCAGCTTTTTTTTAATAGGCCTTGCATCAAATGAATAAAGGGGTAACCGGCAGCTTCTTTCAGCTGTTAACATCTATTAAGCCCTTATTTAATTTCAAGCTGAAAAATGAAATACATTGTTCAGTCTCACTGTCTAATCACTTGTCTTATAAAGATGGATTATTAAACATTTACATTTGACGTGCTCATTTGGTCCATGTCCCATCTCAGCCACCAGGGGGCGATTGTGAAGCATTGGCTTCACGTTTGAGGAACCGTCATACCGTCCATCTTCCAAGTATTTTTCTGTAGTTTAATATTTTCTGAAATTAGATACTACATGATTATATACGTAACAATACAACCAGTAAGCTATTTAGCGTAGAAGAAAGTCTGGAAATTTGGAAAATTTATTTTGTGTCTGAAGTGAGTTAAGGCTTTGTCCCTAAATGAATATTTATAACAAAAAGTAATTCAGCCTTTCCATCGTCTTTCCCTTCATGTCCTCACGGTGTCTCATCCTCCTCCTTGAAACTGTGGTAGCTGTGGTCACTGCTGTTCACGATTACTATCAGTTTTATGTAATGGGGACCAATCACAGACATCCACCATAGCATGACGTAGTCGTAGTGAGGCCAAGTGAACGCATCACTATTTCCCCCTCGCACAAAACGACACAGCAGCACCAGCAGTGAGCCGGCAGACAAACTGTCTGCACATGTAGCGCTTTGCTGTAAACACAGTCAGTCGTCAATCGCTCGCTCATTCGCCAGTCAATGACAAACAAATTAACATACAGTTACCTTTACAAACGAGTAAATGATCATTTGTGCTGTGGAGTGTGTGTGCATGTTTGTCTGTGTGTGTGTCTGTGTGTGTGTGTGTGGGGGGGGGGTGGTCGCTGTGAGGGTGAGGCAGTTTGCTGCTGGAGCTCTGTGGTGTGCTTCAGCAGGTTCTCATTTGCCAGTTCTCTGGCAGCCGCTGCCCGCTCTTATTGAAAACATCCCATGGAATTTCCTCCCGCTGCCTGGGCCTAGACACCACTTCACACACGTACACACTCGCACGTGTGTTTATGTGTGTTTGCGACACAAAGTCAGATGATCCGCAGAGATATTTATCGCTAAAAAGAGCAGTTACTGTCAAAAAGATACACATGTACCATTGTTTGTTTTACAAGTCGGATCCACTTTGGGTCCGTTCCGGCGAAAGTTGATTTTTGAGCGCATGTTAACCGGCGCAGGCCCATAATAGCATCATTGTGCAGGCAGAGCGGGACCATGTGTTTTTCAGTCGCTTGTGGTGTTGTGGTGTTGAAGTGATGACTGAGGGAGAGAGTCTGCCTGGCGTGCATGTCACTTTGTCTCTGTGGCTCATCCTCTTACTGCATATCTGCTTTTCTCAGCCCTTTTCCCTGTCTGTGTCTGTCTGTCTTTCTGTCTTTACTTCCCTGCCCTCCACGCAGTCAGTCTGTTTTTTTCGCTGCTATCTCTCTGGTCTTCTCAATTTGTCTCTCTCTCTCCATCTGTTGCTGTCTCGCACTTATTCAACTGACGCCATCCCTCGCTCCGGCGTCTCCTCGTGCCGTCCTCCCCGTCGCACAGAGCCTTTTACGAAGTGACGGAGATACCATGTGTGCGTCATGTGTTGCGCTTTGCTCGGTGGAGAAGACAGATCGAGAGGAAGAGATTTAGAGATATTAGTGCTTTCCAAATGACAGTCTGAGCCTAGCACGCATTTAGATTTATATTTAACAGGAGTGTGGTTTGGCCTATAGTGTGTTTTTTGCTGCAGTGATGTGTCTCATTGCGTATCATTCAGTTCTTTGGTCCCGTCGGCCTACTTCCATCCTGTCTCACTGTCCATTAAGGTGAAATATCTCTTCTGCAGTGCACGTTGTCACACATATGTATTGGCCGGCATTTAAATTCATGTATGTCCTGTTTTCTATGTACAAAAAAGTTAAGTTTCACTCAAGTAACAGAAAACCAACAAATTTCCACATGTTCTTGCCCCTTAAACAGTTTTTCCATCAGCATATCTGCTTGTGCAGTCTGTCCACAGAACAAACATAAATTCTCTTGACAGTCTGTTGTTGTAACTGTTTAAATGAAGCAGGCTGCATCTCAGACCGACAAAATGTTGTCTCATTGTATAAAAGTATCTGAGATTGAAAATGTTCAGCCTAACATTCCAGTTTATTACAGATATATTTTTTTGTTTTTATTGCATTAGGCATCTATTGTAGCTTATATACAAATCAATATGATTTAAAATTTAATGCAGCTGTTTTTCAATTCTTAAAAAATATTTAAAAAATCATATTCAACATGAACACCACAAAAACTCAATTAGTTTTACATTAAAGTGACAGTTAATATTTATGCTATATCTGCATTCATGACTTTCTCTTTCTTACATAAGTTAGATCTGTCTTTTACCCACGTTACATATTTTCACTACTTTTAAAACAATTTAAAAATGTTTAGTTTCTGAGCCCCGGGTATCACACATACCCCTCAAATACTGTAGCCACAGAATTAGCACTAACACAATGCTCATGTACACTTACGTTGTTTTGTAGTTGTGCAGAAATGTAACTCTTTGAGTTTGCATGGGCATCGTCTTATGGTAACTCTTAGTTAAACTGGTCGGGTTCCCTGCTTTAATGAAATCAGTGTAGACTGTTAGCTTGTTCAAGGATTACACACTTCATTAGAACATCTCATACCTTATTTAGAGCCAATAACCTTAATGCTACATTTCATAAACACATGGAGACTTCAGTCCTGCTCGCTTTGATCCTCTGAGCTCTGAAATTGGCCGACGTGCACACAGCAGAAAGTATGTGGAGCGGAGAATACAAGAACACAAAGGCCCACTTCTTGGTGCTGCGTTTCCTGCGTGGTAGTTAATTTCATTCACCTGTTGTACCAGGTGTGAATAAAGTGCAGATTAAATGGTTAGAATGAAAACCAGCTGCTCTCCCCCTGGTCCTGAGGAACCACTGCTGTAAAACTCTGGTGACTGCCAGCACACACACGCACACACATACAGACATTTCTCCATGACTTCAGAGGACATAACTTTATTTCTTAAACTTAAACATAGTTAGTACTTGCCTAACCATAATCACCCTTACTCCAACCATAACCTAAACCTAACTTTAATGTAATATGAACTTAAACACATCTTCTGCTTTAAATTTGAATTCTTTACATTATTTGCACTCGTCCCCATAAGGAAGACACGTCCCCGTAATGTTAGTAAACAGGTTTAGGTCCCCACAACATGACAAATACCAGGACCACACAAACACACACACACACCTTCAGGAACACAAACACGTATTGACACACAAGCATGCACATACGTACATTTACTCAAAGCTTGTCGAATGTCAAACACACACACACCAGACCGAGACATTGCACAAAATGCACTCCTTTCACGCAGGGTTCACACTTATTAGGCTTCAGCGGAAACACTGCCCATTCAGTTTGATTGGGGTGACGTCTTGCGCTGCATGCCAGACTGCTTTGTGGTTCCATTGCGTAGCTCACGCTGCGTGCAGCTGCAAGTAAAGATGAACGACGCTTCTCAACTTCCTCCAACTGTCCAGAAATAAAGCCACAATATCCTGGATATGACCAGTGCCAGTTTGCACATTTGAAGCCAGAATCTGCACTGCAGTGATTGGGGGATGGACTGCTGGTATATCGATGTCCCGCCGATACACATGCTCAACCAATCACGAGTCACTCCCAGCTGTCAATCATCATGTTGCACTCCCTTTTTATAGCAACGGATACCTATTTAAAACCAAACTTACTGGGAAAAGTAGCACTTGGACATTCATCAGTGTGATTAAATGACAGACACCATCTTTGAGAAATTGTATCCTATAGCTGGCGTGCACATAAGTTTTGGAATAACAGGAAATGTGTGAGTCTTTTCTATCTCCTCAAATGAAAACTTTGAACTTCAGTTGAAGGATAGAGGAGAGTATATATTTACTGACGGAAAGATAAAGACCGTGAGACAGAGCTCTGTGAGGACACCACAGCGTCTTCCATTACGTGTGAGTGTCCAAGAGAAAGACGTCTTTCTCCTCCAGTTGACCAGCTGCTCCCTATAATCTCCTTGTCCCCAGCACGAGAGATGACCACATCTGCCGGGAATAAAAACAAACAATGGGGGCGATTTTCACTTAATGCTGTTAGCTTCACTTTAGGTGCAGCTCACCTCCCTTCCTGTCTCCATTTCTTTCCACCTTGATATTCCACCTACGCCACACCACTTTCTCTCTGCCCACCAGGAGGGCTTTACGGACTGCAGCACGAGCTCACGCAGTCTAAATATTTAAACTCGGGGAATCACTTTAAAGCTTCTCGCCATAAAACCACTGAGCCCACCCTCCAGCCTTCTCGGACATGGACGGGTGTCAGGTCCACCACATGCAGCCGTCGGCCTCTGGAAATGATCCCCCTTGCACTTCTCTTGATCTTTGTATTTGACCAGAACCTGCATGTCAACAGCTGTCGCTCAGAACACCTCAGAGCGGAGCAGGGAGACTCTAGGACCTTGTATTGCATGCATGGCAAGTGAAGTCATTATGGAGATGAGGATTAAGAAATGTGAAGGGGTGAGAGGAAAGACTCCAAGCTGCTGTTATTCCCTTTCTACAAATCTAGAACTGGGCTGAGAGGTGGAATTTAGCATCCTGCCTTTTTAGATCTACACTCCTGTTTTCAAGGCAATGGTTCAACCATTTCTGAGGCAATGGAGGTAGTTGTATCCCCAGCTCCGCTCTGTTAATCCAAAGGCTTCTGGGTGATTTATAAAGGGATCCCAGCTCTGTAAAACTGTAAATGGAAATGCACAGCCAGGAGCAGGGATGCTGACCTTATTCAAATCTTTGCTGCATTACTCATATGGTGAGCGGCAGTGATACGCATGATACATCAGGGAGGCACTTTCCTCTATTAAACATAATGTAAACACACACACACACAAATACACTAGACACATGGCACACACATACTGCCTGGTACATTAGAAGATGACTAAAAGAAAAACCTGATTGCATGACTAAAATTGAAGCAAATGCAGATGCTTCCATATTAAGCATGTTAGTACCTTAATGTTATTGATGAGTGTAGGCTCTTGGACAGTTGGACAGTTGAAGTGGTTCAGGCATCAAGTCATGATGCCTCGAGAGTAGCCCCATAACTTGCTGGAGGGACCCCAAGGTGAGTCGGAAAGTGGGGCTAGACAGAGGGACATCTGGAAATTTCACTTGGCTCGATAAGTGAAAGACAATGGATGGATGGATGGAGTGGAGGCCCTTTTAGATAGAAAGTGGTTTGTGCTGTGCTGGCCGTTGGGTTCCGCGCAAAGCCTTCCACCGCCCTTTGTTTGTGTTATGGTGGCTCTTGGGTTAAATCCTAAATATTATGAGTTTTGTGTAGTTTTTTTTGGCACATTATGCCCAAGTACAACAAGCTAACTGCCATCTGACTAAAAATGTTTTTCCATGAGATGGTTTCCTCCTGAGGTCTGTACCTAAGTGTGTCGTATAATTTGGGGAAATAAGACACGCACAATATCATAGTTTCTTTTATTGTGCATTCTGTGCCAGTCTTGAAGTTTGTTTCTATTAAACTGTCATTGCGTAGCATGGGCAGTTGAAAAGAAGGGCTTTCAAAGTGCACTGGTGCTGACTATGGCCAGTTTGGCAATCAATAGATTTCAACTCAACGGACCATTTGCTATGAGCCCCCTCCTATAAAGCTACAGTTGCTGGGGCCTTTTGGGCACACAAACGCACAGAAACCTATTGTTACAGCAAATGTATCCAACGCAGATTGCACTCGAGCACACAAACACCCTGTGTAATCCACGCTTTACACATATGTTCTTTTTTAGACCTTAGAATTAAATAATTATGATCAATTAAATAACAATGGGAGGATGTGGACGGACATATGAGCCAGTGTTTCCCATTGCCATCATCAAAACACCAGATGAGGTTCATC
Source organism: Platichthys flesus (assembly GCF_949316205.1). NCBI lineage: Eukaryota > Metazoa > Chordata > Actinopteri > Pleuronectiformes > Pleuronectidae > Platichthys > Platichthys flesus. Next base: position 15,108,834 of record NC_084953.1, on the reverse strand, counting down.
ACTCCAGTGGAGTTCAGAACCTATGCAGAGGAGCGCTGAGGCTAATGGTCCATGGTGGTCCATCACCCTACATGTTAGCTTTTCCTTCAATTTGTCACCAGTTGGACACATGCGCCCTTATTCATACACATTCACAAACACATGGCGACGAGGAGACGTTTCTCCATTATCTCAGCCTGTGTGCACATTTCCAAACAAATCTAAAGAGGAACACGCCCGTGTCAACCATAAAGTGGTGGGCTAGATTTGTATTTTTTCCTCTCTGTTGATGGGTTTCTCTCATCACTGCATCTCTCTCTCTCTCTCTCTCTCTCTCTCTCTCTCTCTTCTCTCTCTCTCTCTCTCTCATTTTTTTATACCTCATCCTTGCATCTCTCTTTCATCTGTTGTTCAACTGGCTCAGAGGCAACAGCTTGTGTTTGATTGCTCCACGATGTAGCAACAGTACCCAGCATGCATTCCTGCCGGTTGTAGGGTGTACTACAGCGCAAACCTTCTCGCCCTCCGGTCACACTCTGCATCTGCGCTCCCTCTCTTTCTCCGCTGGCTAGTGTCCATCTACCGCCTCTTTTCTTTCTTCCTCTCTGTTTTTATTCACTCCACCACTAAGTTGCGATCTCCTCCCTCCTCTATTCTCTCATCCTCTTTTGAGTGTTTTTGTAATTCTCATATGAGGTGGTCTGCTCGCCGGCCATGTGGGATTTTTTTTTTCAAACCACTAGTGCGTATCAGCTGATCCATTGTTTACACTGTGTAATTGCAAACACGTTTGTTTTTACAAAAACTAAAAAATAACTCAATTATCTTCCTGTGTGTTTCGCTTTTAACATTTTTGGATCAATCTCCCTTGCCAAATGCTTGCTGTGTTTCCATTTATCCCCTCTCTTCCTGCTGTCAGCATCTCTCTGCGTGTCGAGGGTCGTCGTCCCAGGAGGATATCGAAGGGGATGGAGAGAAAGGGGGATGGATAGTGCAAGGGGACAGAAAGGGAGGGATGAGGAGGACAATGAGAAAGTGATGGAGAGAGGGAAAAGGGGGCTACAAAGAAAAGAAAGGAGGGGTAGAGACTCAAGATTGATGTGAGAAAAGAGGTGTTGACATGGATGGAGTCAAGTCTGCATGGGTGGCAGCCCTAGAGACATGGTGCGGACACACACATGCACTCACAAACAATTCCATGGAGAGAGAAAAGACAAAAACACGTAGATGATGGAAAACATAACTACAGTGACACCCAGACAACCAGGGAGGATAATTAAGTCTGGAAAGATAAGAGGTAGAAACAAGAGGATGCAACAGTAAACAAAGACGGACAAAGGAAGAGGTGGAGCGCAGTGCGTTGCTACTGTTTGGAAAAATCCGGGCTGAGTCATTAATGAGTCATTAACTCAGGAGCCACAGGAAGGGGAACCCACCTTAAGGAAGTGCACACTACAAAAAGTCACGCTTGCTTCTACATAATCATTTAATTGTATTTTCAAGGATCTAAATGTTTTATATAATAGGCTATATCTGCTTTATTAGAGTGATGACAGCCCACTGGCAGAAACAAAATGGATGATGCGTGAAAGTGGTTTGAGGCCACAAGACCACAAGTACTGTTGTTCCTGTCATAGCCTCAGCGTGAGCCATAGATCACTTGTTAGAATAACCACCGGGATATAAGTAATGATGAAGTTTGAAGCTCTGTTCTGTTCTGATTCAATTTCTACATATTAATTGTAAGCAGGTTATGATGATTATGAAAATAATAATCAAGTACACTCAGATACTTTAAAAATGTTTGAGTGTCCAACTGAACAACAGTACAATAAATACTGTCTCATATATGAATATTTGCCAAATGCATCCGAATGAAAACATAATCACTGCTTTGATTATGTTAAATGGGTAGTTAGAGTTTTTATTGTAGGAGTTTGAGGCACTGGAGGTTTGAGGGTTTAGTTAGGGTTCGGGATAATGGAAATAAGCAGCAGGACTTTGACACTGGAGATCGAGGTTAACGCCATAAGTTCAGCATGAACATTAATAAGTAAGTAAAGACATCAAGTCCAATTCCTCAAGACACTTTTGACTTTTTCAGTATTGAACAACATAGACCATAATATTTTCCCCTTAACCCTTAACCAAGAGCTCTGTGTGCCTGAGCATGATAATAAAAACATTAATCATGGGAAAAGAGGAGCAGCTCACAGCTGCAAAACATCGGGACAATTTGCAGATGGTGCCGATAAAGCTCTCACAGGACGTTGAACAAAGAAACAATAAGTATTAAGGCTCTGTAATAACAATGTGATTTCTCTTTGATAAGCTTAATTGGCAGTGACATTCAAAAGTCCTGGGGTCCATTTTATATTTTAGTCTTTTAGTAGGAAAGAAAAGTAGAGTAGTAGAAAGACTATGTAATCAGTATGTTATGTAGCATTTGGACATTGCGGATATTTTATTTGTCTTTGTTCCTGATGGAAGCCTCTTTATTTGGCTCAGGAAACTGTCATGTGACACCAGAAATACAGGCTTTCAAATTACATTCATGTTCACATAAAAGGTTATATATTGCTGTTGTAAGTAAAATTGGCGCTGGCGAAAAGTCACCTTATTAGACCTCATTTAAATTCACTTGAGCCTCATTTCACACACTCTTATTTATCAGTCTGTAAAACATGCCTGATTTTTTATTTCCTCAAGGACCATTAATTATTCAGACACTCTTATTTGCATTGTTGTAAAGAAGGTGAAAGTCTGCAGCCTAATCTGTTTCAGCACCAATACTGAATGGTTCTTCTTTGGGTTGTTTTTTTCAACAACAACATGCAGACCAAACAGAGATGATTTTTTTCCACACAGCAGCAGCAGCATGTTTTACAGTGTACTACCTATGCATTCAGCGTCTGAGCTCCCCCAGCAGCAGGGGGCGCAATTAAGAGTTGTGTGACCTCTCATTATATCTCTGCTAATTGAGGTGGTTTGTTGGGCATGCTCTCTGCTTCAGAAGCACCACACTGTTTACTGACTGGATACGCCACAAACAAACACTTTGCGACCCGGCCTTTATCACACACACACACACACACACACACACACACACACACGCACACACACACACACACACACACACACAAACGGAAAAGAGCTATTATGTCTGTACCCAGTCACTCACCCACACACACACTAAGGACAATCGACAAAATACACAGGAACAAACAACACACAAACCACAGTTGTAAGATTAATGAATGAACATTTTTTTCAGAGAATCATACACTCGAAGCATTTTCTAACCCTGCGAGTTGTTTGGAGAGAGTGGGGGCTTGTTTACAGGATCTGAGAATTAAAAATGAAGTCTATCGTGAAAAAAAAATACCCAGCAGATGGAAGGTTTACTGAATCTGAGATTTACGGAAGGTGTGTCTCAGAAATGAAAACCATGTGCTGACGGCAAACTGCATTTTTATCTTACTAGCACACACACCCACAAACACAGACAGACAGTTGGTGTGTGCTATTCGTAACAGCCGAGTGGAGGAAATCAAGTCAGCCCATCAAACAGTCAGCTTGACCTCACGCCCGGTGAACACACAAGAGGTGTTCTTCTTCTCCCCCAGAAATTAATGAAATAGCTGCTTGACACAGATATGAGGGGGTTGGATCCGTCAGCATGCGTTCGCTGAATGAGCTGACTCAAGCCCCAGGAGAGAGGGATGAAAGAAAGAGGGAAGAATGTTACAGATGGGGAGAGAGGAGGAATTGGGCATGCATTTGTGTTGTGTGACAATTTTTGAGAGTACATTTTTTCTCAGAAATAACAATTAGCCTGATAAGGGGGCCAGACGCAGATTATAAAGATGGACCATGCATCTACACTTCCTCCCACTTAAGATGCTTTGGCTTCACTTTTGGGGAGCAGTTGTATCGTCCATTCGCACAAACAGTCTATGATGCCAAATAAAAGGTGAATAAATATACATAGTTATTATGCTTCATTCATTCATTCACCAGCATTAACATCCAAAGAGCATTTTTGTCTCTTCACGGTTTTCTTTTTCCCCCCCATTAAGGGATCTAGTTTGAACTCTAACAGATCACTTGCAGTTGTCGTACTTTGGTTTCCTAAAAGAAATATGTCAACTTCTGTGCCCATTTTATGATGATAATTACTCAGCATACATAACAACACACACATGCACACACATACACACACACACACCTTTACTCAGTCAGAACCTCACACTCTCCCCTCTTTGTAATCCCATCTCATCTTGCCGACACTGTTGTTAGAAGCCTCCCCTCACTCGGCAGCCTCTCAAGCGCAGCCTTTGAACTGGGCTGCCAAGAAAGTATAACACCGCGTGCCTTTTTCTTTGACTTTCAGGAATGATCAGGAACATTATCATGATAAAACTGGCAGGGGCGAGGAGCTGAGTGGAAGCAGAGGGGCCTGACCCCCCAAAAAAGCAAGCAAGAGACTTGAATATTGTCAACGTGTTGTTAATAAGCTGCAGGAGAGAGCTGAGGTGTGTGAGCGTTTGAATTCCTGCGTGAGTGTGTGCAAATTCTTTGCATGTGTAGGTTTGTGTATATGTGAGACTTCAAATATGAACACTGCCGTCAGGGTGTGTGTGTGTAGTAGGTTGTGATGTCAGGGTACATTACAGCTTATTTCTGGGTTGAGTGACGCACAGGATTATCGGCTAATGGTGGAAATAAAAAAACGGCTTTCATCAGCGTGGGGATCGGACCCGCATGTTTGATGTTGGTCTCAAAGAATCGTGTAGGAGGTGAAGGAAAAGTAGAGAGAGGTGGAGGGCGGGTGGGAGGTTGAGTGTCGACAATGAGGGGTCATTACAGAGCATCAAGTGGGTCTACTGCATGATGAGTGAACTTACATTTCAAGAGTCCCTGCTATCTTACAGATCCTCAATAATCCTCTTACTTTCCTCACTCTACGGCAGTTACTGTCACTGCCACAATCTGCTGAAACCATGTGTGGTAACGTTCTTCTATCTGTGCCTCCACCATGCCACTTCCTGAGAAGACAATATGCGTGTTATAGTGTCCATCTTTTATCTTTGAGGGTTGTGGGGGTTCATCTGGAGCCAATCCCTCCTGACATTGTTGGGTCACATCCTGAACAGGTTACCAGAGTTTTGCAGGAACAACATACAGAGACAAACAACTCTGTGATGCACTTGTGACCTGTCCATGAGCAGGATAGATTATGAATGGATGGATGGATGATTTACTATGAATCATAGTTGAGGTTTAAACTATTGAAAGAGAATAAATCTGAGACCACCCCAAAAATTGTTTAAACATCTTCTATCTACTCGCCTTAAAGACCTTTGTGTTACTTTTGTTTTGTCTACTGATAGGCCACTTCCTGGGGAACCACAGCGTGCTGGACATCCTCAGGCGGGAGGGTTACGAGATCTTCCACACCCCCCCGGATTACCAGGAGCCAGTCGCAGAGTGAGTACGCACCGAAGAGTGTAACAGATGACAGAGCGTGTCATTTCATTAAAGCACTGTGGTTAGAGAGAAACAAAAACTTATGTTACTGAAAAGCAGCGAGAGTAACATGATGACTTATGTCAGCTGAATAATACAGCGTTGTGTTTGTAATCAGTCAGAGCTAGGTTACACTTTGAAACCAAACCACCAGCCGCCCAACCTGACAAGATAATGAATGGAACGAAGAGTGTGGTTATGTTCCAGCATCAGTCTGATAATGTTATGGTAATATGAAATGTGAGAGAGGCTCTGTCCAAACTGCGCTCTGTAGCAAATAACAGCTGATACAGGAATGCTTTTGAAAGCTCATCAACTCCCTCACCTTCCTCCCTGCTGCAGCAGCCGCCTGCCACCGGCGCGCTGCCAGTGGTGGTTCTGTCTGTTCTCAGCAGACACTGTTACCGTAGTCAACACAAACACACACATATACACATGTACACATGTATTGGGCCTGCAGAGTTGCACACACACATACATACAAACTCACACACCTTACACAGAGGCTTGGCAGCATCTCTTCAACAAACCCTCTTTATATTACACTATGTGTGTGTATGTGTGTGTGTGTGTGGTGTGTGTGCGTACTTATATCTCAGTGAGGACCATTTTAAGCATAGATCATACAGAGTGAGGACATTTTGGAAAGTGAGGACTGTTTGAGTGTTAAGACTTGGTTTTATGGTTGAGGTTATGGTTAGGTATTTGGATGGTTAGTGTTAGGGTATGGGGCTATGGAATGCATTATGCCAATGAGTGTCCTCAATAAGATAAGTACGTGTGTGTTTGTGTGTATGTGAGTACTCATTTATGTTGCTTCTTTTTCATCATTAACACTGACCTTGTGAGGACCAGTAGACCTCATGGGGACCAAAGCCTGGTCCCCATGAGGCACCACCTGGTTAGGGTTAGAGGCAAGATGTGAATTGAATGTTAGTTAAGGTTAGGTTTGGCCTATGGTTGAGATTATGGATAAGGTCCTGGTTAGGTTGTCGCAAATGTCAACTAAAGGTCAGAGTTAAGTTTAGGTTTCAGTTTGAATAAGTGTAATAAGGGTAAGGGGCAAGGGAATACACAATGCCAATGAGGGTCCTCACTGGAATAAACATACGAGAATGTGTGTATTTGTGTGTGCACCATTTGGCAGCCCCCCCTCCACCTACAGGGTTGATCCATGGGCCTATAAAATAGTAACAACAGCAACTTGAATCATGGTGGAAATGGAAAAACAAGGCCCAACAAGGGGAATCTCTTTAGAACTGTAAAAACAACCAGCCAGGGCTTTTCTCTTTTTTTTTTCATACAAACTTCTCACTGCTAAATTACAGCTGTGAACGTAGCCTCCCTATCTCCCTCCGCCCTGCGTGCAGAGCTGTGGGCTTCAGCCGGTGGTTCTGGTTTTTAAAGGCTGACAAGTGGACTGACTTGCTGTGGTCACAAAACACTCACGTATGCTGCACACACACACAACCGCACGACCACACGCTCACACGTGTGCATGCTCGCCGACGCTGTGAAGCTCCCCGATACAAGGTGACGTGACAGGCGAGGGAAAACACCGCAAGATGGCTGCAGGCGAGGTGTTTATGGAAGCTCGTGGCCTCAGCCCTGGAGTGTGTCGACTCCGCTGGCACAAGGTCTTTAGGGGTGATTATATGAGTGAGTGACTGACAGAGCGGACTGGAGCTGGGTTTGGCTCCACAGTAGCTTGACCACAGGCCTGGAGTTATCATCGCCCAAACCAAAACCATCAAGACCTGAATGGGTGTCTCTGACGCCTGCAGCAGACGTGCACACCATCAATTTACAATCGCAGATGAGACGAATGCTAATCATGAGTGAGCCGTGGAAATCGTGACTGAAACCATCCATCATATCATGTTTAGTACCACTAAAGTTTGACGTCAACATAAGAATCTCCTCTTACCGTTTTTTTTTTACTTTCTACTCCTTGTTTCTTACATGACGTGTATAACACATTTTTTTACATCCAATGTCCCATATGCACCTTGAAGCACAATTTTATTTTTCGATTCGTGCTGACAGGGAAAGAACAAGAGCAGAGAAAGTATGAGTAATGGGTGGAAGAAAGAGGAGCATGGCAAAGGTCTGTGAGTAGACCGGGGGATTCTGGGTGGTCTGCTTCGGACAGATGTCAGTTTTGACGCAGCAGTCCGGTCACTGGAGTTACAACGTCCTCTAACGTTGCCTGTTGGGTAATGCTGCCACTCAGTGCAGTGTTTATAGAGCTCAGCTTCCTATTTGGAGTTCATATCCTTGATTGAACTTGATAGAAGGGGCTGTAACTGAAAAGTAATGAAGTGGTCAGGCACCACAAACAAAAATATTCACTGGCAGAGGCCTGAAAAAGACAAACATTCTCTTTCTTAACTATACCGCAAGGGTTTCAGTGACACACCGAGGATTTATACAGTAAAACAAATCACAGGAAAGCTTTTAATGAGGACAAACTAATTTCATTTATCCTGTCTTTCCTGTGCTCCAGGAGTAAACCAGCCGAGGAGCCTGCAGCAGGTTCCAGTGATGAGAGCCCAGACTCCAGCACTGTGTATCCCACCAGCTGGGAGACCAGTTCATCAGAGCTGGAGCTGGAAGACTTAGACCACGTCCCTGGACTTGGAGACGAGGAGCTGCCTCACATGCTGCTCCCCGACAGTCTGAGCCAGCTGGAGGAATTTGGACGACACAAGCGTCCACGCAAAGCTCACCGCGGACATGGCAGACCTCGTCTCTTCAGTGACCTGTGGGTTCGAATCGGGGACGGGTGAGAGATCTAATATTTCCATCAACAGTGGTCATTTTTTGGTTAAAAAGAATTACATGATGAGTTCTTATTCTCTTAAAAATTAATACTTAGATGTAGATACTCATCTATGAAGAAAAACTTGCTTTAAAGTATTTAAGTAGATATTTGATTAATATCTGACTATGACTAAAAAAAGAAATATCAACAAAAATAAAGTTACGCCACTAATGACGTTTTAATAATAACACCTCTATAGTCACTCCAATAAATTTCTTGTCAGATGTCAAAATAGTAAACATATCCTCCACTCCAAGGTGGCATCTTCAAATGTCTGTTTTAGACACCAGACGACAATCAAAAGACTTTAAATTTAGTAACATAGACGACAAAGAAAATCAGTAGTGTAAATTACAAATTCTTGCTAAAAATGTCATAGGAAATCAGTTCATCAATTGCCACAATTGTTGCTTTCCATTGTACAATTTCGTTTCAGCCGGAGTTTTAGGCTAAACCCTGTCTTCTTCTGTCCTCTTTCCTCCAGCACGACCCCGCCCCCTAATGTCAGGATACTCAACGGCTATGTGACCGTGGACCCTCCTCTGACCCACCAGGAGCAGCGCAGACTGGTGGAGATCTACGCCACCGCGCAACAGCCCAGTCCCCCTTCCTCCACCTCGCCCAGTCCAACCTCAGCTCAGCCAGCTTCGGTCCACGGCACGCTCACACTGTCCTGCCTCTTAGCCTGGACGTTATCACACATGCTGTTTACCTCCTGACCACAGGACAGCGTTATCTCACAGGCGAAACACTCAGACACTATTGCGTCCGTACCAGAGCAGTGGAATGCACCTGATAAACAGGGATTGGCCGTCAACACATGAAGACAAGAGGATGGAGGAATGTTTCATTTGGGACTTGAGTGCTGAGGTGGGACAATCCTGCTGCCTTCCCCTCAGGGCAAGTCTGACAAAGTGTGGAATAAGCTCTCAGCCGTGGTCGGAGTCTTCAAACCTCATGAAAGTATTACGGTAGAATAACAAACACATAGCACAGAGAAGACCCGTCAATTTGAAGGGTTTGTGGGGTGGAGTCTTCTTCCTAATAAACATGTAATACTGTATAGAAAAGTGAGACTGACATTAATAAATGAGGATAGAACATACTAATAAGAGCTGTAACTCCGTGATAAATGAGCTGAGTAGAGTCTAGCAGGCTGTGTAGGAGGCAACGCACTCATGTCGCCACTTTTGTAAATTGTGCATTTTGTTCATAAATAAATATTGTATATTTATTATCCCTGGAAGAAAAGAGTATATTTTCTTGTTTTTTGAAGAAAATTTAAATAAATGAAGTGTCCAATGATTTTTTTTTTCCTGTCCAGCAGACAAATGATGTGGCTTAAACTTAATGGGCAGGAACCTGAAAGAAAAACATATAATAAATCAATAACAGCCTCATGAAGAGAGCTAGCACACTTTGTGATTTCTGGATATATATTCTAATTATATTCTAAATATGTCTCAAGACATTTTAGTTTAATAAGTAACCACTGTAATCTCTTTTTGGATGTATTATGTGTCAACCAGTAATTAATTTAATATACAAACCCAGTGCATATTATTGAACCCGGTGTTTAGTGATATGTGTATATATAAAAAATATTTTTTTTATCAAGTGTAAAAACTTAGACAACTCTTATGTTGAGGTAATAACCAGAAATTATATCTTTATAAAGCCTAACTGTCAGGTTGATGGTTCAGAAGGGTTTTTGAAGAGACAGCAGGTGATGTCACTCTGCCATCTGCTGGTTGAAGCTGAAATAGGGACCTGGGCCTGCAGCACCAGTGTTAGGTCTGAATCAGATGGCAACAGAGACAGCTCTGATTAACTAAATAAAGACAAGTCTTAGATCAATGCACCAAACAATTAAAATATCTTAGTCAGAAAAGGTTCAAAGAAAAAATAAACTAAATAACGTTGGGTTGATGGGGAACATGTGCAGAAAATTGAGAAGGTAATGATGACTGATTAGAGAACAATATAACTGTCACTAATATCAATCATGTTTGCATTATTTTGCATTGATTGATTGGTGTTTGCAATGACAACAATCTGTTTACATTCTCATTAGTTCAGGACAAGATGGTACTCCTGAAAGGAAACATGACCAACAAATGAGTTATATGAAAATACTTAAGATGAGCCCAGTTTATCACTATTCACAGAAAATGAGAATGGATAATGGTTACTGGTCAGAGCAGGATTCACTGCTTTAGATGTGTCAGTAAAAGAAAGATGAATGCTCTCCTAACATACGTCATTTAATGTATCATCTAGCTTTTATCATAACAGCCAATTCTACTCTGGTCCTGCAAATGAAATACATCAGTTTGATTAACTGATAAATCACATTTCTAAAAGTATATTCTTCCTCTCACCTCTTATGGAATTTGAATATTTATTAGATATAAGTTTTCCTGTGTTATTATACACTGGTCAAGTAATGGCGGTACTACACTTCTATAGTTCTACCACTTAGCGGCGCTAGAGTCATAGTTTCTGCACCAACACATACGGCTGAAGGCGCTGCTGGTGAGATCCTTTGTAAAGGCCCTGATCCAACAGGCTGAAGACCTGCAGGGAAGACAGGGAGCCACAACTTTCTTGATATTAACTTTGATTCATAATTAATTTATAGAAACATCTCAACTGAAACTTATTAGAATAAACGATTGAGTAATTATTCATCACATGAGAATATTTAATTCATCATTTGAAGACAATGAAAAAAAATCTGTTATTCTGGTTCAAGGTTCAAGAGACAATAATAACAAAAACATAGACGATAGTATGTATCAAATATGATATAATTTATATTTTTACATAGAAAAACGCCAAAATTCTCTTAATATTTGTGTCCCTGTTTTGATTAGCTTTTATCACTTTACCATATCCTTTTGCATTTCCAATAACTGAAATGACGTATAAAATATTATATATTGTGTTTTGTACATAGTTTACAGACCTGAAATCATATTTTCTTTATTGATCCAATATCCATTTACATTATAAAACATTGGAAAATGTATGTGTAACACTATGGCTTTATTAGTCACTTTTATTATGAGTAGATTTATTTATTTTTGTTTAAACTACATTTTTTCAATTTGATGGATATTTTGAGCCGTAAATTAAGGAAACAATGTTAAAAGGTTAAATCATATGTATTTTTGTATTCATATATATATATATATATATATATATACATACGTATGAATGTGTATATATTCACCATTTACATAGATTTTATCTTCTTATCTATTGGTGTGTTAAGATTTATTCACAAAGTAAATTAAGGCAAATTTACAGTGGAGTGAGATTAATTTGTATAAAGTGGAAATGGCAAGTTGCTGCCTAAACCTCCACTCTTGATTTTTTTTTCAATTAAATGCTTCTAATCAAAATTAATTGAACAGTTTTAATAATTACAGAGCAAATTTCAATTTCACACTCATCTCCCTGAAGAGCCTTCCCCTCTTAAACAGTTGCCTCTTAAATGGTTAAAAAAAAAAAAAAAGTGAAGAGCAAGTTTTTTAGAACAAACTGCTTTTTCGCCCCTTAAGCCAAGACGGGACAATATTTGCCTTAGCTGGAATACCATTTTCCCTGGGCTTTGGGGTGTTGTTTGAGGGAGTGGGGGCCTTGACAGGCCGCTCTGAGGGCTGACCCTCACTCTGCCGGGGACATGCCGCCAGCTGCATATAAATAAAAGATTACAGTGGAAAATCAATTTCTGAGCAAACTCATTAAAAATGCCCCTCACCTTAAATGATTCCCATTTCCTTCCATTCAACCTGTTAACGGCTAGCTGTCCCTGAGACCGGCCACCCTGCCCCCACATCCCCACAGTCACCCTCCTATCCCTTCCCTCCCACCCCTCGTCCCTCCATCCTTCCTCTGCCCTGTTGCTCTCCCCTGGTGGTAATTACTTGCACAAGTCGTTTTTTGCCCTTTGATTTGCACCGTTTCACAAATGAAGGTTAAGTTTGTTTAACCGTGGTGGATTTGCCAGTCATGTTAAAGCATATAATGTGGCAGGTCCCTGGTTTCTCCACACTGCTGCTGCACCCCCTGGCCTGCCCCCACTCCCTCCATCTCCTTCCCTGTTGGCCTGCACCTCCTGCAGGAGGGGGGGGGTCGACTCCAAGGTTAAGGCTTACCGGGCCTGAGAAAGCCTACAGTGGATCAGGCTTCAGACCCATTAACTAGACTGAAAGGGGACCAGGAAGTTGTTAAAAATAACCTCTTGTAAGAAGGATTAAGAATCAAACTGTCGTCTTTGCCCTGAGAGGACGTTAGCGTGATCCCAGGAAGTTGCTAAAAAAAATGGGGGAGGAAGAAACAGGAGAAAGAAAGGTGATAATTTTTTTTTTAAGATCTCAAGGTCCAGAACCTGAAAACTCCCCTATGTACATCAGCATTCTTCTAATAGAAAAATAAG